>NC_028647.1:39787533-39982256 GCF_001406875.1 Solanum pennellii
TATAACACAATCCGAACCAAGCTTAGTCCACTGCATCACAAGGATCCTATCATAACAACTAGGGATTCAGCCTCCTCAGCATAACTTTCTTTACACCAAAAATAAAACAAAAATATACAATTCATATTGATTTTCTCCACACAATTATATTTTTCTTCAAAAGCTCTATTGTTCCTCTAGTTCCAAATGGTCCACCATATGCAAGCAGGGACAAGTTTCCACCAACTTTTTTGACTAACTGCCCCATCATTCTGGTTCCAGCATTAACGCAAATAAGCACTTGTTGCTGGCATTGGCCATCTGATTCCTTCCATGTTCAAGAAGAGTTGCCATAATTGTCCAGGGTAACAGGACAATGAATGAATAGATGACTATTATTTTCCCCAGCAGCTCCACACAAAAAGCATCTAGAACACAGTTGGAATCCTCTTCTTTGAAGTTTATCATGTGTGGGACTAGTATTTCTTGCTACTAGCCAAGAAAAGCATACCACCTTAAAAGGAGCCTTCATCTTCAAAATGGATCTTCCATCGTCACTGATTAGTTGACTGTTTGTGCCTAATCAGAATGTTATAAGCTGAGTTTACAGATCCAGTTCCTATACTAGTGGGCTTCCATATACGTGAATATTCAGTGTCTTTGAACCCTTGGAATGATTCCAAGATCTTGAAAAATTCAACAACTCTCTCCAACTCCCAATCATGTAATGGCATTCTAAAAAGTAATATTCCATCTGTGTACTTCTTTTGCTGATTCCAGTCTAATGTCTGGCATAGCGGCAATGCTATATAATTCAGGGAAGAGTTCCTTTGGAGGTCCATGCCCAAGCCAATTATCACACGAACTTCTTTTTCCTGCCATTGCCCACTCTTGGACTAATTTTTCAGCCGTCAGGGACCAGAGGGATCTATTACTTTCCAGACTCCTATACCATGGGGGCTCACAACCACCTTTCAACACCACTGGGTCATCTTGACCTTACTTGTCATGGATGACATTTCAACGTAAAGCATATGTTTGAAGATTATACCGCCATAACTACTTCATTAGCAAACTTTGGTTGTGAGCACTTAGGTTCCTGATGCAAAGGCCACCATCTTTTCTCGATTTGATAAGAATATCCCAGCTAACCAGGTGGAATGTTTTTCTTTGGTTGTTGCCTTGCCATATGAAATTCCTTCAGATCTTGTCAATTCTTTTTCTAACCTTGCTAGGTAAAGGAAAAAGAGACACAACATAAGTCGGAAGGGGATCCAAAACACTATTGACTAGTATGATCCTACCACCTAGAGATAAGTATTGTCCCTTCCATATTGCTATCCTCTTTTCACACCTCTCTATGACACCACTCCAGATCTGCAAGGCTTTATTTTTAGCACCCAAAGTTAGCCCCAAATGTTGTAGGTAGGGAACCCACCATGCATCCCAGAATACCTGTAAGTTCTTGAATATTGTCCACTTTATTTACCGGGAATAAACTGTTCTTATGCCAGTTGACATGCAGCCTAGAAACTGCCTCAAAATGACCAGAATAGCTCTCAGATGTTTGACCTGTTCAATATCAGCATCACAGACAACAAATGAGAATCATCTGCCTAAAGTAAATGGATGTTCTCTTTCCAAGTTCCCAATGCTCTACCTGTCTGTAACCTTGAAACCCTTCAGGTCTCCTAAGTCTTTTGTGATTTCAAATATCTGATTCAGTCCTTTCGTAGCTATAAGAAGAGGAAAGGAGAGAGAGGTTCACCTTGTCTCAATCTTCTCTCGGAAGAGAAGAACCCTTCAGGAGATCCATTTACCAGAACAAAAATTTGACAGTCTTAATACAGATGGGGCTATCCATCTAATCCACTTCATACCAAAACCCATGTCATTTAGAACTTTTCGGAGGAAATTCCAATTAACATGATCGTAAGCCTTCTCAATGTCAAGTTTGCAGAGAACACCAAGAGTCTGGTATTTGATTCTAGAATCCACACACTCATTGGCTATAAATGCTGCATCTGTGATTTGTCTACCTTTGATAAGTCATTTGATGTCTATCCACCAGTTTATCAACCACTCTCGCCTGAGCCTTTCAGTGAGGAGCTTAGAGATAATTTTACACACTCCCAATTAGACTTATATGTCTGAAATCTCTAAGACATTTGGCACCAATTTCCTTAGGAATCAAGGAAACATAAGTTGCATTGTAACTCTTTTCAAAATAATTACTCCTGTGAATGTTTCTGATTGTGTCCATCACATCCTTTTTTACAAATTCCCAGCTGCATTGGAAAAATCCCATAACGTATCCATCTGGGCCTAGAGCTTTGTCAGCAATACATAACATCAAGCATTCCAGTACCTCTTGTTCTTCAAATTCTCTTTGCAACCAATCATTATCATCTTTAGTGATTATTGAGCCTTCTTGAAATTTGAATAAAGCTTTCTGTCTCAGAGTACAAATTCTTATAGAAATCCACAATCTCTTCCTTGATTCTATCTGGATCAGTTATGCTCGCTCCATGAGCTTCTATGGTGTCAATGTGATTGAATCCTATTGGCCATCATTTGAAAGAATTTAGTATTCTTGTCTCCTTATTTCAACCATAAGATTCTGGATTTCTGCCTCCAAGAAATTTCCTCATTTTTGGCCACCTCTTGATACTCCATTTTGAAGCTTGCTTTCAATAGTAATTCATCCTCGGACAGCATTCTTTGGTCTTGTATGGTATCCGGGGAACTCTAGTAGAAAGCCTATCAACTTTATTAGCCTTTAGATTCCTCCCGTTAGCAGTATTCCGTTTCTTCAATTTATGTTTTGAGGAATCTTAGTTTACAAGACAACATTTTCAGGTTTTCCTTGTGCTTCACATTAATTCCACCGTTCCTCCACCCTCTCGTTAATTCCAGGAACCTCCATCCACAAATTTAAAGTAAGACTTTGAAAAGTCCCACTCCCCACATTTCAAAAAAATAGGAGAATGATCAGATATGATCCTTGGAAGTACTGATTATTTGATCTTGTTGAATTTTTTATCCCATTCCGCAGAGTACATGAATCTATCAATCTGAGAGTAACCTTCATGATTGTCTCCTCTGATCCAAGTGTATTTTCCTCCCAGAAGTAGAGGGTCAATAAGTTTTAGCCCCTCGATGGCATCCGAGAATTTTTCCATGGCTCTCGAGATGTTTATACAGTTCTTTCTTTCTGAGTGAAATCTGGTAGTATTGAAATCCCCATGCACTACCCAGGTTCTTCACATACTCACTTGGTACCCCGTAATTTCAACCATAACTGCTCCCTTTCCCTTCGACAATTTGTGGCCTAAACCCCAGTCAGCAGTCAACTGTAATTTTCAGTTGTAGAGCTTAATTTACAAGAAAAAAAATATACACCTTAGTGGATTAATTTTCCTGTCCAGCACCTTTTAACCCACATGATAAAAATCCTTTCACTTCTTCCATTGGCATCCAATTCCACATAATCAGCCCACCTGTTACTTAATAGATATTTCACAACTTCCCCATATTGGCCTTCCATTTTTGTTTCTTGAAAACAGTAAAATCAGCCCCCCCCAATCTTGAATTAGAGATCTGATCACCCTCCTTTTGTTGATGTCATTCAATCCCCTAACATTCCACGAGATGATATGGACTTCCATTGAGACCCACTGCATATTCCCTTTCCCCTAATTCTTGGTTCTCCATCCTTAAATTTTACCCCAAATGGAAGAAGATTCTTCACTTCATTCTAGCCATTTTGATTTAGGAGAAGAAATTTTAGCATTATTTAGTCTCTCCCGTCTTCTTTTATGTAGCTTCATGAGAAGAGACCATACTTCCCATTCGTACCCCTGAATATCCACCTCGAATTGTTTACTGAGTCTTATAACATTACGTTGCACCCATAATGATGCATCCACCTCCGGTATCTGCATTTGAGTATCTAGTGGTTGAACATCTTCGACTGGCCAATGCTCAAGTTCGACCAATTGAGTGTTTTTATTCCCAGTTATTTCTGAATTCATATCTGCTGCCCGTTTTTCTGTCTCGATGATATCACCCTCTCTTATGGATTAGATTAGATGTGAAAAACTTGTATGATGCTCTATATTCCTTCGATCTCTCCTCTGCATGTAGGACTCGATTTTGGTTTGTGGTACAAAGTATATTGGCATCTATTCAGCAGTAATAGTGTCGTAAGAGGGTACATATCTTGCTCTTCCACCAAACGTGAGGAAATAAAGCTTTTGGGCCCAAAATCTTTATCACTCCAAATGGGCTTCTGGTCAAAGCCCATCTCTGCTGAAAAAACCCGATCACCTGCAGATGGCCCACTTTCCTCTCTATTTAGTAAATCAAGGACCAAACCCTCCTCTCGTGTTTGTGAACCAGTCTCCCGATAATTTCTCAAATCTCACAAATTCTTCCACTCTTCTCCAACATCCACCCTCGTCGGAATTTCACTCGAAATGGGTATTATATATATCAGTCCCTTGTCTTCTATGATCACTACTGATGGCACCCTGTGCCCTCCTCTTATGTTTAGTCAATCTCATTTGAGATGGTTTTTCAAAGAGGTTTCTAACCAACACCACATTGCTCACCAATAGCCTTGAAGGTTTTCTCAGACCTTAGATGTAGGGCAGCCCCATAGCTATTATTGATGTCCACTCTGTCTCTTGGATATCAGTGCAACAACCAGCGACCGGTGACCAGCATTCAATTTGGATTTTCTCCTTCTTCCATGTCCATTCTCCTTGTAAAACCTGCTCTGTCATGTATTTAGTTGGAAACTCAAAGAGAAATTGCCTGGCTGCCATTTCATATATGTTCACCCGAAAGTGTTCTTCCATGTTGAGAGTGCCCACCTTCTAATATCTGGTAGAGTTGGGGTCTCTTTCACTCCTCTTCTAAAATAGCCGACCATACACCTTGCTAATATCCCGTCTTCGCTTGAACTTGCACCCCTCTCCACGACCTTTCAAGTTCATAATCCATTTTAGCGTTTTTCTTTTTCCAATGCAAAAAGTTGTAGGGAATACTGTATTTGCAATGGAAACTGTATTTTCTGAGAATTTGTCTCAGATAAAACATACTGTACTTCGTCAGAGTATTCGAAAAGTGTTCTGTTAACTTCTAGTTAGGTTTTCTTAGTATCAGGACTCATCATTGATGAGAAGCATGTTGTCATATGAGTTTATTTTTTTTCAAGGCTTTAAGCAAATAAAGGCTAACATATCACACTGAATTCTATTGAAAGGAACTTGACGTTAATATTTATGGCTTCTATCAGGTTTCACAATTTCTTGCCCGTCAGAAACATGCAAAGAAGTATATTCTTGTCCACTGCACACATGGGCATAACCGCACAGGGTTTATGATCATTCATTATCTTATGCGTACGCTACCAATATCTGTCAGTCAGGTTAGTAATTTTGCGATGCTACATCCTTCTTGCTTCAAATTTAAACACACATCTCTGGGTGTGAATAATCAGAGTACTGATATGCAGGCAATTAAAATTTTTTCTGATGCTCGTCCTCCTGGGATCTATAAGCCAGACTATGTTGATGCCCTATATGCCTTCTATCATGAGAAAAAACCTGAAATGGTTGTTTGTCCTCCAACACCTGAGTGGAAAAGATCTTCTGAGCTTGATCTGAATGGTGATGCTATGCCTGATGACGATGACGATGGAGGTCCTACAGCTCCTTTGACTGTATGTGTTCTCCAACATAACTTTGCTCTTTGATATTGTTGGCACTTTATTCGTGGTTAAGTGTTTGTTTTTTCCTTTTTCGATGCAACTGTAAGCCTTCAGTTTCCACTAGTGCGGTGTTGAATTTGATTGAATGTGAATACTAAAGTGGTAACATTCTAGTGTGTCTCGGCATTAGAATGAGAAACCTATCTCTTTCTGATACTTCTATGGTGAGAAATTAGTGAACTAACATCCAAAATACTGAGGAGTCCATTGGGACTTGGAGAGAAAAATGCTCCCTGGCACTCTCCCCAAGACCAAAACCTTAGAGACCCTTTCTGGGTATCTAGGGTCCTCATTCAGGTGGCCTATTTCCATCAGATCTCAACCCTTTCAACTTCTTTTCACATGCAGCAACCCAGAATCAATTGTCGAAGAATGTTGGACCGATCACAAATGTGGTTTTTCTTTTAAAAGATTATTAAATTATTAGGTGGAAAGGGTGGCCAACACACTTCTTCTACTAGATGACTTCTCAGGTCTACATCAAATTCAGACTCCATGAGATGGAGCACGAAAATGACGAAAATTCTCTATTTAGAGGGCTTGTGAAATGAGTAATGCACATCAAAACAGAAGACGACAATTTTTGTGGAATAATGTATAGAAGAACATAGCTCCAACTAAAGTAAAATGCTTCACTTGATTGGTAGTAAGAAAGGCTTGCCTAACAGATTGGGCTTTGAAGAGGAAGGGCCGTATCATAGTTTTTAGATGCCAAGTTTGCGGGGAAACAAAAGAGACAAACAATCACCTCTTTTTGCATTGTAAATTCACTGCACAACTATGGACCTTATTTCTTCCTTCACAGACACAATATGGACCATGCCTGAGCAATCAACAAATATGCTGAGTGTTGGATTAGAAGAGGAGGAAGCAAGAGCCAGAAGAGATGGTTGAAAGTCATCCCGCATTGTATATGGTGGAATGTATGGAAAGAGAGAGATAGCAGAAACTTTGAAGATAGGTCCAATTCCATCCATAAAGTTAAATGGAATTGTATTGTATCTTTTTGCTATTGGTGTAAAAAGATAGAAATAGATGAATTAGAAGTAGAAGATTTGTTAGGATCTCTGAAAGTAGCATTCTCCTACTCTTTTTTTTTCTTGGCTTCTTTTTGAAGGTTTTTAACATATGCTTAGTGCTGAGGAATACAACATTACCAATTTCAAAAAGAAAAAAGGTAGAAATTAGTAAAACTTGATTTTGAGTGCAATGTTAAGCTTGATTATGAAAATTACCAGTTTATGGCATTCCCAAGTCTTTTGCCAATGGAGCTTGTAAATGAGTAACTCTTGAGTACCGACCTTGCAATACTTGGGATGCGAGGATCGCCACAACTTTTTAAAGGCATGATGAGATTACTTGAATTCGGTCTGGGCTGGTCATTAAAGCCTCATGCTTGTCGAGGCTAGATAACTTGAGCCACCTGATGCGAGCATCCTTTCGTCGGCCAAGAGACGTTTTCCATGGCTGGTCTTAATACTCACTTTCTTTTTTTTGATAAAACTTGTACCGTAAGATGTTGATATGTTATTCTCAGAGTGAGGACTTCTTTTCCTTAGACTCGGCTTCAACTATGCTTCAATTCCAAATTAGTTTCAGTCAGGATATGAATCCTCTATATTATTTGCTTTATTAGACTCAATGTCATTTCAATTCTGGAATGATAATTAAGAAAATGATCTTTTTTTTTGTGCTCCTTTATCTGTCCATTCCCACCCAGCAGCCCTTTATGGAGTTAGCAGATTAAGGGTGAGAAATAAGTAGCCAAAATTTAATGCTGATGAATTTTGGGTCATCATCCATATGTCTGACCGGGTGCCTAACTGATAACGAATTTCTCCTATAAATTCTGAGAACTGTGTACTGCCATATTTGTATTCTTATTTGCATTTGAGCATTTTTACCTCCACTGACAGCCTATTTCATCGCCTTTGGTCCTCCACCAATTAAGACACACTCAAGAAGGAATCTAGTTTTTCTTAGAAGCATGACAATAGTGGGTAAACAGTGCTAGAAGAGATCTAACTTTGCTCAGATTTGGAGCAAGCAGAATATTTTCTAGCTTGATGAAGAGTGCTTGCCATGAAAAATTGAAAAAGTACACGTGCTAATGGTGTCATATTTGCTGACCTTCTAGAAAGATAAACAAAGTATGCTCCACCAATTAAAGAAACACACACCCAAGAAGAAATCTAGTTTTTCTTAAAAGCTCGACAAAAGTGGCTAAAAAGTGCTAAGAGATGTCTAACTTGCTTAGGCTTGGAGCAACTATAGTATTTTCTAGCTTGATTAAGAGTGTTTGGCATGAAAATTTTAAGAAATACACATGCTAGTGGTATTATTTTTGCTGACATTCTAAAAAGATAAATGAAGTTCGTCCTCCTTTTTCTGTGATCTTTTGCTGGGAAAAAAGTATTTTGGTATTTTGTTATATTATATGATCGGTCCTTCACTGCTTTTCAAGGTTTTGATGACTGGCCTTTTTATGAAAATGGTTACTGAAAAATTAATTTGTAGGACTGATTCTTCATAGGAAAACGAGCATTTGCAGACAATCTACTATATATTTTCCCTGTTCTATTTTATTCACCTTTTACTATTTGAAATTTTGTGTTCCAGAAAAACAAAAAAAACTGGGAGAGTGATAGAAATCGAGGTTTTATACTGAATAAAAACAATAGAAAATACAAAAAGAGACAAGTATCTCGTATCTCGAAATAGAAAATACAAAGAGAGACAAGTATCTCGTATCTTTAGAACAACCTTTTCTGCATTTAAAAGATATATTACCATCTGTCTACTTATTTATTAGATCTCCTATTATATAATAGATGAATAATAACTATTTTCTAACTATTTTGGATAAGATAGATAACTCCTAATAACAATAAACTGCAAAATAACTCCTAATAACAGTAAGAAACTGCTCATTGCTCCATGTTTGAAACCTCCATTAATTTGAGAAGATGCAAATCAGTATCTTCTCCTATCTTTCTTCGCTTCTTCCTCCTTGAATAAGTATGGAAGACACGTGCCTTATCAGTACATCCCTCCTAGAAAGGCGACTTGTCATCAAAGCGAAAATCTGGAAACTTTGCCGCTAAAAAAGATTTTTGGCCATATGGCTGAAGACGTAAAACAAAAGCATCACCAACATTAGAAGAGAGGTCTATGTGCTTATAATCTGCCTTTATAAGGTTTAACATTGCATCTCTAGGCAACATTTGTTCTTCAAGGTCTGATTGGAAAGATGTTGGTGTGAGCGTCTTCTGAGGAACGCCTTACACCTTGCAGTTTATAAGTTTTCTCATTCAATTGGAACATTAGGAACATCTCGTTCCAACTGGCTTGTATTGTGTTCAAGGATGCTAGCCATTGTATACCCAACACCATATCTACGCCACTAAAGGAAAAAGGGAAAAAATTGTGTTTTATGACCAAGTTAGAAACATCTACTGATAGGTCATAACAAACTTTGTTGCATTTGATAATTTCACCATTGCCTATATGGACACCAAAGTAGTGATATATTCAATTGCAAACCCAACTTTTGTGACAATTTCTTCTGCTACAAAATTATGTGTAGAACCACTATGTACCAACATAAACACTTTATGCTTGCAAAGAGTGCCTTGAAGTTTCAAAGTTGAAGTAGATTCTTTGCCCAAAATTGCATGAACAGAGATTTCCCCCAAATCAGTAGGGGGTATGTCTTCATTTTGGTTACCGTCAACACTTTGAACATGGTTTTCCTCTTGCATCAACTCCAATTGTGCAAAAGTCCTAGGTTCGCAGCGATGACCAGGATTAAACTTGTCTCCACAACGGTAGCATAGGCCTTTTTCTCGCCGAATTTGTTGTTCAGAATTCAATGGGCAAGTGTTTGGAAGAGATGACTATTGAAAAGGGTGTGTAGCTGGTTGGCGGGATGATTGAAAATTAGAGGATTCTCCAGTCGTTGGAGAGGAAGTCCCTATAGATGAAGGTCTTAAATACAGATGCCAAGCAGGCACCTTACTGGACTGATTTAGTCCTTGTTTTCCTTCATATTCTAAGGCCAAACTCATCGCCTTATACACAAATCGAGGCTTATGAATCCTAACGTCCACACGAAGGTCTTCTTTGAGTCTGCTAAGGAAAAGTCCAAGCAAACAATGTTTTGGCCAAGTTCGCACACGTGCTGCCCATTTTGCAAATTCCTGCCTATACTCGAAAATTGATTCATTCTGTTGGATACTACACAAATTTTCATCTAGATTTTGAAACTCAGCGGGTCCGTAATTTTCCTGCATAACTTTCACCAACTTTCACCAACTCATCCCACTAATAAAATTGTTCTTTCACTGATGATCCAAGCAAAAAGATCCAATGCATCTCCTTCCAAATACATTGAAGCCACATCAACCTTGCAACCATAGGTGTTTGATAATTTTGAAAATACTTCTCTGCTTTCAAAATCCAACCTCGAGGATCTCCTCCTTCGTACTTAGAAAATTCCATCTTTGTGTGACAACGTCGATAATTTCTTAATGCCTCCAAGTGCTATCAACCTCAACCTCTTTCAGTAAAACTTTAGACTTTCCATGTTGATTTTGCATATTTGTGCTTTTAATGCAGCTACATCAGCAGCCAAAGCGTTAATGACTCCCAATTTCGTTGCTTTAGTGGTTAATTGCTGACCAATCTGATCAGGAGTCGACATGATAGGTTCGCTGTGGGAAGCGTTGGTTCGTGTGTTTACCATGACAGATCTTATTGCTCTAATACCAATGATAAGAATCGAGGTTTTATACTGAATAAAAAAATAGAAAATACAAAGAGAGACAAGTATCTTAAAAGATATATTACCATATCACTACTTATTTACTAGATCTCCTATTACATAATAGAGAAATAATAACTACTTTATAACTATTTAGGATAAGGATAGATAACTCCTAATAACAGTTAGAAACTTCCAAATAACTCCTAATAACAGTAAGAAATTGCTCATTGCTCCATGGGTGAAACCTCCAGTAATTTGAGATGATGCAAATCGGTATCTTCTCCTATCCTTCTTTGCTTCTTCCTCCTTGAACAAGTATGGAAGATACGTGCCTTATCAGAGAGCCAGAGAGTTGAGCGAGAAAAGTGGTCATGGGGATGTAGTAGAGAAGGTGCGAGTGGGGCAAATAGTGGGAAGAAACGCGGCGCATCCCGGGGGGAGTGTGTGTGTGTGTAAAACAAAGATGGGAGGCAATGCAGATAGGAAGAGAGAATGGAAGTTTGTGAGGATTGCACTGAAGTGAAAGGAGGGGTCTTGTTTGTGAAATCATGTTATTCTTTACGAAGAGTGACTTGTTTTTGCTTGATGTCGTCCAATCTACCACTCCGTGCTAGTATACCTGATGTTTCTTTCCATTTGGTCTGTCCCAAAATATGATCATTCGTTAAATGAGAAGTCTCTGTTCCCATCATTCAAACTGGTAAAAACTTATATTACTTCCAACTTTTTTTGATGTCTTACCAACTAACTTTTCCACTTTTCACATTCCTAACAATTGTTTAGAACACTGCGCTAGAAAACTCAATTTAGTAATTTATTCAAATGGTGCAGGTTCTAGAATCTAGATTATAAATTCAGCATAATAACTTAATCAAGAATACAGATGCTTGTGATTGATTACACTCTTTATACCAAAATGTTATGGTTTTGGTCTCTATATTTTTGCAGTGTAGTAAAGTTTGTTTATTTGAAAGAGAGCTTTTATAATTTCCTCATAACTCATTTTCTCCCTTCTCAGGACAATCTTGAAGCACAAGTAGTAACTTCAAATGATGACATTTTGGGAGATGCAATCCCCCAAGATCAGCAAAATTATTTACGACAGTTCTGTTATCAAGCACTGAAAATGACCCCAGGGGTAGGAATTTTGCAATTGGATCTTTGATGTCTTTATAATTATTGCATGGAAATTTATATATGGAGATTTCCTGTATTGTTTATGTGCGTTACTGTTTATTTTCTGATCTTGCTGTGGACTCACTTTCTACTGTGCAGTTGTGGATTATGTAGACTACTTACTGCAAAATATATATGTGTCTGCTGTTCCAATTCTAGATCATAAATCCTTTTGGTGTATTTGTCTTTCAGGGTAGAGGCCCACAGTTTCCTGGTTCACATCCAGTCTCTCTTGACAGGTTTGGTTCCAGTCCTTATTTGGAGAACTTTAACTCCATTATATTTTTTTGGTCTAGTCAGGCGTAACCTTAGGTTTAGGATATTACGCTTAACCATGCATACAAGAGGGCTCTTTTCACCCACATCTGGAAAGAAAAAGGAAATATCAGAATAAAAACTGCATAAAGTTAATTTATCAAAAGGGAAAAAGGTTTCACGTAAGTTGATACATGACATTTATCTGCATTCCTTGATATGTGGAGATGACAGTAGAAACTGTTGCTGTGTGACAGTAGAACTGGGATACTGTGTAACTTTGTGAGGCTTGTAAATATGGCTCCTGCATAGCCTTCATGCTCAAATTTATGTAGTGGTACCATTTTCAAAAAGCTGGTACTGTGTGATGCAATGTGTTAATTGTCTTTAACACGAATAATGCTGTTATATTTCGGACTTCTTTCATGTGGAAGTGATCAGTAGCGATACATTCCTGCCAGTATGTGATTTCAAACTTTACATTTGTTTGAACAGATATTTCAATTAGGTGTTTCTAATTAGTTGAGGACTTCCAATTGGCTTATCAAGCTGAGAACTGCATATCTGAATGTGAATTCCAATATTTGTTTTGTGTGATATTGCTGTTAAATAAAAGCGTGAAGACATCAAAGCCTGAAGTATCTATGTTGCTGAAGAATGAGTTATCCTCGACCCCACTGAGTTGGATTAATTAAAAGCAGGGAACATGTTTGTGAGAAATATATGGAAAAAATATTATTGAATTGTGTATCTAATTTGTTACATCGAGACCTTATTTATAGACACTAAATTAGAATCCTTTTCCAACTAGGATGTCTATTCCTATTTTAAGTAGGAAATACTTGTTTCTACTCTAACACTCCCCCTCAAGCTAGTGCATACAAATCATATGTACCTAGCTTGTTACACATGTAATTAATGCGAGGACCTATGAGGGACTTGGTGAACATATCTGCAAGCTGATCATTTGTCTTCACGAATTTCGTAACAATATCTCCTGAGAGTATTTTGTGTTATGAAGAGCTTCTTGATTGTCACACACATGTTCCATCTGATAAATTTTGCCAAATTTCGTTCTCCCAACAACGTTTGATCCAAACTAGCTCACAAGTAGCTGTTGCCATTGCTGCATATTCTGATTTTGCACTAGATCGAGCAACCACTTTGTTTCTTACTCTTCCACGACACCAAATTACTTCTTACTAAAACACAATATCCGAATGTCGAACAATTGAGGGAACTGTAGGACTGGCTAGAATCTGGTTACACACAAAGTTATAGTCAGTAGGAAGTCCAGCAAGTGTAAGAACTAGAAACAATGTCTGTCGTTGCTCTTGTTGCTTTCCACGTTTGTAGTGATAGGTATCCATGTTTCAAATTCCTCCATGACTGCGTGTACTTGTCCCAAGTAGACATATCAGATTCTTGTTTCTTTAAGTTGGTCATCCGAGATATCACATCATAGAATCGAGATATGTCATTAGTGTATAAAGCACGTGCCTTTTCCCAAACTAAGTAAGATGTCTGGAATGGGCGAAACAAAGGCATCAACTTAAAATCAATAGAGCGCCAAAGGAGACTACATAATTGGGCATCCGCTTTCTCCCATTGTGCTTTGGCTTTTGCATCTAAATCACTAGACTGTCTTTTCATTTATAACACAAGCATTGTTTGTTAAATGATCTTGAACACCTTGACCCTTGCACTACAACTCAACTGAAGAAGCCCAAGCTAAATTGTTTGAACTTCCCATTAATGGTTCTGAAGTGATTGTAAGGCTTGAACTTCCAACTCCTGTATTTTTTGGAGCCAAAAACATCACAACCGAAAGACATTTTTCAAAATTTGACTTGAAAAGAGTAATAAACTTCCTGGAAACTGTCGGAATTTACCTACAGTGGCCTGATTTCATCGGGAACTTGTTGGAAACTCCCTGAAAATCACCGGAACCCTTATTCCGGTGATCGGATCTAGAGAAAACTAAATGGGTACTGGTCGGAAACACTGGGTGACCCCAACGAAAGAAAACCACTAGACAAAAAGTGACCGGAGCAGCACTCACGCGCCAGCGCGTGACCAGATCTTGCCAGAAGACTTCATCCTTCGGTCGACACGTGGGGGTTATTTTCCGGTGGATCTAGTTGGGGTTCGGTCGCTTGAGTTTCCCGAGCCTCGTGATGGTGTTGTCTTTTGCACAACACCTTCAGAACGAAAGATGACACAAATCAGGCCTACCGTCGTAGCCGAAATTTGATACAATGACTTGAAGTTCTCACCAATGCTCTGATACCATGTGAGAAATATATGGGAAAAATATTATTGAATTGTGTATCTAAATTGTTAGATTGAGACCCGATTATTAGACAATACATTGAGTCCTTTCCTAACTAGGATTCCTATTCCTATTCTTCTTCCTATTATAAGTAGGAATATTTATACATATTTCTATTCTAACAAGAACAATAGGTTCATAACTGGGTGGTGGACTATGCAAAATATAACATGTCATGAGTGTGTCTAAGTTTATATCAATGACTACACTTGAATCGAGGTTTTCCAAAATTTTGTTTACTTGCGCGATATCAAAGCAACCCAATAGATTTCTTTAGTTTAATAGGATCATAACTGGGTGGTGGACCATACAAAATATAACATGTCACGTGTGTGTTCAGGTTTATGACAATGACTACACTAAAATCGAGGTTTTCCAAACCGTTCTCCCCCTCGTCGATTCTTTATAGACTAGTATGTATGCTAGAAAATGACGGACACTGCTACACTGGTTTGAAAATTTTGGAAGATGTCGGAATCTGCCTGCAGTGGCTTGGAAATTTTGATTATGCCACAAACATGTCGGATACTTCCCTACAGTGGTCTGATTTTGCCGGAAACTGCCTGAAAATCACTGAAACCCTAATTCCAGTGATATGATCTGGAGAAAACTGAATGGATTCTGGTCGTAAATACTGGACGATCCCAATTGAAGAAAAAATTCTTGAAAAAATTTATCGGAATAGGCCTCACGCGCTGGCGCGTGTGCCCGATCTCATCGGAAAATACAACCTTTGATCGGCGCAAAAGCGCACATAGGTTAGTATTTTCTGGTGATTTTGGCTGGGGTTTGGTCGCGGGAGCTTTCTGAGCCTCGTGGTGGTGTTGAATTTCCCACAACACCCACATACAGAAAAATAATAAAAAATATTGACACAAATCAGACCCAACAACCATCGGAAATGACATACATGGACTTGTTGTTCTCACTGATGCTCTAATACCATGTGAGAAAGAAATACATGAAAAAAATATTATTGAATTTTGTATCTAAATTGTTACATTGAGACCCCATTTATAGACAATACATTAGAATTCTTTTCCAACTAGGATTCCTATTCTTATTCCTATTTGAAGTAGGAAATACTTATTTCTATTCTAAACAATGTTGATTTGGAAATAAATTTTATCCTGGTTGGCTAATGCACACAAAAATATAATATTATTGACCCACTTCTTGTTCAAGGGAATCTAATCAGTGATCAAGAAAGGATTCAAGTGGAAATAGTGGAATTTTACCAGAACTTGTATTCAAAGAATGTCTGGTGTTGGCCTGCCAGCAACTTCACAAATTGCCCAAGGCTGACAGTGGAGGAAATGGAAGAATTAGAAAGGGGATATGAAGAGGAGGTGGTACTGAAATGCCTTAAGCAATGTGCAATTGATAAAACACCCGGTCCAGATGGGTTTACATTGGGTTTCTACATCAAGTGTTGGGAAGTGGGAAAAAATGATATCATGAAGACCTTCCAGAATTTGTACGAGCAAGGAAGGTTTGAAAGAAGTTTCAATGCTACCTTCATAGCTCTTATTCCAAAGAAGAAAGGTGCTAAAGAAATAAAAAACTTCAGACTCATCGGTTTGATAGGTAGCATTACAAGCTGCTCTCCAAAGTGCTTGCTCAAAGGTTTAAAAGAGTGATGGCTAAGCTTGTGGACTCACAACAACTAGACTTCATCAAAGGAAGACAAATTATGGATGCTGCCCCAGAGCAGATGAAGTAATAGACTCTAGGGTGAACTTGAAGAAATTCGGAAACCTATGCAAATTAGACATTGAGAAAGCATATGATCATGTCAATTGAGTCTTTCTTATGGATCTGCTAGAGAAGATGGGATTTGGAGCAAATGGAATCAGTGGATTAAAATTCTCTTTACTTATTAATGGTTCACCAATAGGTTATTTTAAGACAAGGTGATACTCTGTCACCCTTTTTGTTCCTCTTAGTCATGGAGGGACTGAACAACATAATTAAGACAACAAACAAGGAATGTTGGTTAAGAGATTTGAGGTTGCTAGAGCTGGAAGGGATAGCTTAAAGATAACTTATCTTCACTATGTAGATGACACTTATATTCTGTGATGTTGAGGAAGAGCATCTCGAAATACCAAGACTAATCTCGGTAATATTTGAAGGAATGTCAGGTTTACATGTTCACGGGAGGAAAAGCTTCTTATACTCGGTTAATGAAGTGCAAAACATGGAATCTTAGGGTGTGAAGTGGGTGCTCTACCAACCATCTACCTTGGATTGCCTTTTGGGGCCAAGTCTTTGTCTATGGAAATCTTTTGAATGGGGTGATCGAGAAATGCTATGATGCGCGGACTCTTCATATATGCAGGCGAACCCGTCTCGACGCGACTCTGGTGCGGGTGCGGGGTGCGTTTCGGATTCAGTCAATCCAATCCGGACACTTTGACCGAAGCCGAGAAAAGATTGGGGAAGAAAAAATCAATTTCCGGCAATGTAAAGAGGACAAAACTTGAAAAAGTAGAGAGAAGAGAAGAAGAGAAAAACAGTTCCGAACGGCGACGACGACGTAAAGAGGAGAAAGTTGAAAAACTACAGAGAAGAGAAGAAGGAAGACTTTTTTTCTTGAAACAAGTAAAGGAAATACATAGCCTTTTTTTTTTATCTTTTTTGAAAAAAGTACATGGTCTTTCTAATTTTTCTTGAAAAGGACACCTACCAGTAGAAAAAGGGTTAATTTTTTTTAGTAAAGTGTACTTTTATTTAGTACTTGGTGTGTGTATATATATATGTGATATTTCCACTGGATCTTTTTTTTGAATATCTTCATAACTATATTTTTATAATATTGAAACTTTTTAGCCGTATCCCCAACCTGTATTCATACTCGGATTCGCACCCACGAATCTTAAAATTTGGATTTCGCTGAATCTCGGATTCGCATCCGTCTCGGATACCCGCACCTGAGTACGAGCAACTTAGGAGAAATGTGAGAAGAAGTTAGCAAGGTGGAAGTCCCTTTATCTCTCCATGGGTGGAAGATTGACCTTGATAAACTCTGTGCTTGATGCACTTCCAACGTATATGGTGTTTTTATTTCCTATCCCACCAGGAATCATCAATAGGTCTGATAGCATTCGGAGGAAATTTCTATGGCAAGGGAACAAAGACAAGAAGGGTTACCACCTAGTCAAATGGAAGGCAGTGATCAATGAGAAAAGATTTGGGGGATTGGGGACCAAAAATCTGAAGAATCAGTGTAAAGCTATAAGAATGAGATGGTTATGGAAATATTAAAATGAAAATTGAAGTCTATGGGTTAGAGTCATAAAAGATAAATATGAGAAGAACGATAATTGGATGACAAAGGAGGTCACTACTCCTTATTGTGTTAGCTTATGGAAATCTATCCAAATTTTGTGGAATGAATTCAAAGTTAATACCATAGTCAAAGTGGCAGATGGAGTTAAAACTGTATTCTCGAAGGATGATTGGCTCGAAGCAGGTAACGTGGAGACATTCGTCCTTGATATTTATAACTCAATTTTACATCAACAGAGCACAATAATAGAATTGTAGACACCTCAAGGGTGGAATTTGTGTTGAGGAGACACCTCAATGGAAATACCAAGAGTACCAAAATTCTTCAGCACCATCGACCAATTTAGTGGGTGAAGATGAACCAACCAAACCAGCCGATACTTCGATGCCCTTGGAAACACATTTGGAAAGCCAAACTCCCACACAAAGTAGCTTGCTTTGTCTGGTTATAACTAAGGAAGTAGTGCTGACACAAGATATTTTGATGAAAAAGGGGATCCCTTTATGTTCGAGATGTTCTTTTTGTGGGGAAACTGCAGAAACAGTGGTTCAACTATTTATACATTGCAAGGTCACAAGTCAACTATGGAGATTATTCCTATGTCTCGAAAACATATCTTGGTCCATGCCAGGGAAAATCACTGAAGCATTACACAGTCGGGAAGAAGCCGGAGTTCACGCTAAAAACAGAAACAACTGGAGGATTGTACCTGCGGCTACATGGTGGACAACATGGAAGGAAGAGGAACCTTAGTGTCTTTGAGAATATGGAGAATACTATAGAACAAGTCAAAATGAATTGTATTTTGACTACGTTTTTGGTGTAACCAGATATACTCTAATGATACTGTTTGTATCATTGATGTCTTAGTCTCATTACAAGGATATGATAGAAGATTTTGAGTTTTTTTTGTAAATATGGTTCAGTAGAACCCATTTACCGTGCTACAGAAATAGAAATAGTTACTATGTCAAAAATGCTACTCGACATATCAAATACAACAAACAATATAAAAATCCACCACCATGATTCAATTAGTTAACAGTAATATGCTTAATGGTTGATTTGAAGCTTGTTAGTGAATATGGGTCCAGTGATCTTTTTTCTTTGTGATGGGTGAAGTTTGTTTTACTGCAAAGTTTGTTACAGTGGCATGTAACATGTAAAATCACTTGTGAAGTGATTATCATGATTATTTCTTTATCCTCTTCAGGCGTCTAGTTCTTGCTTTCTTCAGTTTAAGCCTTAAGTTGTCTAATGTGATTAACAAATTACAACATACTTGGTATAGAATAAAACTTGGTTGTTATTTTTGCTTCATTTGCATAAAGTGCTTATTTCGATACTCTACTTTTCTTACTATGAGACAAATAGTTGAGTGCTGTCCAGTTTCAAAATAAATAAATAAAAATTCAGTTTTGAAAAATAGTTGAGTGTTGTTTCAGCACTTATTAAGTGCCTAAGCAGGCTATTAATTGGATTTTGGCTGGTTTATCTGAGTGATTTGGCTTATGATAGAAAATGGACTCTGGCCTTCCCTAGGTTTTTTTCCGATCATGTATATATTTCTGGTGTTCTAATTGCTGTTGGATTCATTATATTTTCATAGTGTTTTGGATGACAGATTCAGTGTTCGTCTCCCAACCATGAATATCCCTTAGTCATCATTTGTTATTGCAGAAGTTGTGGACTTTCTCCCAAATATTTTTACCTGTATTTCTGCAAACGTTGCAACTAAACTTTTCTTTGAAGTGTCTTCAGAATAGCTTATATTCTCTGAACCCACATTTATAGTTTTGTTTTAGTTAGATCTGATCCTGAAAATAAAGTAACTACTTAAACAGAAGAAGGGTTTTGGTAGTTCATGAACTTCCAAGTTTTTGGGATGTTCAAATGATCAGACTGAAATACTTCTTGATTTTTGTGACCTGCCAAATAGGCAGAAAGACCCATCTTTTTAATTTGGAATCAATTACCTTAGTTGGGTGGTTGTATGTGGCTTCGACAGGGACCGGGATATTATGTTTGCCGAGCATGAAATAGGTTTGTTTTGTTTGTTCTGCTAATATTGTTTTATTCTGCATGGTAGCTTGTCCATCAAGTGTTTTGAGTAGTTAATTTCTAAATCCCTTGTACAAATTTTACTCATGGATAATAATCTTGTCGTATCGTCATACCGGAACCTCATATGGACTCGGACATGGATATTAAGATATTCTCTGAGAAAACAATTGTTTATTTGTTAAACTGGCTAGCTGCCTTATAAACCATGGTAGCATCCCACAGAAAGAAACGAAGGTGATAAATTAAGATTCATCCAAGGTAATCGTTGTCATGATGTGCAGGGAAAACTTGCAGTTATTAAGGCAGCGTTACTACTATGCTACATGGAAGGCTGATGGGACACGATATATGATGCTGATCACAATGGATGGCTGTTTCTTAATTGATAGGCATTTCAACTTCCGGAGGGTTCAGATGAGATTTCCTTGCAGACACACTAATGAAGTATGCTAATGTCCAGTTATCTATTAGGATGTCCTGATCTCTTTTTCCCTTTTATGTCTCACTATTTGAAATTATCTGTATATATGATTTATTATATGAAATTCTCATATTTTCTCCCAGGGTTTAGCTGAAAAGACCCACCACTTCACTTTACTTGATGGAGAGATGGTAATTGATACTTTGCCTGACACACAGAAGCAGGAAAGGAGATACCTAATTTATGATATGATGGCCCTGAACCATGTGTCTGTCATCGAGGTTGGATTCTTCGATATGAAACCACCTTCCTTTCCTTCTTTAAAAATTTATGTTAGCTATACGCTTAGGGGTCTTTTGGTTCTCTTTGGAATTATGTGTATATTGTTGTTAATTCTCTGTTCTATAATTTTACAGCGACCCTTTTATGAACGGTGGAGAATGATCGACAAAGAAGTGATTGGTCCAAGGAATTATGAACGTCAACATATATACCAGAGTAGAAACCCTTACTATAGATATGAGTTGGAGCCTTTCAGGGTATGTTTTGTCAAAATTGGAATATATTGTAATTTTCTACTACTATTTGTTCTGCCTAAGTGGCTGCTGATTTCTCAATGTTTATCAGGTGAGGAGGAAGGATTTTTTTCTGCTCTCTACTGTAATAAAACTTCTCAAAGAATTTATCCCAAAGCTTTCACATGAAGCTGATGGTCTTATTTTTCAGGTGCTAAAGAGTACCTATATTGAATTGCTTCTTGTTCTAGTGTTGTATTGGATTTTCTCCTGTGGAGTCAATTTCTTACATCACTTAAGATGTTACCAAGTTATATGGCATGTATGTTTTGGCTGCTATGTTGGAAAACTCTCTGTGGAAGTGGTTTCCGACCTTTATCTACGTTTGCTGTTATGTTGCAGATAGAATTAGAAGCACATCCTCTTGCATGTTATTGATAATGACATGTTTATGGCTAACAGGACGGAGATGCTTAAATCATACAGATGAATTTAGGTTCTGGATACTGAGCCACCCTGTTTTCTTTCTGTGTTAGGGTTGGGATGATCCTTATGTTCCTCGCACTCATGAGGGTCTCTTGAAGTGGAAATACCCTGAAATGAACTCGGTTGACTTTCTGTTTGAGGTTGTACTCTGCTCTCCTAGTGAATAGAGTTGTTGCTATTTCCTCCTTATCCTTTTGGTTTCTTATTGTTGTTATGCTCCTAAACCTTACCTGTCAATATCATTTATTTCCATGCTTCAAGCATGTGAGATAGCTAAGCCAATAAAACGAAGAGCTTAAGGTTTTAGGCAAGATGATCACAAACATAATATTAAGGCAAGCGATGGTCCTTGGTTCTAGTTTCGCTGTCACCCATTATCAAAAGAGTTTCCACATGCTTGGCCCATGAAAAAGAATCAGACCCTCATGTCAGGGGATGTGTTGAGATAATTTGAGTTATCAAAAGTGTTCTTTCTCTAATAGCTAAGGTTTTAGATTGATACTTTCATTCTTCAACAAGGCAGACTTTTTTTTTGTGAAGTGGATCATGTTTCATGTTCTCCGATTGGAATTAAGTATGATTATCTCTGATCATATGGCAGGTGATCGATGATCGTGAATTGCTGTATCTACATGAACGAGGGAAGAAGAAACTAATGGAGGGGAATAGAGTTATTTTCCCAGGTCAGAAATCCACAGTTATATTAGTTATATACTTGTGGTGTCGTGCAGGAATGTTTCCCTTAATTGAGGTTAAGTTGGAAGTATAAGAGCTAATATCATCTACATCCATACTCGTTATTTTTTACAATTTTTTTTTAACTGTGAACTTGTTTGGTTTTTATTGCTGTCTTGTATACTTTACTGACCCTGGTGGATTTTATTTCTTATCAAAATTGTTTTGTGGGGGAACTGGATGCAGTGATATTATTTGATGGAGTTGAAACATTCATTAGAGAATGATCTAAAAAGTCAAGGGGGCTAATTCACTCTTCTTGCAGCTGTCAAGATTCCTCTTTGGTGCTAAGTAGTACTCTCTCCGCTCTCTTTTACTTGGCCCACGTTGACTTAAAACCTTCTGGGTCTATTATACTAAATTCACATTTTCATTTATGCTTTGGAATCTAAGTTTGACTACTAATACTTTATGTAGTTTTTAATGATAAGGGTAATATTGGAAGAAAATGATAAAATCTCTTGATTTGCGACAAGTAAAAAGGAAACTCCATTTGTATTACCAGGGACAAGTAAAACAGGAACTGACAACTAAGGGAGTAGTAAGAATATATATACAAAATCTAGAGGTACTTCTTGCTGTGACTAAAACCTTACGGCAAGGTTGCTATTTCACAACTGATCCTCCTTTCTAATCCTACTCTCTTGTAACCTCAAGATGCATATTCTTCTTAGCCAAATAAAGAAAAAGTAGATACATTTTCTTGCTTTTATTTTTTGGTCTGTAAAGGCTTAGTGTATATAGAATGTGGATATTCCACAACTTGAAATTGGATCAGATGCTATGTTTAAAGAGATCAGACATATTAGTTTGGATTATTTGGATCGCCAGAATAAGATTTAAATGAATCAAGGGGTAGTAGAAGCTTCTTTTGCAATTTCAGGAACGTAACCATGGAACCACAGAAATTCCTCGTCACATGTGATTGTGAACAAGATGAATCCAAATATACACTCTGTTTGGATCATTGTTATCGATTGTGTTGTATTGTATCGTTATCATACCTACAATGTTTGTTCGAATTGTTACTTAACATGTATTGTATTGTATTGTTAAATTTTGTTGTTACTTAATTTCTTTTTTCAATATATCTTACTTAATATTTCATAATACTATTTTACCCTTTTATCCTATATTATTTCATTCTAGTCAAACCCCCTACCCTAGAATAATTAAGGAAATTTTAGTAAATTCATAAATTATAATACAAAACGATACAATCAAACCAAACAATAAAAATGTTATTAAACAAAAAAAATAGAGGCTAACCAAACTTTGTATCTATCATATAGTACAATACAATACAATATATTATGAAATAACATCTAACAATAATCCAAACAGTGTTAGGGTCTTTTGCAAGTGTAAATTTCTGACTAACCAGACCATCGTAGTGAGACTAGGACATGCACCATGCACCTCTCAAGCTTCACTTGATTTCAACAATTTTGTTTCTGATTCCAGTTATGAGGTTAAGCGACATCCAATGGTTGGTCCTTGTTATTGTGTTGCTGAGTTACTGATTCCAGTTATGAGGTTAAGGGACATCCAGGCAAATGTATAATCTGTTTTCCTATAGTGTGGCATTATCTAAGCGCATCTCTTGTGCTTTATTTGTATTCCGTTAACTTCTGTGTTATTTTTGTCCCCCTCCCGCTTCTCTGTGTATTTTACCTTTGGCACGTATCCTGAAATGTTGGGTTCTTTCCTGTTTTAGATGGTTCTGATCCGTCAGCCTACTCTGATAAAATAATAGAGTGCTCTTTTGATACCAATAACCAAAAATGGATATGGATGAGGACCAGAGTTGATAAAGGAACTCCGAATGATTACAACACGTACAGAAAGGTATTTCTGTAATGACAATAAATTTTTTGCAGTTGCTTTGTAGACTTCTAGTTTATTAGATGCTTTTCCATACTTTGTCATCTTTTAGATAGATTATAGTCCCTGAATGAGTAATTATGGTTCCTGTACTAAAATTCAGGTGATGAGAAGTATTACCGACAACATCACTGAAGAGGTGTTGTTGAATGAGATATATGAGATCATTCGACTGCCAATGTATGCGGATAGGATACAGAGTGATAGCAAAGCTCATGTACGGCGCAGATGAATGAATTGGTTGAAGCTAGTAATCGTATTGGAGCTTAGTTGTGTTCATGTATATCAAATAGAAGGGTATTTACGAGCAGCCTTAGTCCTTAGGCGTGTTTTGTGTACTATACTGGGTTTGTTGAATGGATCCAGTTGGCACACTGTAAACTTAGTGGCCATGTCCATAACTGGGCCTTTTGTTTTTTTCTTCATTAGCGATAAGGTGGCCTTGTATATTAGTTGTTTTAGTTTGCCTTTTCTTTTTCCTGGTTACTGTAAAGTTCTTCAGTAGTAGTTAAAAACTTCAAGCTCTATGTTATCTATTCCCTTGTGAATATAAGTTTGTTCTACCAGTAATTTTCAATTTATCATTTGCCTTTGTTTTTAAGTATAGTCAGATTCACTATTAAAATTTTAATTGGAAGGAGTAAAATTTTGTCATGTGGTATTATTTTCTTGTTAATCTGTTATCAAGGAATGAAACTTTTTTTTTGTATTCGAAAACAATTTAACATTAATGCTGTTTATTGTATGCTTAATGGTTTTTTTTTGGTTGTAATATGTTTAGAAACTAGATATATTTTGTATATCGACATTAGAGTAGCCAAGGTTCCAGAGTATTTTCTAGGAATGCAAAACAATTGAATAGTATGGTGTTTGGAATGAAGGGAAAATGTTTTACTAAAAAACAACTGTTTTTGACTTTATTTTCTTATGCTTGTTGGTAGATAGAAAATATTCTAAATGTTTGATTTGTGAATAAAAACATTTTAAAGAAAATCTCTCTTATTTTCAACCCCAACTTTCAAGTCGGGATTCATCCATATTTGACTTGCGACCTAAACATCGGATTTTGAAATGAAATGAAAATTTAATTTAAATTTTTTTTGTGTGTTTTTTTGGGGTGAGGTTGGTAGAGGAGTTTTAAATTTTTTTTTTCTATAAATTATTCTTGGTGGTGGATTGGGGGGAGGGGATTGGGACGCAATAATTTGATTATTTTTTTTTGTAAAGAAACTATTTTTGAATTTTTTTAATGGGGAAGGTCGACGTACGGGGTGGGGTAAGAGAAAAAAATGTAATTTTGAAGGTCGAAAGTTTTGAAAATGTTTTCCTTAATTTTTAAAGAAAATCATTTCCTTTAAATTTGAGAAAAATAAGTTGATTTGAAAATAACATCTAAACCAGCTAAATATAAGAAGATTGAAAAACAATTTCCAAAAGTGTTTTCCATCATATAAAATATATATTAGTGTAAAATGTGTGTTCTTTATTCAGGATCACGAAATTAATTATTTTTAAAACTTTTTTAAAACGATAATACTGTTGTCCGATCGAAAAATTGAAGACTAATTGTTTTGTGAAATAAGAAGATTATAAGCCCTCCTTTAGTGGTGGAGAGGAGAAGTCTGATCAATCTCTTCAACAATTTACTACCATATTATTCCAATCAAAATATACAATCATTTTTCAATACCCTCTCAATGGTTAAAGTTGTGTCATCTACATATATTGATTCAGAAATTAAAGTTTACGGGTTTAAAATTCTAATCTTGTAAGTTATTAGGTTCTAAATTAATAATTTGTACAAATTAAAAAAAAAATTTACAACAAATTTATAGTTTGAATCAAAGTAACTGAACTCGATCGAATCCGTAATCGATTTATCCCTGATCTTCGAATCGAGAGTTAATTAAGCCTTACTCAAATTTTTTATGTTTAATCATATATTATTTGAAGCTCCTGTTGATCCTATTAAATTGAATTCAAGTCAAATAGATCAACTAATTTGAATTGATTTTTACCCAAAATTATGAACACCCCTAGTGGCGCATATGAGTCAACTAAAACAATAAAAATACTTATAAATTCCTTTTTACTGTCCCAACATAGAGGTAACAAAAACGCAAAAGATTATGGCTTTGAAATTTTTTTTCCACATTGAATAAATATATTTGGTGAGAAACTGTAAAGTTTTCTACTGAATGAACCAAATGGACTAACACTAAATAGTTTCTGTTGATATTTTCTTTGCTTCTCCTTTTATAATTTCTTGTAACATCATACTTGTTCAGTCATATCTATCTTAACAAGTTGCATAATTAAAAATGCAAACTCTTCACTTTCTATATTTTTTGTTGATTCCCTTGTTATATCTTATAAGGAGATATTTTCTTTTTATTTCCTCTCAATGTCTTAATGATCAATAGTCATTGTTGATAAAGTAAAGGGATCGTTCAATATAATTCTAGTTTTTCTACCAAGTTGGTGCGTTGGAACGACAACACAAATGAATGTTGCAGTTGGGATGGGGTGAAATGTGATCTCTCTGGTTATGTTATTGCCTTAGAACTAGATAATGAGTATATTTCCAGTGCAATTGAGAATTCAAGTGCTCTTTTAAGTCTTAAGTACCTCGAGAAGCTAAATTTGACTTGCAACAGGTTCGACGTTGGTACCTAAAGGTGTGTATCTGTCAGTTCAGTTTGACTTTAAATATTATCGATTTTTGATTTTAAATATGGTAAATCAATAACGAAACCAATAAGATTTTTATTGATTTTTGATGTATTATTTTTTGGTCTTTAATGGTTCAGTTTCTGATTTAACCAATAAGAAAATACTTTCAACAAATATATGACTTGTCCAATAATTTGATGTGATACATGTTTACATTGAAACAAGTAAATCATACTTAATTGAAATAAGACTAAAGTAATACTAAAACATAAAGGGTAAATGCATGTAACACCCCGGATTTAAAAGAGGACAACATAACAATATTTCAGAAGTCCCAAATGCCATCGACGGAGGCCAACCACGGCTCGTGAAGTTGACCACGGACCATAGGTATGGTCCGTGGATAGGTACCCAAAGACCGCCTAAAAGTCTTGGAACCACGACCAGACCAACAGCGTTGGTCAAGCCACGATCTGTGGACCATGACCCCCAAATCAGACTTTCTCACCATGAATGATGGATCGGCAGGATGGACCGTCGGTCAGACCACGGTCTGTCGATTAGGGTCCGTAGGTCGTTGGTCAACATTTATTGCTAGGGCTTTTGGATTTTTTTTCTAATTATTGTCTCTATACCACATCGTTTTTCCTATGAGTAAAACCCATATAAAAGTGATTTTATCACCCAAATTATCTCATTCAATTCATTCTCCTAAAATTCTAAAAGAAGACCAAAGTTCTTCCTCCCAAAATATTTCTCTCTCTAGAACTTGAAGAAGAAGAAGGATCGAAACTAGGGCTCAAGGTCAAGTCTCCATTCTCCATTGTTGTAGGCTTTATAACAAGGTATTATAGCTTTATACATCCATGAAATCCTTGTATGCATGGAGTCCTTAAGTTAACCAATTGAAAAGTAGAAATTCCCAATTTGAGTTGGGGTTTTCTTCTAAGTTGTGGGTCTTTATGAATGTTGATCCAATTGAGTGGACTATAATTGTTTATGCATGAATTGAGAGAATCTATGCTTTTCATGATAAATTTCCATGTGCCCATGCTTAACCCATGTTTCTAAGATGAAATTGATGTAAATGAATTTTACTCAATGAAAGGACAATTTATAGATTTAGGTGTGTATTCTTATATGATAAAAATAAGGTATATTATGAATTTCTTTGAGATTGAAGTATATGTGATGATTATGATAAGAATTGCTTTTAGAGTGAAACATATATGATTATTGATGCAATTGTTATGGAAGGGGATCATTCCCACATGATTTTTCTCACACCTCTTTTTGCGCATGACAGATAGGGTTTTTTCAATTAAAGTGACGATATTGATTAGAGATCATTTAATTTTTAAGAGACGCTACTTGGAATTGAGTTGTGGAATTCCAAGTCACCTTTTTGTTTAATCCCTATTAAAAAGGAAATGACTGTTTCTTTGGTCTGCAAACTAGAAATTCGGGTAAGAAATTCTGTTTGACCGAGGGTAATGAATTAGGCATCCCTCGAGTCCCTTGGCTTTAGTACTGTCATGACCCAAGAGCACCCCCTAGTCGTAACCGGCGTATTTGACCTCGAAGAGGTCTTATACATGCCTCTTAGCATTCATTCATTGCATATGTATGGAAACTAGTGCGGAATTAAAACTTTTCACAATAAAGTCAATAAGAAAACTCTTTTATAAAACGTAAGAAAAACTAAGTCTCGTCACAAGCCATCTTAGACACATCTCATTATCATAGGGACACGACCCTTACATTGAAATAAAGGTGCAAGTCTTATACAAATGTCTTTAATAAAGGGAAACTAGCTATTAGAATTCTTGTCCTCGACATATGAGGACATACCAAAATCTTGAAAGAATTTCTACTTCCCAAGCTTTAACTCTGAAGATCACCTCACTTGCCAACAACTACACTTTGTAGAAAATAAAGGAAAATATGAAATTTGTACAATTAAGCACTAAGTCTGGCAATCATGCAAAACATGCTTTAACGAGGACATTTTAGTTGAAATATGCTTTTCATGCTATTATGAATAAAGCTTCATGAACCAAGTGTAAAAAACATCATACGCGTCCATCATCAACATACAAGGTAATACTCCCATATTCCACAAGATATGACCATATTCATTAAGTAACTCATTTAACCATTTAGACTCTCTATTCAAGGTTATCCTGAGACCCATCTAAGTAAGACAGGAAGAGACCGCATATACAACCTCTTCAATACACACCTAAGTGTTCCTTAATACTACCAAAGACAAATATATTTCCTTTCCAACACACTCAACAAGTCAACATTCATCACTAGAGATACTAGAAGAGACATTCATGCATTTAAGGAATTCACATAAGGACCATCCCCTAGGATAACTCTAAGTTACACTAGTGCAATGTGCGAGTAGCATCCTATTCTACTACTCCCACTTAGTGCTTCTTTGGAACCACCCTAGACTAGGCACATCATATTCAACAAGTCATATAACCTTCATTAACATTATACATAAGACCAACATGTTTAATTAAAATTAGACATATAATCAACTTAATTCATTAACATCATATGGAAACCCATTCTTTCATTAACATTACAATGATACACCAAGACTCCCTTCAAATGCCTATTTGTGCAATGCATAAATGGCGTACCATTCCACCACCTACCCTAAGTAGTACACCCTTAGGAAGACCTATTAGTTCATTACATTATTTTGTATGGGTAAGCTTTAACCAACATAGACTATGATATCTTAACATGGAATCCCAGAATTTACCCCTCAGGATGAGGGACCCACTTACCTAAGGTAAGGTCATTCATTTAGCCTTTACGTGGAAAACCACTAGCTAGTCCTATGTGGTCACATAGTTAAGGGATAGGGATTGTCACGACTGGGAAATACCCCCTAGAAGTAATAGGGCGTACTTGATCTCTCGAAGGTGTTACACGATTGCTTAGCATTCATTCGTCGCATTGTCATAAAATTAGAGAAAAATTTAAAACTTTTCATATTAGAACACAATACTAAAAAGCCATTCCATTTAAAAACCATAAGTACATCTTTAGGATACTAAGTCTCGTCTTGCCATCTTAGACACGACTCCAATAGAATAGGGACACGACTCTTAACAATACAAAATAATATTTCTATACGTTACGTGAACTTAATTTAAACTCTTGACATGAAGTCCCTTGAATCATTAAGGACACACTTGAACTTGAGAATAATAATCCAAGCTCTTCATTCTAGAAAAGATCCTCTAATCACCACCTACACTTTGTGTCAAAAGATGAAGAAGAATGGTATTAGTACAAGAATGCACTTAGGATGGTAACCATGCAAAAACATGCTTTAAAGATGACACTTAGTTAGAAATCATGCATCATGACTTTTAGAGAAATTCATAAGCATTTGATACAATAATTACAATATAGTTCACATACATCATAACAGACAAGGATACCATTCACAACAACACATAAAGCCATTTATCACGTTTAAGACACATTGAATATATCCAGTACATACCTTTCCTTTTTACCTTATCTCATTTACCTAAAGCAACCTTTAAGTAATACTTAATGCAATGAATGAATAGTGTCCCATTTCACCATTCATACCAAAGTATCACCTTAAGATCACAAAGGTGAACATTTAACAACTTCATCAATTCAAACATATACATTAATAAGGAAATAGCATATGATGAACCATAACCTTCAAATAAGAACCATCACCTTAGAAGTCATATGCTATTTCCTTATTAATGTACAAGTAACATCCCATAATACTATTCACAACTAGTGTTCCTATGAAGTCACCCTAGACTTAGGCACATCACATCCAACAAGATACAACCCATGTATTAAACCTTAGACATAAGACCAACATACTTCATAGACCTCATATAATAACTCATTCATTTATCACGTCATAGTCATAACCCATTTAATCTTTATGCACATCTCAAGATAGCATGTCAGTCAATACTATAAATATCACCTTAATGAAACCTATTAAACATTGCATATTTAGAATTCATTTTATCAATACGTCATAAGACCTTACTCATAACCCCGATCTAAGTCTACTAGTGCAATGTATATGTGAAGCCCCATAACCTCACACATACCAAGTAAACCAATAAGGAGATCACAAGTATTGCCCTTTTACTTCATACATCATCATGACAATTATAGCCAATAACATGTATACTAAGTAAGACCTTCATCATATAGACCCAATAAGACCAACACTATGCATATCATTATAACAAGTATGTTACACCACAAGGTCATGCATAAGATATATGCATATATACATAAAGAACTCACCCTAGAATTCCCTTAAAGACATACTTGTGCAATGTATAGGTAAAGTCTCATTTCCTTACCTAGACTAAGCAACACCTCTAGGTAGTACTAGTGAGTGTTCATCTTCTTAATTCCATTGTTCATTTTACTTTTGGGATACTTCACTATACCAGACATTAGACCATGTGAGCTAAACATGGAATCGGTGTCAACTCCTTACACCGAAAGTAGGGCATCCTACTTGCCAAGGTAGGACATATACATGATAATAACATCTAGGTAGATCCATTTGCTAAGGTTCCTATGAAGTCACATAGTTAAGGAACTTGAAGGTTGTTACTAGAAACCCTCTTTATGCTAATTCGTATTGTAGTTTCCACCTCATGAGAACATTGGGTGAACCTCCCTTCCTTTGTGAAGGAACACATCTCTTTGTCAAGTTCACTCGGTGCTAAGCTAAATTCCCTTTTTGAAGAACTTTAAGTCTTTATTAAACATTATAATATAGGCTTTAGGAGATTATCCTCTTATATAACATGTACATAACTCATAGGTTATATGATGAGAATGTCCTTTAATAAAAACCCAACATCATGTAAGAATGTCCTTTCACTTAATCATAACATCCATAATATAGTCTAATTTAGAGTACAATTGAGGAAACCTTTCAACAGATTCTCATTCACTAGATCATCATTAACATCCTTTATTCATGCATTCATGTGTGTGCGCGTATATATGAGAAAGCCTTTCACATAAGCACCTTTAGAAAACACATGTTCATACTTCATTAGTCATATACTTTTCATGCATACTAAGATATAAAGGTGCATATGAGAATTATCCTTTCTATTGACACCATGAACATATCATACTCATAGTTATGCAAGAGATGCCTGTGTAAATTGGTCAACATGATCATATAATAGCAACAACATTGTTATTGATGAAACCACCCTTCGAAGGATCACAACACATATACAATATCCCTCAGGTCATTAACAACTCACACATAGAATATTTAGGGACTATAGGCCACACACTCACATTCCATCACAGGAGACAAAAACAAATTCAACATTGAATAGACAAATCCTAACATGTAAAGGATCACATATTCATATAGGTATTACATTGGTTGGGGTGATTCTACAATAACACTTATCACAATCAAGCATGTAGACCATACCTTACCCAAACATCATCCTTCACATTATACTTCACATTATCAATACACCTGAATCATGATACTAGCATCGAGGAATACATACATAACCTTTATACTCATGATCATTATAATATCAATTCACTTTATATCTATTTACTTCAAAGACATTATCACAACATATATAGATAGACAAGAAGTAAACACCGCAACCATAAGTAGACGACCAACACCATATAATATCAATTCCAATACTATAGACTAGAAGTTACGTCAACTTACAAATTCTCCAAGCCATTATCATCATAGATAAATCCTCAATAATTAATAATCAATTTATATAGTTATCAATAGAATTCAACAATGCATCACAATCTAAGCATAATCTTATTCACATCTAATTAAGATCACAAAACCCACTTTATAGGACAAATTGAGAGATTAGTGAGATCATGAGTTCTTCAAGGAATTACATTAAAAATTACTTTAATTTTTTTTATCAAATATCAATTTATCATTACAATGACTTTGAAAACCATTTGACAATGAACCCATGTTTAGATTGGAAATTAGGAGATTGATTTTAGAAACACATTGGAAAATCTTTGATAGAACTTCTTAGATGAAAGGTTATTCAAGTATAAAGGGTTACCATACCTTATAGATTGAAGATCCATTAAAATTGGAGAAGAATCAGTTGGAAATCCATCCCCTAGCTTTATCTTGAGCTTGGTCTCTAATGGAGTTGTAGAGAGAGTATTATTTGAGAAGGAAAGAGTTTAATTTGAAGAATGAATTATGATTTGGGGTTTCAATGTTTTAACCAACTTAAAATACCCTAAAATAGGGAAAATAACCGTCCAAACTTTAATTTGAATGTGGGGTGGCCGAAACTTTGGCAGTATTGCAGGTGCCATTCGACGGCCACCATCGATGGGGTGTCAACTGGACGATGAGCCGTCCTGTTGCTTCGTCGTTTTGGTCAGATCTTTCTCATTTGTGGTCTAATGTCCCACAAGTAAGTGTGGAAGAACTCCCCTTTTTGACAGAACGTTAATAGGTCTACGGGGGGTCAAATGAAGTCGTTAATGAGACTATTTCGACAGCCTTTTGTCAAACATTTGGGTCCTCCTTAGGGATCCTTAGGGTGGTCCTTAGGGAGTCGTACCAGGACGTTTCGACCCTAAACATGACCATCTAGATTCTAGGGTCCCCTCCTATCATATTAGACTCCATACAACAGTTCAAAACAAGGTAAACATACAAATACACACTAGCACACAAAAGACTAGTTTCAAGACATCTTGGTCGTCCTGTGACATTTGACCTTAAACCTATTCAAACAAACTATTACAAGCTGTGACACACCTTAAAAACAAGTTATTAACTCTTAAAACACATGTGAGGCTCTGGTTTATCCTAGTTTATTCTGTCATAATAGGGAGATTTCTTCTAGATACTACACCTCTACTCACGCAGAGTACCCATCTCAAGAGGATACTACACCTCAACTTACGGAGAGTATCCCACAATTTCATATCCTCTCGGTGCTAAACATTAATCCCCATGGAGCATCAGACTTTCGTTACATTCATTAATTATAGGTTAAGAGGTTGCTACTAAGTACTGTACCTCTACTCTAGGAAGAATACTCATCCCAACTTATCATTCATTCATTGGAAAACTCTTAGGAATATTGAGATTGCTTCTAGACACTCCACCTCTACTTACAGGAGAGTGTCCATCCCAACACCCCCCCATTAATTCATTAGAGTTGTATTGAGAAAACCTTTCAATAGACCACATTCATTACATTTTCATTAGCTTCATTCATTCTTTCATGTGTGTATGTGATAAAGACTTTCACATAACCACCATTATTCATGACATAGTATTCTAAAAATGATCATACTATGTTCAACATAATCCACACATAAACATACTTCACATTCACATTATACTCCAATAATCATACTATCTCCAAGAATCACATGCATTACTCCATAATACATCTCTATACATATTCATTGTCACGATAGGAGAACACCCCCTAGTCGTGACGTGGCGTACTCAACTTCTCGGAGGTCTTAGACATCATTCATAGCATATATATGAAAATTAGTGCGAAATCAAAAACTTTCTTTCAATATAATACAAAAATCGTTTCATAGCAATGGAAGAATTTCTAACATATGTCTCAAAACTATCTATGTAATACATGAGTAACAATGTCTTGGGACGCAGCCCACAAAAGTCTATAACATAGTAAATGACTTAAGCGAAACATAAGGGTGTTGTACTCGAATGCTATGAAGACTAACAAATCGTCACTTCTTGAAAGCCTTGGAAACTCTACCCTTCAAAGCAACTCAATCTCATCAACACCCTAAATTTGATTAGAATGCAGGCAAAATATGCGTTAGTACGAAATGTACCAAGTGTGAAAGCTAACATACAAAATATAAGATATCTCAAGGGTAAGTCAATAATAGACATAGTCATAAGAGATAATGGTATAAACATAACATGACTATCATAAGCATAACTATTCATCATAAAGCATACTTAGGTTCATACTTCTACTCTTTTTTCCTTCTTACTCAAGTGAACTGCCTCACAAGCCATCTCCAAGTATACTTGTGCAAGGCCATGGTAGCATCCCATTCTACTACTTAGCTAAGTACCTCTCTTTGGTCGTTCTTGGTCACGTTACACCTTCATATTAAGACCTAAATTCTTCATACATAAGAGTATTATACTATTCTTATCACCTTAAAACACACTTGTTCAATGCATATGAGGCATCCCATACTACCTCACACACTAAGCATATCTTGAAGTCATCCTAGTAATGTTCACCCTCCTTAATCTCATCATTAACTTAACTCTCTTGATTAAGATTCTCTCATCTCTAGTCATGTATAACTAGGAAAGGGAACTCTAGTCCAATCCTATCTCAAGCCTCCTCTTTAGTGAACCTAAGTTATAATTTGTGCAGTGCACTCATAGAACCCCATAATACTATTCATGCGAAGTATCACTTTCAGGTCCTCTTTACTATTCCTTCTTACTTTGGAACCTATTTCCCTTCTTTAACTTTAGAACCCTATGAGGTACTGTATCTCAAGCACATGTTAGTTCATTATTAAGTTGAACCCTAGGAGATACTTCTTTAAGCATGTCTAAGTTCCTTATTCACATGGATCCTATGAGATACTTCTTATAGTATGTCTTAATCTGTCTAATCGTGAACACTAACATATACAACCTTGGGTATGTCTAAGTTCATCCACACATTTTGAACACTACGAGATAGTTCATCAAGTAAGTCTTATTTCATTAAGCTCTGAACACTACGAGATGCTTTTCAAGCACGTATTAGTCAATAGAATATGAATATCTCTAGTACGAAACTTTGACTCCACTACATGAAGGACTCCCGTCTCATGAGACCTAACTTTGGGAAAACCCACACTCTATTACATAAGAGTTCCCCCTTAAACTTGGATAGTCATCACTCTCTTTTCTACTTGGAGTCCGGGCCCTTGTTTGACATTCCTTCTCATTGACATATCCACTTGGAGTCAACAATATACTCCAAGGTTTTCTTGTTAAGCCTTGCTTAACACTTTTTCTCTCATGGAGGGATGTCCTTGAAAATCTCTCTGTGCTGAAGTGATTCTATCACTTTCATCCATTCAATTCCTAAATCTACAGCCAACACAAAAACCTAAGATTAATAATTCTTTTCTTCATTCTATCTTCATTCATATGTAGATTATAGGATTATCAAGTACTAAGTCTCTTCTCACTAAGTTCTTCTCACATTCTTCATTACTAGGTGAAACTAGCCATAGTTCAACTTTAAGGTTCAATTCATACGTAACAAGTGAAGATGAAATCTAATTAATAAGGTCTATTTCAATCAAATCTAGATGATCCTACGATGATAAATTAATTTCAAGACAATTGAATTAAAAAGATCAATCTAGAACACTAAAACTAGACAATTGAATTAATGGCCTAAATCACACCTTTAATGGCCTAAATCACAATGATCACCTTCATAATCAAATAGTAAAATTCATCAAGGAAACCTCATGAAAACATCATATATTCATCATATACACATAATTTAATGTTACCCACTTGATTGGGATCACAAACAAGACTTCCCCACAATGCAATCGCAACCCTATCTAGATTGGGGTATTTTGGATTCAGAATTGAGGAAAACTAGGTGGACTTTATGGATGGAAGATTGAAGCTGCCTCCTTTTTCTCTTCTTCTTCTTCTTCAATGGTTACCTTGAGAGGGTTTTTAGGAGGGAAAGGTTTTGTTTTGGAGTATGAAGTCTCAATGGATATTTTATTACTTAAATATAATTAAAATACCAAAAAACCTAAAATAATCGTCCATGACTTAATTAGGACCCTAGGTGAATTTCGCAAAACACCCTTGCTTAGGCCGAGTGACCTACAGAAAGTTGCAGGTGTCAATCGACGGACACAACCTAAGAGGCATCGATTGAATGACGGAGCATTTTGCAGGCCGTCGTTTGGATAAGAGGATCAATTTTTGGGGGATAATGTCCCACCACTAAGTGTAGAGCTACTCCCCTAAACGACGGGGTGTTGTTTGACACTGCCCAGACTGTGTTTTTGCCTGCTTTTGGGTACTCCTCAAGGACCCTTAGGGTCATCCTTGGTGAGTCGTACCCAAATATTTCAACCCTAAACATGTCCATCTACATACTAGGGTACCCCCCATAATTTTAGACTCTAAACGACACACCAAACCCTATGAAACATGCTAAGGCACACTAGCACACACAAAGGCTAACTTTCGAATATCTTGTTCGTCCTTTGACGTTTGACCTCAAACATCTTTAAACCAACTTCTACAAGCTGTGACACAAATTATACATGAGTTATTGACTGTTAAAATACATGAGAGGCTCTAGTTAACCTTATTTCATTTTGGGGTCATAACATTCGTCATAACATTACTTTACTTAACATTTAATTTCTTCTAGTCCATAATCACAATAAACATACATATACATATAAAATATCTAAACACCGCCACCGTAAGTGGAACACACCACACAAGGACAATTCAATAAAAACTAGAACAATTTAGGTCAACTTACTCTTCATCCAAGCCATGAGCACCTTTTCTAAATTCTTCAACAATTCATCATAATTAGGTATGGATAGAAATATATAACTATAAGAACCAACAATATTGTTCAATTTAAGTGCAATTCTATCAACATGGAACCGTAACAAAAAACCCACTTCATATGCCAATTAAGGAGCTTCGGAAAAAAACATGGGTTCTTTAAGGAATTCCATTGGAATCATCTTTAAAACCTTGATTCAACATTATTACATCAATATCATGACTTAGAAAACATTTTAATAATGAATCCGTACATAGAATAGAAATTGGGAAAATTGATCATTGACACACCTTTGAAAACCTTTGCCTCAGACTCCTTGTGAGAGGTTATTCAAGAATGAAGGATCACCATACCATAGTATTGATAAGCCCACAAAAATTGAAGAATAAATGACTTGAAACCCCTTCTCCTAGGTTGAATTTGACCTAGACCTTCAATGGTGTTCTTGAGAGAATCTATATGGGAGTAAAGGGTTTGATTTCAATGTTTGAGTCTAAGTGAGGGTTTAATTGTTTTAATATACTTAAAATACCCTAAATAACCTAAAATAACCACCCCCCTATTTATTTAGCCAAGGGTAGAATATACCATACCACCCTTGGCTTGCTGAGATTTGGACAGATTGTAGGTGACCATTGACGGCCACCATTGATGGTCCGTTAATCCATTGACGCCCCGTCTTGAAATTCCGTCAATGGTGACCGAGAGGAGTCAAATGGAGATCAGATCCATAATTGTATGTGTCAACCTACGAAAGCCATTGACGCCCTATAAATACATTAATGGCCCATCAATGTGCTTTGTCAATGGCTGCTATTTTAACAGCTTTTTTGCAAACGTTTGGGTCCTCCTCAAGGACCCTTGGGGTGGTCCTTGGGGAGTGGTACTGAGAAGTTTTGACCCTAAACATGACCATTTAGATGCTAGGGTCACCTCCATTATTTTAGACTCCAAAGTATAGACCAAAACATGAACAACACATTAGAACACTAGCACACAAAAGACTAGTTTTCGAATGTCTTGGTTTTTCCGTAACGTTTGACTTCAAAAACACTCAAGCCTCACCTTGGGTAATATTTATCATTAATTTATCAATTTATTAACTCAAGAAAATCTTGTTAGGCTCTAGTTCAACCTATTTCATCTTGAAGGTCGTTATATTCTCCCACACATGGAAACATTCCTCTTCGAATGAAACTAAAACACTTTCAAGGACTAAATAAATCAAGTATAAGATCACAAACATATCATCATATATACACTTCATATTCGATGCACCAAACTTACAAGGAACACCAACTTCACATCTTTATGCACTCTAAGCAACACAAGCAATTAGGAACTATCTCCCCATCTCATACTGCACACATACTTCATCATTTTCCATGTATTATGGAGGAGCTACCTTACACAAATTTAGACATGCTCATAATTTCATAATAAGGCCCAACATGCAATTACTTTTAAATAACATAGGCATAATCAACATTACAACTCATGAGGCAAATAAGAAATTTTACTAGATACACATTAACGTGAGAAATTCATAGATCAATTACTAATTTTATCACAATATCATCAAGAGCATGCAAATCATATTATCATCAAAGGAACTCATTACATAAGGAGGACATGCAACTCTTCATCTTATGAAAGATTCCAAAATAAGGCATCACAACTAAGAATTTATGGTCTTAAGAGTATAGGACCCGACTAAACTTGCCTATTGTCTTTCTATTGGGTATACCACACTTGAGATACTTCCCTCAATTAGTATGAAGACAACTCCACCTTCTCCCTAGAATTCATCCCCATAGCACTCAAAGCTTTGTGCACACCATCAAGAAACTTGGGGGTCTTATCCTATCTTAGAACCAAGGAATATAGGATGATTCTTCTTCATAAAGTCCCTCAATCTACAGGTCATAGTATTCTCAAAAGCATTCACCCTAGGCTAAACATCCTTATTCACATGAGTTTTCATGGTTCGGGCTAAGGCAATAAGATCCTCTCTAATCTCCCCATTAGTCATGTCCAAGGGAACCACCGAAACCTCATTACCTTCTCCAATTATAGGGGCTTGATGACCTTGAGGAACTTGAACTCCTTTTGTAACTTTCCCACCTTGGGGAGAAACTTCCTCATTCACTCCATCTTCTTCCACATTTCTTGCAGCCATTATTCTTGTAGTCATATCCTATAAACACAAGAGAAGAGATTAGGAAAAGACACTTACAATCTCAACTCTATGGCACGACACAAAGAGTTATGAAGAAAGTGAAACTCTATCATCCTATAACCTCTCGCTCATAGATGTGTCGCGACTCACACTGATGAACAAGACTCTACTAGACGTGGATTTAATGAGACTTTGCATACCTAAAGACTACTTCATAACCTTATGGTTTGATATCAAGCTTGTCACAACCTGAGAGTATACCCTAGATGAAATGACATCCTCAAGTAGGGACACAGTGTACTTGATCTCTCGGAGGTCTTGCACAAGCCCTTAGACATCAATAAAACTTTTCATAACACAGGAGCGATAGCTCAAAATCTCTTTCATAGAAAATATAGGAAATGCTAAGCCTCTTTGTAGACATCTTAGACATACGAATATCTTAGATCACATCCCATATATCATCAAAATAGTAAATACCAAACTTTAATACAATGTACTTTGAAAAGAAAAGCTAACCATAGTTATGTCCGTGAATCATGTGAGGACATACCAAGACTTGATTGAAAGGATGCTAATTACAAGCTTCACTTCAATAAATTCCTCACTTTCCACCTACACCTTTAGATATAAGTCAATATATGAAATTAGTACATTAAATGAACTAAGTATGGTGATATGCAATAAAATTATGCTAAAATGGACATTTATTCATAATATGCTTTTGTATGCTCTTTTGAAGAAAACCTCATAGAAACAAGTATAATAACCATAGTCACATCAATATTCACATATAAAACCTACTTAAAGTCATTTATATCATAATATCATCACCACTTAGAAACTATATAAGCATATAACCCTCCTACCAAAGGTTATCCTAAGACTTTCTTAGCTAAGACAAGAAGAAACCGCCCATACACCCTCTTCAAGAACACCTAAGCAATCCTTAAGACTACCTAAAGTAAGATTATTCCCTTTTCACTAATTAACTCCCTACCTAAAGTTACTCTAAGACTCCCCTAAGTAAGACATGAAGAGACCACTCATACACCCTTTTCAATCCTACATAAACAAACCTAAAAGCTACTCTAGATAAGTACCTTCTATTCACATACATTAACTTCAGTCAACAATGTTCATTTAGACATCATAGAGACATTCAATAATTAAGGACTTCACATAATGGTCTTGGAGAAGATCTAGGAACCCTCATCCTAGCATCTTCAAAGCGTACTGATGCCATGTATACAGAACGTTCCATTCCACTACCTCCAACACTATAATGCATGATGAGAATAGGCATTAACCGACATAGACCATACTAGCTAGGCATGGAATCCGGAGTCTACCCTACTCCGATGGAGGGTGTTCTACTTTCAATGAGTAGAACTAGGACACATCTCATGTAGGAACATGGTTAAAGAATATCAAGGATTTCTTTGTACTCTAGTCTCAACTTAAGTAGAGTCACTACCACAAGCATATTCACTCGGTACTAACCATGTTCTTGTCATGAACAACAAGTACACCTAGAATTTAGAGCACTCTTGAGTCGCAACACGACGTACTTGACCTCTCGGCGTTCTTGTCCAAGCCTCTTAGACATCATTTATTGCATATATACGAAATTTAGCACAGAATTAAAACTTTTTCTTAAAAACATAATGCGGAAGTCTTCTCATAAAACGCCTAACATATGTCTCAAAAATCATCTTTGACAACATGATTACTAATATCTTGGGACGCATCCCACAAAATCTAAATATAATGAAAATATAAGGAACATAAAGGTTCGTCCTTGGAGCTATGAGGACTCACCACTTCTTCTCTTCTTGGAAACCTTGAAACTCTACCCTTCAAGTAACTATATCTTCTCAAGACCCTACATGGAATACATGTAGGCAATATGTGTTAATACGATATGTACTAAGTATGGAAACTAGCATACCAACATAAAATATCTCAAAGGGTTAGTCAATAATAGACATAATCATAAGAGATAAATACATAAGCATATTAAAGCATCATAAAACATATAAGAGTTCATACTTAACCCCTTTTGTCCTTCTTACTCAAATGAACCATATCACAAACCACCTCCAAGTATACTTGTGCAAGGCTAAGGTAGCATCCCGTACTACTACCAAAGCTAAGTATATCTCTTTGGTATTTCTTTACCATAGTCCACTTTCATAATTAAGACCTAAGTTCAATATAACATATGAGCATTATGCCTCAAGGCCACCTCAAAGAACACTTGTGCAATGCATGTGAAGCAGCCCATACTACTTCACGCACAAAGCATATCTTGAAGTCACCCTATCTTATTTCATATCATCTATGAGTCTCTAGTAGACCCACTTCATATTATCAAGGAACCATTATCTTAAGTCAACCATGACATGGAATGCAACTATAGTCACTATCCAAGCTAAGCATACATCATGCCATAGGTAGCTTTAAGTCCTACTTGTTCAATGTATAGATGACATCCCATACTACCATCCATACTAAGTACTTCTCTAGAGTAACCTAATCCAATCTAACTTATCTTGCAACCTTTTTGATTAAGCTCAACATACAACCATAATAGACGTACTACCATGGGAAGCATCTCAATATACTAACTAAGCTACTAAAGGAAGGTTACAACCATCCTAAACACCATGCAACCAATCATGTAGACGCAAGCTAACCATAGGGGAGCATAAATCCTTAACCCTAAGATAACATGAGAAACTAATCACAAGCTATTCCATGAATTACACCTTACATGCAAATCAAGCTACCATTAGGAGAGTATAGGACTTTCTCCTAAAGCTACAATGAAATGGTTTTTTCCAAACCAAGTCAAGCTACCAAGAAGTTTGACACCTCAAGATACCATGAGTAAGATAACAAAAACTTCCATGATATTTCAAAAATCTCAAGCTACCATGAGTATTTCAACTCAATCCTCCTTGAGATTTACTATCTCAAGCTACCCTTGAGATCTTAATATCTCAAGCTATCATGAGATTTGCTTCTCAAACTACCATAATGTCTATGTTGTCTCACCAAGTCTACTACTCAAGAAGTGACCATCCAACCCATATTCAAGATAATATTAGTATATCATGATTCATAATCAATTACATGTTAATATATTCAATTAGATCATTAGAAAGTAATTCTAGTTATACATGATCACATAGGTTCAATTCCAAGTCCCTAGGTCAAGATCATCCTTAATAAATTAAACCCAGTTCAATTAATATCTAGGTGATTCAATCATGATAGAATACTATATAATATGATTGAATTAAGAAGATCAACATAAAACCTTCATTTATCCTCTAATGGCCTAAAATCATTATGATCACCTTCAAGTTCAATTACTATAATTGTAACATTCCAGAAAATATACTTGTCTAGTGAAGAGTCTATTAGGTTTTAAGAATATGTATTGGGGTACATAGGCATCCCAATGCCCAATATTGAGTAACATTGGACATGTTATAGAATATTGGTTTAAGGGTGTTAGCCAATTTCTATGTATTAACAAGTAAGTTAAGATATACTTTGATGTTCAAATGATCCAATCCAAGCTTGTTTAGGAATTGTACCTGTAATGAAGACCATAAGCTAAAATTTTTGTTTTCTTAGCTCACACACATTAGGTACGAGGCAACCAAGTGTCAATCCTAGGTACCATAACACATGATCATTTAAAATGATCATTTAGATTAAGTAGTGCCCAAAGACATAGTGAGGATCCTTAGGACAAGAAGTGAACTTTCCAAGTGCAAATATAGAGTGCACGGTTAGGAAAGTGCACATAAACACATGTGCAAGTACATGTGCAAACACATGTATTACCACCCGCGAGACCAAGCGACAAAGTCCAACCGATTCGATTAGGGCGGTAAGGGGTCCGACACGCATCAGGTCAATGCACGTGGGGCCAAGCTTCCTAACCAATCCTAGGCTCTAAATAACTGACCTAACTTGCTAAATAACCCAGGACTAACTAAAATGAACTAACTAGTGTGCCCGAAATCCTAAGACTTAACCGTGTCACAGTAGTCGAGTAATTAACTAAAGAAACATCCTAGTACCTAACCTAGGATGGTCCAAAGGGGTTCGTTATGGTCCTAGTAACTTAGGGGTACTTTAGTAATTACCCTAGGTCACTTAATTAAATAAATTAGCAACTTAATTAATTAATTTAAATTAATGGTCAAATCCGAGACCCTTAGCAAATTTTCAGAATTTGGCTAAGTCAAATTTACTCCTATTTTTAGTAAATTTAGGAGGGGCGTTTTGGTAATTAGCTAATTGATTTATTTAGTTAAGTTAATTAGCCTAAGTTGAATTAGTCAATATTCAGTTCCTAAGACTTAAACTCACGTTTATCCAGTAGAAACCCATGACTAAAAAATAGTGAACAAATGTAAGAAAAACAGAAAAATACTCTCGGTTCTCCTTAGGCGATTTCAAGGCAATTCTTCAAGATTTTCGTGCAAAGTACTGGGTAATCATCAGATATTCAATTCTACAGTAAGGTATGGGTTTTCTTTCTTGGATTGCTTTCCCCAGGATTCTTTTCAAAGGTTTATAATTCATGAAAACAAAACTAGGGTTATTCCCTATGAAATTGTCAAATGTTCATTTCCCTAGTTCTCCCTATTTCCAATTTTAGTAGCATGTATAATGCAAATCTCGAGCATGTTGTTCGTATGTGGTGATAACTGATCATTATGTGTAGGTTTCCGTGATTTGATAATGTCAAATGAGACCTATAGGTTAGATCCGTATGATTAGAGTATCATTTACATGAGATAAGAATTGTTGTAATGCCCAATTGTGACCGAGAAGATGAAATTGTTATAAATCATTTATGAAATTCATTTTACTGTTGAAAGGAATGAAGGTTTCGATTACTATGTGTGTTTACACTCAATATGTTTGTAAGTGATTGGAATGCGATGTTGCCAAGAAGAAATAAAAATTAGAATCAAAGCTAATTAATGAATCTTCAAAGGAAAATCAACTTTATAGCTTGGCCAAACTAAGCAATGAATTGTTCAAATGATCTAATCAAATGTTAAAAGTTGGCTTGCTTAAAATTGATGAGATTAATATAGTATATACATTAAGTTAATTGACTTGGCTAGTGATAATACCATGACAAATGTTTAGTGAAAGTTTGGTTTATGCCAATAAATTGGCCAGCAATATTATCTCCAAAATAAGTAATAGAATTGGCCAATGACTAAGTCATACCAATCTTATATGGCTAACGTAAATTATGATGTTTGTTGTAAGGCCAAATACATGTTAAAGATTTACTTGATAATATGTAACTCAATGAACTCATAACCTAGGGAATGCCAATGATTTGGACAATTCCCAACATACCCTATCTAAATGAACTTGTGAACATAGTAGCACATTGAATAAAACCTTACAACTTTCATAAAGAATGGTAAAAGACTACAAAATAACATTGAACAAGATAAGGTGAATAATGAAATAACTAAAAGCTTATGAGTTATGAAATTAACCTAGAATGGGGTGTTTTAAAGAAGTGAGACAAGTCTCACTTGCACCTAAACAATTATGTTAAAGATACTCACATAAGAGGATGTTAGAAATAGTGAGACAAGTCTCATTCATACCATACTGATAATGTAAGATTTAATTTCACATTCATCAAGCATTGAAAGGGATGACAAGTCATCCATTGAGCTAAGTATACCTTATACCAGAAGAAAGCTTCCATTGTGTATGATTCAACTCTAAAAGTTTTAAATTATAATAAATTGAGTTAAGCACCGATAGACTAGTAATGATCTTGTGCAAGCACATGTAAGCCTCATGAGATGAGACTACCACCAAGGTGTATAATGGTCTCCAAATTCTTCTAGTGTTTTAACTATGTCGCCAACATATGTTACTAGCTAGTGGATCCACCTAAGAAGGCTAGGAAGTATTTAATTTCACTTTGGCCGGTGAATCACCTCTTTTCAGTGTGGGGAAAACACTGGATTTCATGTTAGCTCACATGATCTATGTCGGTTAAATGCTAAAGATTTGTTTAAGAATGTAAGAAATAAAGAATTTGGTAGATGAGGGGTGTTCGGATAGAATGACCAAAAGGTGAGGTTAGACTAAGTAATGATGTAAGTCATTCTTAGTCATTGCACAAAAACATCCCAATGGAAGTCTTAAAAGAATATCCTAAGTCAACCTAGCATGTTCAAGTCAACCTAGCATGTTCAAAGTAAACATGATATCAAAGAATAAGAAATGTATGTTCAAAGTGAACTAAGTAAGAAAAAGCATAAGTATATCAAATCATTAGTAGTTTGATAAGAATGAAGTTTTAATAGTTATTGGCTTATGCCAATAAAGGGAACAAAACATAATGACTCATCAATTGGAGTATGAATATATGCCCCTGCATCTTTATATCATGCAAATGATCAAATAATGGGCATAGCCAATAAAGATTGGCTTATAAAGACTTCATGTCCAATTTAACAAGAAAGGAAAGAATAACTTGTGAGTAGGGTAGTCATATTATTTCCTTAGTCTTTTCAATTACTTACTTGATTCATTGTAGCAATGGGACTACAATGAATCATTGCACTCGTAAGCAAAACATAGGATCAAAGGATATCATTGAACTACACAACAAAAAGAAGAAAAGACTGAAAAATAAATAATGTCTGGGAGAGGGAGCTCTCGGCCTAAGGAGAGCAAAAATATTAATTTTTTCTTGAGTTGTTCTAAAATTATGTTCATGATTGCAAGGTATTATGTTCATATAGAAAATGAGTTGTGTGCTTTAAATGCATGAAAATATGTCATATTCATATCATGATTCATAAATAACGAATTAGGACAGTGAAATGACTTCACTTTCCAAAAATGGCATGTTGCCATAGGAAGAGCTTTCCTTGATCATGCATAGTCCTTATGTGTTTATGTTCATACACCCATAATTATTACAAGCATGTACTAACCCATATATAATTACTATTTTTACAGGTGCAGGTCCTTAAAAAAGATTTAAGATCAGTTGAAGCTGTTTGGACTAGTATCTCCAGACTTTGGTAGGTCCTCTTGAGTTCGAGGATGCCTACGCTTTATTTTCTATCTTTAGTAGATTAGCTTTATTTTCTATCTTTAGAAGATTAGACATAGCTAGTGGATGTTTTCCCTAGAGTTTCCTTTCAACCATTTGTTCAAGCTTTTGTATTAAGGCCGATTTGGAAACTATTAATGAAACTATGAATTCTTCATTTATGTTGTTCAATGTGTTAATAGATGGTTGTTTATTTTGAGCTGTTAATATATCACTCTTATGCAAGAATTATATAAAGTCTAATTACACTTCAGTAAATTTAAACTGTTTTAAATTTTCCGCTAAATTTAATTGTATCATTGTCATGAAAGCTAAGAAGAGGCTTGTCTGCGACTTCTGAGAGGTTAACGATGCCGGTCTCATCTATGGTATAGGACCCGGGTGTGAAAAACTTTGTATCAGAGCACGAGGTTAAATTACCTAGGAACTAAGGCTCAAAACAACCACGTTGCGCAGTTTCTAGCTTATGGTTGTGAAGTGCACCACAACCATGACTTAGAGACTTAATGCTGGTAAGAATCATTCCTTTTTCTACTCTTTATCGTGCTATGTTGAGTTTTGACATTTTGTGTCATTCTAGTGTCTATCGTGCTATCTTGTGTTTGCATGTATAAAAAATGAACACAAGAAGAACAAGCAGGAGAGTTGGAGAAGCAGCTACTGGGGGAAACCAAACTCCTCGTCAAGCCCCAGCTGTTGGAGTGAAAGTGCCTGTCAACCCAGCTGCGTTGACAGATGGAGAAGTGATAGTAGCACTGGTTCTGATGAACCAAGCCATCACTTCTCAAGCACAAACTATCACAGCCCAGACTACTGAAGAGGGTGCTCCCAGGGAGAACCCACATGCTAGCACCATGGCTAGCAGACTGAGAGATTTTACCAGGATGAATCCTCCAGTCTACTTCGGGTCCAGAACCAATAAGGATACCCAGGAGTTTGTGGATGAGGTCCACAGGATTCTCTATTGTATGGGTGTTAATGAAAAGGAGAGGTTGAGTTGGATGCATACCAGCTCAAGGATGTGGCTCAGGTATGGTACAAGATGTGGGTAGATGGCCGAACACAAGTAGAAGTCCCCATCTCTTTGGACATTCTCAAGGCTACATTCCTAGAGAGATTCTTTCCTAGAGAGCAGAGAGAGGCTAAGGTTGAGGAGTTCATCAACCTACGTCAGGGAGGTATGTTAGTCAAGGAATACTCCTTGAAGTTTGTTAAACTTTCAAAATATGCTTCTTCCTTTGTGTCCAGTAGAAGGGATGAGATGAGCAGGTTTGTGACTGGTGTATCGGAGGATCTGGAGGAGGAAAGTCGGCAGCCATGTTGCATGATAACATTGTCCTTGCTAGTTTAATGGTACGTGCACAACAGGTGGAGGAGAGTCGTCGAAGGAAGAGAGACTGAGAAGGCAAGAAGTCTGGGACCTCGGATCAGGCTGGTTCTAGCACTAGTAGGAGTTCATTTTTTTTGGAGTCCAAGATAGGCCCAAGTTCAAGAAGGGGTGCCAACACTCAGGTAATCCTACTCCTTCCAGGAACACTAATGACAAAGAGGGCAAATCTGGCCCCAAGAAGGGCAATGATAGAAATGCCCCGCGTGACAGAAAGCCGTGTGGTAAGTGTGGCCGTTTGCATGGAGGTGAGTGCATGGTAGGTTCTAATGCCTACTATGGGTGCGGCAAGAGTGGACATATGATCAGGGACTGCCCACATGTGAAGAATCAGGCCAAGGCAGATACTCCGCCTCAGCCTAATCCTACTGCTGCAGCCGAGCCTCCCAAGAGTAACAGGTTCTATGCTTTGAAAGGTAGAGAGGCGCAGGAGAAGTCAGCTGATGTGGTCACTGGTACCTTACATGTATTTTATTTTCCTATATATGCATTGTTAGATCCAGGTTCAACCTTGTCTTTTGTTACTCCTCTAGTATCTAGTAAAAATTTGACTTGCTTCCTCAGATCTTGCATGAACCTTTTTTAGTTAGTACTCCCATAGTAGACAACATTAGAGTTAAAGGAGTATATAGAGATTGCCCAATAAATGTTCTTGATAGAGTTACCTATGCTGACCTAATAGAATTAACCATGTTTGACTTTGATATAATTTTTGATATGGATTGGCTCCATAAATGCTATGCTACCATAGACAGTCGAAACAAGGTAGTAAGGTTTTAGTTTCCTAATGAGTTAGAGCTAGAATGAGAAGGGCGTAGTTCGAATCCAACAGGCCAAATAGTTTCCCATCTTAAGCCAATAAGATGTTATCTAAGGGGTATTTATACCACTTAGTCAGAGTCAATGACTTAGAACATGAAGTTCCTTCCATAGACTCTGTGTCCATAGTGAATGAGTTTCAAGATGTATTTCCGGAGGATTTACCAGGAATCCCTCCTGAACGCAAAATTGACTTGGATATTGACTTACATCCCAACACCAAACCAATTTCAATTCCTCCCTATAGAATGGCTCCAGGTGAGCTCGAGGAGTTGAAGTTGCAGTTAAAAGATCTACTTGATAAGGGCTTCATCCAGTCGAGCATATCCCCATGGGATGCTCTAGTGTTGTTTGTAAAGAAAAAGAATGGAACCCTTAGAATGTGTATCGATTATCGACAACTCAACAAAGTCACTATAAAGGACAAATACCCTATTCCTAGAATCGATGATCTATTTGATCAGATCCAAGGTTCAAATTTATTTTCTAAAATAGATCTCCTGTCAGGGTATCACCTGCTCAGAGTGAGACAAGAGGACATTCCTAAGACTGTCTTCCATACTAGGTATGGTCATTACTAGTGTCTTGTCATGTCATTTGGTCTCACTAATGCACCAGCCACGTTTATGGACCTTATGAATAGGGTCTTCCATGAATACCATGATTATTTTTCATATATTCATAGATAACATCCTCATATACTCTAATACCAGAGAAGAGCATGAACAACATTTGAGAATGACATTGCAAGTACTCAGGGAAAATCAGTTGTATGAAAAATTAAGCAAATGTGAGTTTTCGATGAGATCAGTGACCTTTCTTGGTCATGTGGTGTCCAACCAGGGTGTAGAGGTTGATCCGAAAAAGATTGAGTCAGTAAAGAACTGTCCGGGACCCCTCACTCTTATAGACATCAAGAGTTTCTTGGGTTCGGTTAATTACTATTGCAGGTTTGTTGAGGGCTTTTCCGCTATATCTTCTCCATTGACATCTTTAACAAAGAAAAATGCAAAGTTTGAGTGGTCTGTAACTTGTGAAAAGAGCTTCCAAGAGATCAAAAATTGACTCATTTCATCCCTAGTTCTCACAATATGGAGGAGTGGTGAAGGGTATGTGGTGTACTGTGATGCTTATCGAGTAGGTTTGGGATGTGTTCTTATGCAGAATGGCAAGGTGATTGCATATGTATCAAGACAATTGAAAATCCACAAGAAGAATTACCCTATCCATGATCTTGAGTTAGCTGCTGTGATATTTGCGTTAAAACTTTGGAGACATTACTTATATGGTGTACATGTTGATGTATTTACTGACCATTAAAGTCTAGTATGTTTTTACACAGAGAGAATTGAATCTTCGTTAGAGAAGATGGCTAGAGCTGCTCAAGGATTATGACATAGTGTCCACTATCACCCAGGTAAGGCTAATGTAGTGGGCGATGCTTTGAGCCGATTGAGCATGGGCAGTGTGTCTCATATTGATGATGAGAAGAAGGAGCTGGTTAAAGAGATACACCAATTATCTAGGTTAGGTGTACAACATGTAGATATACCAAGTGGGGGTGTTTTAGTTCATTCCAATTCTGAATCCTCATTTGTTGTAGATGTTAAATCTAAGAATCATCTCAACCCAATACTTATAAAGTTGAAAGACTCAGTATTGAGTAAGCTGAATGAATAATTCTCCATAGGGAGGGATGGTGTGCTTAGATAAGGGCAGATTGTGTGTACCCAATATTGATAATCTGAGACCTAATATTATTGCAGTGGCTCATGGCTCCAGGTATTCCATTCATCTAGGCTTCACCAAGATGTATCATGATCTCAAGGAGATCTATTGGTGGGAAGGTATGAAGCGAGATATTTCTAAGTTTGTGGAGGAGTTCCCCAATTGGCAACAGGTTAAGGCCAAACACCTTAAGTCTGGAGGTCTTACCCAGTCGATTGAGATATAAACATGGAAGTGGGAGGCTATCAATATAAACTTTGTGGTTGGTCTGCCCATGACCAGGAAATTACATGATTCCATTTGGGTCATTGTTGACAGGATAACTAAGTCTGCTCACTTCATTCCTTTGAAGTCTAGTTACAGGGCCGAAGATTATGCCAAGATGTATATTGATGAGATAGTGAGGTGGCATGGGATCCCTTTATCTATCATTTCGGATAGGGTAGCCCAGTTCACTTCCCACTTTTGGAGATCTTTCTAACAGAGCTTGGGTACACAGGTGAAGCTCAGTACTGCTTTTTATCCTCAGACGGATGGAAAAGCAGAGCGTACCATTCAGACCCTTGAAGACATGATGAGAGCATGTGTTATTGACTTCAAGGGGAGTTGGGATGATCACTTGCCACTGATTGAGTTCTCTTATAATAATAGCTACCATTCTAGTATTGGGATGTCACCTTTTGAACCACTGTATGGCAGGAGATGTAGGTCCCCAGTTGGGTGGTTTGAGGTAGGAGAGTCTTCCATCCTTGGTCCTGAGATCATACATGAGGCTATGGAAATTGTAAGGATGATCAAGAATACATTGGCTACTGCTTACAATAATAAAAAATCCTACGCTGATAACAAGAAGAGGGATCTTGAATTCTAGGTAGGTGATCGAGTCTACTTGAAGATATCACCCATGAAAGGGGTGATGAGGTTTGGTAAGAAAGGAAGTTGAGTCCGAGGTATATAGGTCCTTATGAGGTCTTACAATGAGTAGGGAATGTTGCCTATGAACTCAAGTCACCAAATGACTTGGCTTCTGTTCATCAACTGTTTCATGCTTCGATGCTTAAAAAGTGTCTAGGTGATCCATCATCCATCCTGCCTGTTTAGGGGTTAGGAGTCGATGAGAACCTTTCTTATGAAGAGATTCCAATTGAAATTTTAGATCGGAAAGTGAAGCAGCTGAGGAACAAGGAGGTTGCCACCGTAAAGGTGTTATGGAGGAACCACCTTGTTGAAGGAGCAACATGGGAGGCCGAGGCCAACATAAGATCCCGTTACCCTCACTTATTCAGTTCTTGAGGTTAGATATACTCTTCCTAAGTCTGATTTTGTTTATGAAAATCTAAATTTTAGTGCATTAGTTGGTTTTGGTGTTTTAATTCCATAGCTGTGTGTTTTATACTTGCACTATATGAGTTAATATGAGTTCATGCTTGCATTCATGTTGCTGTTTTTGTATAGCGTTGACATGATTTTTGTATCGCATGAGTTGTGATGTGCATTGAGTTAAAAGTGAGATTGCGAAGGAAGTTCCTCAATCTCAGATGTGAAGCTTCAGATAAGCTTTGAGTGATGTGCATCATCTAAAGTAAGTTGTGAATTTGATATTCACAAAGAGTAAAATTTCAAGTATGTTGATTTTTTTTCTTCAAAATACCCTCTTTAATTCAAAATGATGTGTAGTGTCATTCGGGGACAAATGTTCCTAGGGGGGGAGGATAATGTAATATTCCAGAAAATGTACTTGTCTAGTGAAGATTCTATTAGGTTTTAAGAATATGTATTGGGGTACATAGGCATCCCAATTCCCAATATTGAGTAATATTGGGCATGTTGGAGAATATTGGCTTAAGGGTGTTAGCCAATTTCTATGTATTAACAAGTAACTTAAGATGTACTTTGATGTTCAAATGCTCCAATCAAAGATTGTTTAGGAAATGTACTTGCAATGAAGACCCTAAGTTAAATTTTTTGTTTTCTTATCTTACACACATTAAATACGAGGCATCCAAGTGCCAAGCCTAGGTACCATAGAATATGATCATTTAAAATGACCATGTAGATTAAGTAGTGCCCAAGGACATAGTGAGGATCCTTGGGACACGAAGTGAACTTTCAAAGTGCGACTACAGAGTGCACAGTTAGGAAAGTGCACGGCAATACACGTGCAAGAACATGTGCTATTGTCTGAGATACCAAGCGATCAAGACAAACTGATTCGGTTAGGGCGGATAGGGGGCCCGCATGCGCCGGGTCAAGCCACGTGGGGCCGAGCTTCCTAAGAAATCCTAGGATATAACTAACTTACCTAATTAGCTAATTAACCTAGGAGTAAATAAAATAAACAAACTAGTGTGCCCGATATCTTAGGACCTAACCGGGTGACACTAGTCGAGTAACTAACTAAAGAAACATCCTTGTACCTAACCTAGGATGGTCCAAAGGGGTTGATTATGGTCCTAGTTACTTAGGGGTACTTTATTAATTAAATTATCAACTTAATTAGTTAATTTAAATTATTGGTCACACGCGAGACCCTTAGCAAATTTTCAGAATTTGGCTAAGTCAAATGTTCTCCTATTTTTAGTCAATTTAGGAGGGACGTTTTGGTAATTAGCTAATTGATTTATTTAATTAAGTTAATTAGCCTGAGTTGAATTATTCAATATTCAGTTCCTAAGACTTAGAGTCACGTTTATCCAGTAGAAACCCATGACTGAAAAATAGTGAACAAACGTAAGAAAAACAGAAAAATACTTTGTTCTCCTTAGGCGATTTCAAGGCAATTCTTCAAGATTTTGATGCAAAGTACAAGGTGATCTTCGTAGATTAAATTATATATTAAGGTATGAGTTTTCTTTCTTGGATTCCTTTCCGCAGGAGTATTTTCTAACATTTTGAATTTAAGAAAACAGAAACTAGGGTTGTTCCCAATGAAATTGTCAAGCGTTCATCTCCTTAGTTCTCCCTATTTCCGATTCTAGTAGTATGTATAATGCGAATCTCGAGCATGTTTTTTGTATGTGGTGCTAACTGATCATTATTTGTAGGTCTCCATGATTTAATAATGTCGAATGATATCTATAGGTTAGATCCGTATCATTAGAGTATCATTTACATGAGATAAGAATTGTTGTAATGCCCAATTGTGTTCGAGAAGATGAAATTGTTATAAGTCATTTATGAAATTCAGTTGATTGTTGAAAGGAATGAAGGTTTCGATTTCTATGTGTGTCTACAGTAGATATGTTTGTAAGTGTTTGGAATGCGATATTTCTAAGAAGAAATAAGAAGAGAATCAAAGCAGTTAATGAATCTTCAATGCCAAATCAACTTTATAGCTTGGCCAAACTAAGCACTGACTTGTTCGACACTTTTCATCACATAATACATTATAATCATGATCAAAACACTCAAAATCAAAGCATCAACTATCATGGAGCATCATTTCACACTTTCAAACACTAGCAACACAAGCACTTTGGCAAGACTTTCTCATTTCAAAATCTTCTCTTATCCTTCACCTATGGAGGAACTACCTTCTCCAACATTAGACATTCTCATATGCAACACTTTTGCACACATTCTAACTTCAATAAAAGGCAAGACAAATTTTCTCAAAATTCAAAAAGCTTATAGTGAACATCACTGTAACACTATTAAGCATGCTTAAAATTTCAAAATTTCATTCTTTGATCAATTTATCAAGAATGCATGACCATATGAAGTATAAAACCATATAAACTCATCTCATAACACATTGAAACCATAATTAATGAAAAATGCAATTTCCTCAAAATTTGGACTTACTTACTGTGAATTCAAAACTTCACTGTGTCACATGCTTAAAATTCCACTATGCACCTTTCAAGCAAGTTTAACGAGAAGGCATGACAATATGAGTGACAAGACCAAACTAACTTACTCCAAAGAAACTTGGTAAACTTAACTAAGTGCAATGTAAGAGTAGCATCCCATACTCCCACTACCACTTAGTGACCCTTGAGGATTCTCTTGGATTAAGTACATTACATGCAATTTTACTCAACTCATTCTCCTCCACTTAGGGTAAATCCATCTTAAAGGTCTGACACTTCGAAGCACCATTATACTTCTCACATGGTAGGTACTCACCCTACCCCCAACTCATGCACATAAAGACTAAACATCAACCTTATAAGTTAAGCATGACAGTTTCCTCTTAGGCATCACATAACTCAATCTCATGGAACAAAACTCCCTTACTAGGTATTCATACCACATCAACCAAATCACAAGAACAACTATTCAAACATTAACCACACAAAAGGGTTGCCCTCAACTCCTACAAAATCTCTATATTCTTTCAATATTTCTCAAATTTAAAAGCTAAAACCATTTATACCATCATTGAATATAATAACAAGATAACTCGTTTGCTCTCAAAGACACTTTATTCAATCATTATAATTCTTACCATGCTTAAAACTACATCACCACAAAGTTTCTCATCACAACACTTCCAACCTCATAAGTTATACATATCCATAAGTGGCAGCACATCACAATTTTCAAAACTTACCTTCGTATCTATTCTTCTAGCCACAAAACCATCATAACATCAAAACTCACCTTTTTCTCTCCCTCAAACCCCTTCCAAGCATTCACACCTAGAATACCACCGAACAAGGGAACACAAGAGAGAGAGGCCTTATGGAGTTAAGTTCTATGGCACGATTCAAGATTAGCGAAGAAAGTAAAACTCTATCGTCCTATAGCCTCTTGTCCATTGATGTGTAGTGACTAACACAAATGACCAAGATACTACTAGAAGTGACTTGTGAGAATTTTAGACCCTAAACTATTTCCCATAACCCCATGCTCTGATACTAAATTTGTCACGACCCAAAATCACCCACTAGAAGCTAGGGTGAACCCTTGGATCATGGCAATGCGTACTTGACCCTTTGGGGTCTTGTACAAGCCCTTAACTATCATTCATTACATATGAAATGAAAAGTAGTGCGGAATAAATTAATTTCACGACATTGAATATAAAAGGAATCTTTTATAAATACTAAAAAAATCTCATCATCACAAGCCAAACATAAAGACACAACCTAGATAAATTAGGTACAAGGCCCTTTAAATTGGAAAGAGATACATAAAAAATCTGAACATAAAGAAACTAAGTTGATAGGAAATATGCCCTCGGATCTATGATGACATACTTTGTCTTGAGAAGAACTTTCCCAAGCTTTGCCTTCTAGACTTCAACCTTGTTTCCAAAACCTATACTTAGAGAGTATAGAAAAGTATGGAGATATTACAAAACAATGTACTAAGTATGACATATGAAAAAACATGCAAAAAGGGACATTTTAGTATAAAACACATTTTCATGCCAATTAAGTAGAACATTCATGAATATACAAGTAAAACAACATTAGAATCATCATTTAACACTTAGAGAGGAACTTCAATAATTATAGCAAGAGAAATCATTTTACAGTAAACCCACAAAATGTTGCAGTGAAGTCAAATCGAACATTTTAGTGAATTTCCTTTAACTCTACAGTGACTAAAATGACTCTAAAGTAGGGAACTTCAAAAGTATTGCCAATGAGGAAATAAGCATCATTTTTGTTGGAGTTTCCTATCTAAGGTCATCCTAAAACTCACTAAGGTAAGACATGAAAGAAGTACACATATGCATTCTTCAATACACACCAAAGCGACTCTCAAGAGTACCTCCTTTTTGGCGTACTCACCTCGGGAGAGCAAGCACCAACTTGATGACAATACAATCGAAGAACACCCAACAATACACCAAGAATTCCCTTTCGAAATGCCTACTTAGTGCAATGAGTAGATGGCGTCCCATACCACCACCTACCCTAAGTAGTACACTCTTTTAGAAGACTTGGCACGAAGACTCACCAAAACTTCTCTTTGGAATGCCTACCTAGTGCAATGGATAAATAGCGTCCCATTCCACTACCTACCCTAAGTATAAAACTCCTTTAGAAGATTTAGAACATTCATTTCTTGAATGAGAGTTAGCTTAACCACATAGACCATGAGAGCTAGACATAGAATCCTGATATTAACCCCTATCATATGAGGGATCCTTACTTGACTTGAATGAGGTCATTCTCTTAACTTTTACATGGCTTGGGCAATATCTACACCTATGTTGGCGCATAGTTAAAGGATAAGGAGATTGCTACTAAGTAACTCATTTTCTACTAATGAGGAGTACTCATCTCAAGAGGTACATTGAAATACAACATCTCAACTCATGAAGCGTAACAACCTCTTCTTCATATCCACACGGTTCTAGGCATAACTTCCCACGAATTTTAAGCATTATAAAGTATAGGTTAAGGATAACTAGTGAATACCACATCTCAACTCACGAAGGGCATTCATCCTCCAAACTATTCTTAGAAAGCTCATAGGATGTAGTGGGGTTGCTACTAAACATTTCATCTCAACTCACAAAGAGTGTTCACCCCATAACTCCCCTTTTGGACTTATCTTAGCTTCATTCATTCAAGTGTGAGTGTGTATACGTGTGAGCACACCTTGCACATAAGCATTATTTCATTTACATTTAACTTCTATACATTCTTAGATCTTCATTCATCACATCACACACTTTACATGCTTCAAATAATCATATAAGTCCTTTAGACATAATGCTTAGCTTACTTCTCATAACAAGCTTCATAAAACAATTCACAAGAATAACTTCATTTCAGCATACTCTCTATCCTACTTTACATTATAGATTCATAAGGCATATTTAACAAGAATAACATTATTATCATCTTACTTCACATAACAAGCCTTTATGGTCTCATTCACAATAAATAAGTAACTTCACATTCATACAATTCTTTATGTGGAATCTACTTGGTTACTTTCAATTCTTTGGTGCGAGGTGTAAATAAAATTAGAGAAAATTATATTCAAATAGGAGCCATGTAGAATAATAAAAGGGAGTTATGTGGAACTTAAAAATTCAAAGGGTAAATATAAATCCAAAGTTTGATGGTAGGGGCAAATATAACCAAAAAGTATAACAAAGGGTAAATATAACCCTTTTCTAAGAGTACAAGGGCAAATATGACCCTTTTCCATTTATAAAAAACAAAAGGCAGTTTGAAGAGGTCCTTATTGTGATTTACCGCAAAGTTCACAAGCTTAAGAAAAGTCACAATCTTTGGAAAAGGTAACTACCTTTCATAAAAGTCACAACTTTTCATAAAAGCTACAACTTTTCATAAAAGTCCCAACTTTTCGTAAATGTGACAACTCTTCATAACATAGTCGACACTATTAATAAAAGTCAAAACTCTTCATAAAATTCGCAACTCTTCATTTTCCATTCACACCTTTTTAAACGTAACATACCCTTGTGGAGAAGTCATGGCTTGAAAATTTCCTTTGCTCCCCTTACTTATCACCATAAACTGTGAAAATTTCATCCCGCAACAAGCCATATAGTATGTAGTGAGTATACCCTCCTTGCAGAAAATTGAGAAACTCAAATTTGGCATTCCAAAAATTGTTATATATGCCATTTTGTTAGATATATAGAGACATAAAAGATACCTATAATTTTTTTTTCTAAATGTTGAAAATGAAAGGCGCTAACTTCAGCAAACGCTTCATGCTTTTTTAGAGCATGTGCCTGCTGTTTTTCCGGAGCTATGATCAAAATGGTATACCTTGCAATAGTTTTGAAAGTTTGTTTTCAGAATGTATTCAATGTTAGCAGGGTGAGAAGTATATATCCCATTCTTGAAAGGTCTAATGAATATGTAAGTTTTCTACTTGCTAGCAAGATCAGTCTTGAAATGGTGAACTATGGAGTTGTTGATAACCAGATTGAAAACGGTGCAACCAATTCAATAGTATTTTTTTTCATGCAATTTTTTGGTCAGAGAATGAAGTATGAAGACAAAAAAAAAAAAGAGAAGTGAGACAATGGTGGTGGTTATGGACATTATAAATGTAACACCCCAAATTGCTTGCAAATAGTCACATGTCGATACGCCATTGTTTAATTATTACAATATGTTTTATTCATATTTTGGGAACTTAAAAATATGTGATATTTTTAAACTTGCTTGACATAATTGTGATAATAATTTAAGGTATTTTATTTGTGTATTTGCGTAGTATTCTATTTGGAATTATTTATAACATATAAGGGATTTGAGGTATGTACACATTGGTATATATGTATAGTTTTGTGCAACAACCCTTTTTCTATTGGGAAGCCAACTTTGACTTTTCTTTCCTATATTTAGTTGATAAGTGATAAAAATCACTTTTATAATATATAATCCCACACCTCCTCTATAAGAGAATTTGTATTCTTTAAATCTAAGAAACCTTTAGAACCTCCTATTACCCTATTACTCTCAGAATTTGAAGAAAACATTTGTCCTTTAGGCTGGAATTCAAGATACACCCTTCTCTTTGGTGAGTGATCAAAATCTGTTTTTGAGTTAAGTGGTGTTTACTACTTTTGGGATATCTCATTCTCTAGAACTAATTTTTATATATACAACTCTTATGTTAATGTAAAACTCTAATTTATCTGTTATGGAATCGAAATATGGGATAGAAAGGAGGAAAAGTTCTGTCAAGATTCCGGAATTAGAAATCCTGTCTGTTCAACTATTAGTGTTTTGATTAGATCTTTTTATACAAAATGTATTTTGCGGTGATTCTTGAGTATTTGACAACTTAAGAGATGTACCTACATCTTTCATGAAGGTTATAAAGTCCATTTGTTCTGTTTTTCTTTTCAAATCTAAGTTGCGACATAAGGCATTAGACTGGCCAGAATCTTTATTCTGGGGGCGTAGTTGTATTTTTACAAGCTAAGGTTACTTGTGATGATATCTTGTTTTATCTTCTACATAATTAATATTCTAGGAATTGAAGAAGTTATTTAATTGTATATTTGAGGTTCTATATACTCGTGAACAAGTTGAGGACCTTGATACATTTATTGGTCTATGGTTTAAACTCGCAGAGTTGTGTTGGACTGTTTCTTGCTAAAGCACTGAGGTTTGCGTATAAACTTGTACTTGTACTCTTTTTACATGCTGGTATACCTGAAAATTTATCTTGATATCTTTTTTTACCTCATGGCACTTTGGATTGTTGTGTTTGTATCCTTTATGACGTTACAGACGCTTGTTTTATTCACACACTTGTACGAATTGTTTGATCACTTGGAACTCTTGTTGGGACCTTGTCTTTCTAGTGGCTGTACTTCGTCGGTATTGACAAGCCTCTTGATTTGGGTAATTTTCCATCTTGACTCTTGATTCTTAGTTAGTCGTAAGTACAAGAATTGTTCACATTAAGTACAAACTAGAAAGCCATTTCTAATATGGTTCTTTGTTCTCTTGATTATAAGGCTTTGACCCTTCTCGATACAGCGCGTTTGCCCTTCTCGATATCTACTTGTTCTTTGTGAGACGACATGATGTATATATTGGGTGAGCCTTCATTTTTCAACCTCTTGGAAAATAGTGTGTAAGTGTTATTGACATTTGGATCTTAAAATATCGAACTTGATACTCTTTGTGTATTTTTTAATTGATGTACTAATTCTTTTTCAATTGTGTTGACCTTGACTTGAGAATGATAACTTGGTAAATATGGAGGGCTCTAGATCTATAGTTGTTTCACCATTAAGTTATATGATTAGTAATAGTTGTTTCTATGGCAGGGAATGTCAAAGATGATGCATGAAGCTACCCATTGGAGAATGAGATTTTGAGAGCCTTAAGGAAGATCACGTTTTCATATACACATCTATATTTTGTATAAAGCATGGGACATGTACATGATCTATTTGTTGTATAGATACATTAAATTTTGAGGGCTTATTTGGTCATATCACCATGGGCTTGAATACAATTATGTGTATATGTTATGTTCTTTTCGTGGTGTATAAACCCAAGTTTTGTAATACACTAAATTTACTATATGTTTTGAACATTGTTTTGAACATTGTTTTGAAGCATGAATCGGCTGATTTTGGTACTCAAATGTTTTTAATATTCTTGTTATTTCATCCTTAAATGTAAGGATAATATATACATGAAAAGATTGTTGGTTATTTGCCTAAATTTCTTTGGGAGGGTTCTTCCTGCATTAGTTTAAAATTTGACATCAAATAAATGTTTAAATGGGAAAGATGCAAGTCCTTAAATATAATATTCGTTATGAACCTAATCCCACAACTAGATTAAAATCTTTATGCCCTTCATCAATATCTTTTAAATGTCGCAAGTATTAAAATAGGTTTCTTGTTAAGTGGTAGTATCTCCCAAAAAGGGTCGCTACAAATGTTCTTATCAGAGCCAAGGTTTGTGGTTTCTAGGATTTTTTGTATGAATTACTTGTATAATTGTTTACTTTTAAAAGGTTATATTTAGATTATTTGTTCGCTTATATGGTTTATAATAATTCATCGCATGCAGAGTTCATATGTAAGGTACATGTCCGTAATGCAATGTGATCTTCCCTTTTGAAGGAAATTAAGTTATGTCCACTTCTTCTGACTGACCTATGGAAGCTGGTCATGAAGGTTTGGGTACCTCTACTTCCTAACCTGATACACTTGAAGGGGTTGGAGAACATTTCTCAAATCTATATGTTCCCCACACTACTGGATTTGAAGTGGAAAGCCATTAGGGTTTAAGAGCTGGTTCACATCCTCACATGAGTCGTGGTTCTCAAGCAATAAATCCTCCTTTTCAAAAAAATGATTGAATTCTTTAACCAAGTGGATGAATAGATGCATGTTCCCAACAGGATTAACTTGCAGAAAATGAGGAAAATGGGTTGAGTGGAGTTTGAAGGCACTGTTGATCCCACTGATGTTGAACAATGGGTAGAGCACATGGAGAGGGAGTTTGAGCTTTTAGGATGTTCAGATGTTTGCAAATTAAAATATGCTATTTCACTATTACAAATGAATGGTTTGATTGGTCGGTAAGTGTTTCGAATGCCTAGGTAAAACATCTTGTTCTTACTTGGGATGATTTTCTTAAGGAATTTTGTATGAAGTATGTCCCACATGCTAATTGTGTTGCAAAGAAAAAATAGTTTTTCAATCTAAGGCAACAAGGTCTGTCAATTGCTGAATCCGAACTGAAGTTTCTAAGGCTCTGTCGATATGCACATGCATCCTTTAAGAGGAAAAATACAAGTGCAGGAAATTTGATGATGGTTTAAATGATTACATTAGGATGAATTTCACGATCCTGCAACATGAGAACTTTCATAAGTTGGTGTACCTCCTTTTACTTGGGAAAGACTCAATAAAGAAGAAGCTAGTAGAAATGAAAACAGATTCTGAAATCCTAGAGCATATATTTAGGGTCCATTTTCATAATCAGAGAGCACCCCCAAGATGTAACCGACATCTTCGTCCTCAAAAAGGCCTTAGACTATCCCTTACCATACATTATGACATATCATAGGTAGAGAAAATGCTGAAAATTTAAAACTTTTACATATGAATTAAACTTAGACTTCTCGTTTATCATATATGAAGTTTACTTAAACTTCTCATTTATCAACAAAACCAATTCATTAAAGTAGTATAATATTGTCTCACATATAACCATCTATCAAAGAAGTATAGATTTGGGAATGACCCTTATACTATTACAATATGCCTCATATAGGCTTACAACAAAGTCTCAAAAGATAAGGAATGAAGAATTGTCTTAGACTAGTCAATTTTAATAAATCTAGAAAGTGGCATCATCCTCGGAATTGAGGACTCACAAACAACGTTAGAACAAATCCAATTCTTCCTTTAAAATGACCTTGAACTCTTCAATGGTCCGAACCTAAAAAATTGTAGAAATACAAAGAATTAGGGTTAGTAAAAACTACACGTACAAAGTATGGAAACATATGCAAGTAAAACCATTGAAATCATGCATAATGGGTCATTTTGTTCAAAACCATGCTAAGTACTTTGAAAGACTTTATGTACATACAAGATAATATAAAAGTCAATAATCACAATAAATTAAGACATGTTATATCCATATACAAGAACAACATTATCATAAAACCATATCAACATTTCATATCTTAGAATTCATATCGTCAAAGCATACAAGACCCTTACCTATAATTCCAATCCAAGACAACTAGTGAAATGCTCATGTGAAGCCCCATAACCCCACACAAACCAAGTCAACAAGTAAAGATACCATAAGCAATGTCTATACTTCATTTACCATCACAACATGCATAGTCATCATCATATATAACAATTTAGACCAATGTCATGTGAATCAAATGAAACCAACATCATATAAGATCAACATCATATAAAGTCAACATTATGCATTTCATTCATTATATAAGTACATAAGAACATCCTCCTAGGACTCCTTTCAAGGTCAATATGTGCAATGCATAGGTAAGGTCCCATACCCTTATCTACAGTAAGTATAACCCCTTAGTTACCCTAGTTATTGTTCAACTTCAATACTTCCATTCATTCCTTTAACCTTTGGGAACAATCGCCTTAACCAAAAATAGACCATGTCAGCTAAACATGAAATCCTTTGTCATAGAAACTCTACACCGAAAGAAGGTTCTCTAGTTGCCAAGGTAGAACAGAACATGAACATAACATTCTAGGTAGACCCACTATCTAGTCTTCCTATTGGATCACATATTTAAGGAACTGGGAGATTAATATTTGAAACCGTCTCTATGAAAATGAGCATTGTAGTATCCATCTCGTAAGAAACATTGTGAACCTACCTTCCCTCGTTGGGAAGGGACACCTGCTGTATCTAGTTCGCTCGATGCTAAGGTAAAGTCTTTTTTTGAAATGTCTTTAAGCTATTCTTAATATTAGATTCAATGTAGGCCTTAGGGACTAACCCCTTGTATAATCATGAACATAACTCTTTAGGTATATAATTAGAACTTCCATTCATCACAACCCATCATTTAGTGAGATCATCATATCATAGTCATATCACAATAAGGCAAACAAGAGAATCACTTTCAACCTAGCATGATCATACCCCTATCAATATCTCATATTCAACATACTCTTAACATCGCCCTTATATTAATCATATCATCATATTCCTATTCTATTGACATAATCATACATCAATTGAAAATCATCACCAAGAATAGACCAACATAATTGAAGTAAAGGACTCATGATTATAAAAGTCTTATCAATGGCTTCCAAGAATCTCCTTGAAGATATGACCCTCAATTTCACCACATTCATCCAACAATCGAAAAATCATCACCATATCATTGAAAATTACGCAATAACATATCCAATTCAAACAAACCCTAATGATATATCAACCTAATTCATAGTTAGGTTTAGGGAAAGGGACAATCATGGATCTTTTAGAGAAACCAGGTCAAAGTCTAAGGAATTATAACAACCCACTATCAAACTATTATAATCTATCAATATAAATCATGACAATACAACATTAAATCAATTTGAAAGATAACCCGCAAAATTGGATGAAAACAATATTTTCGAATAACATAAAAATCAAATCTTTGAAGGACTTCTTGGGGAAAGTAAACCCAAGAGTGAATAGATTCCATACCTTGATAATCCTTGAAGAATGATGGAGATAAACTTGAATATTGAAGCTCTAATGAATCTTGAACCTTGGTATTCAATGGGGGTCTTTGGATAGTGAGAGAAAGTAGAGAAAAGTGAGAGTAATTTGGGATTGGGAAATTATGAGACGTAAGGTTAGTTTAAGTATGTTATAATTTCTTTTATATCCCTAATTAATAAATTAAACCACCTCTTAACCCCTAATTAATTAATTAACTAATTATCATTAAGTTAGCCAAAATTGGATATGAAGTGGGGTTCCAAACGACGGATCCCCATATACGACGTGTAGACCAAATCCACGGACCGGTTTGTCAAACATGGTTTTGTTCAAAGATTGGATTTTTAGGCCATTTTGTGATTTGGCTATGCATCAACCTGATACGCTCAAACTTACTTCTCAAATAAGAAGTAAAGCGGTCGTGTCAAGTAAATAACCCAACTAAGGAGGTTGGGATCGTTCCCACGAGGAAAATAGTTTAGACTTAACTACAATCTATTATTACTATTGTTCAGTCAATTATTTCCTTGGAAAGTAAAGATGATAAAAAGAAAGGGGGTTTTTTACTTCTAAATGAATGAAAATAACTCGCTAAATTAAAGTAGACAACTAACAGCTTCAAATGTTGGAGTTTAATCAATCAATCAAAGTAACTAGGGTTTACGTGTTCCCCACAGGTTCATAACTTGATAATTCTAACTATAACAATTCTTTCCTAGTATCTTGCATGCAAAGTGATAAGTTATGTATTTCTAAATCCTTGGTCCGCATCTAGAAAATTTCACTCCGCACCTTGGTCCGGCTACGTGTGTTGCTATACTAACGCTTACCTTTACCTCATATTAATCATCATATTCGATATTTGACTAAGTTATTACCTCGTACCATTCAATACTATCCTATTAGATAGTATACACTAAATTTATGTTGATAATTCTTTTGCTATTATCTACCTCCTTGGTCCGGCAAGTAGCATTAAGGCGAGTTCTAACGGTGGCCATCCGTTAAAAAGACTTCTAAGCGAAAGAATTATGAATACATCCAAGAAACTATTCTAGAATTGTTATTTTAGTTAGGTTTTACCACATTATTCGCCTATGGTTCCCACAACCCTAGTTATGGAGTTTAGTTACCCATAGTCATAATCACAATATTCAAATATGTAATATAAGAATTCATGCACTTACGTTAATGAGAAAGAATAAAATCCAAAAGTTCACTTGATTAATCAGAAAAAGTCACCAACAATCAATTAGAAGAGTCTAAAAATATTCAAGAGTCTAAAAATAATCAAGAGTCTAACCTTAAAAACGAGGTTTTTCGAACAGTTTATAAAAAAATAAAAACCTACATAAATAAGGAATCAATTTGCTGGAAATCTGTCAAAACACGGCTGGGTCAACGGACCTCGCGACGGATCGTCGTGGTCACGACAGGCAGTCATGGATTCCGTCGTCCCATACTTGTGCAATTTCTTCTGCTGCTCTCTTCATTACACTCGACGGCACGTATGACGGTCGTCACAGGAACAACAGTCCGTCGAGGGTCTCCATTCCAAAACACTTGAACTCTTGGAATTTGGGTACTGGACTACTTCTCTGATCTTCATGACGAACCAGCAGGACAGACCGTCATGGCTACGATGGTCCGTCACGCACTCCGTAACCCCACACTTGGTCAGACTTCCCCATCTTCCTTCAGCAGCTGCACTACAATGCCACCTACGGACCGTCACGAGCACTACAAACCGTCACAAGCTCCGTAGGTGGTACTTTTCTGTATTTCTTGGTCCAAAACCTCCGCATTTATCTTTTAGACAGATTTCCTGTAAATAAAGAGAAACTTACATAAAAATTAGTACAAAAAGGCTTTTGGACACACTAAACTTATGGAAAAAGCATTAAAAATACCGTGAAACCACGGTATATCAACACCCTCGACTTAAATTCGTTGTTTGTCCTCAAGCGACGCACTATGACTCAATAAAAAATCTTTGTACAATAGTATCCATGTTTTATCCTTTGCAATCATTTGGATATTAATCCCGATCAATCACATCATATTTATGCATGCTATCACTATTAGGCTTGAATTATGTGGAATCAGACGATGACACAGACTCACCATGCACTAACACCTATCCTCTTCAATTTCTCACCGAGGTGCTAATATTTCCGGTATTGCAACTAGTGTCCTCACTTCAAAACAAAATCCTCATTTTTAAAACAATGATTTCAGTTTGAGTATAAGGATTACTTTTCAACACTCACTCTTAGAACAAATTCACACTCATTCATACATATTGCCATAAGCTTGCCCTTATTTTCACTGCGTTAAGTTCGCTATACAACTCTTAGGATCACGATAGGACTTTCTTAGCTTGTAACATAGGCTCAGGGTCAGGTAGGGTATATTTAGGTATACTTTAGTGACTTTTTTCCCTCCTTGACATATCGTCTAAACATGACTTTATCATTTTATTTCGCCCAGTTTCACCTTGCTATTTTTCCTTCTTTCTTCATTTGTGTAAGTGACTCTCTTCTTTTCATGCTTGTATTTCTTCTATTTTTTTTAATTTTTTTATTTTTTTTACTTTTCTTTCAACTGATTCTTGAGTCACTTTGCTTATTGTTCTTTCTCTCTCTTTGTTCTTTCAACCCCACTTTCCAGAGCATTCCTCGTAATAGCCACCCTCAACTCATGGCTTTGCAATGAGTCAAAGTGCACAATAACCAAAGTTGAGTCAGGGCCATAAAAAGGGTTATTTAGTGCATTGGCCACCCTCAACTTATGCTTTTGGCATAAGCTGAGGTGCACATGTCCAAGGAGGGACTAGGGCTAACACATTATTCTCAGAAAAAATCAGTTGGGGTGAAAAATAAAGGTCTAGTTTAAGCTCAAATCATTTGGATCAAAGAAGGATTAATTTCATTTGGTGTTCTTTTATCTAGTCTAAATATGGGCTATATTGAATAAGGGCCTATAATCCTTTCCTAATTGTCTATTACAACTTACTTTTAACAGGACTAATCAGGCAAGTTCTAGCTCAGTACAAATAGTGGACTATTCAAATCTTCCTCACACTCACTTGACATCTCATTGCTCTACCAGATTATCAGACACCTAGTTCGAATTTTAGACTTAGGGTCATGCAGTGGTCTACCTCTATGTCATGCTTAGAGACACACATTTATCAATTACTATGCCTAGTCATGCATCATTTTCCATTTTATAAGGATATCATTTTAGCCATCATGCTTCAGAATTAAACTATGTACACAAGATATATACATGCCGGTTCAATAGAAAAAATAATCAATCTCTTGGGGAAAGAGAACACAGGCAAGAAAACCCCAAACGAGGATAGTGAATTGGGCTACTCAGACTTCACCCTAGCACTCACTTTCCATTTACCCCACCCCCCCAAAAAAATACATGCAATTGTCCCCAATGCATAAAAAAATTGAAATACAAGAGTGGTAGGTGAAACAAACCTCGGGCGCAAAGCGCCGACGATCAGCAAGCTGGTGGGTCCGGTTACCCGGAACCCACTACCTTTGTAATCTGGACACCCTCAGTAGTGTCCTCAACATCAACAACACTATCAGCAGTGCCTCCCGCTATGTCCACATTTTTGGAGCTAGACGCCCCAGAAGCTAACTCTACTGCTCTCATCTGACGCGCCTCCTCATCAGCAAGCGAGGCTCTCCTCGCAGCCTCTATCTCACGGCGCTCCTTCTTCCTTGCTCGAGCTTCATCCTCCTCTCGACCCCTACACCTCTTGGCATGCTCTCGAGGGGGAGGTGGTGGAATCTCTGAAGTGGAGAATAGGGCCGCCATCACTGTGTGTTCAGCAGGCTCTGCAGAAGGGGCCTCAAAATCAGGCACCCATCCTCTAAGATCATATCGATGTCTGCGCGAAGACTGTCGACCGCAGCCTGAAGGGTCGACACATCTACCTGAGGGGCTGGACATGCTAGCACCCGCAACTTAAAGCGTCCAAGCACTGACGAACCTCAGCGATCTTCCGCTCTGTGTGCTGGACCATTCTCCGCTTTGAACACTCTTCTGCCTCAGCAATAGACCTCTGCATCCAAGGATGGATGTGATGCAGAAGTGTAGCCATCTGTGCCTCTAATTTCTAGACCCTAGCAAGTGGGACCAGACCGGGGAAAAGGGCTGAGCGAGAGGAGCTCGGGGCAGTGCTACTACCCGGGATAGATTCGACCGGGGTAGTGTCAGTGGAAGCTGCCTGTGTAGCCGTGCGGGCCTGTGCTACCGTATCAGCTAGATTGTCACCAAGTGGAGGCGACTCTGGACGGGGCCCTCTGCGTGGAGCTAACTCATTGGCCTCATCCTTGATGAGGCCGATATCAACAGTGCCCAGCGGGGTCTTGAGCTGATCAACGTGCCATATAGGCACACCTGCGGACCTGCATAGAGAAAATATCATGCACGGGAAAGGGTAAGTAGTTTGACCTTAAAAGCCCTCTCGTGCATGACCGCCTGTAGAAGCCAAGCAAAATCTACCTCAAACTCGGCTATCATCGCTGCCATCAGTACTGCACGATCCCATGTGACTATATTATCAGCGACTATGGGGGAAGGCAGTGGCGGACAATCAACCACAAAAACTTCGCCGTGAAGGTCAGGTTAGCTTTCTTGATGGCTCCCTTCGGCTCGGTCACCCAGTCAGCACCCTCTCCATCAACGGACAATTGCAGGGCCATCCACCTCTAGGTGGTCTCTCTCAGCGATGGCTCACGCAGGAATTGGCCATCTTTGACAATTTGCCACCGGTAGTCAAACTCGGCGGGTGAGAGGGGTCCGGTTGGCATCAATATTAGATACCGATGGTTGGCAGGCAGGGAGATATCAACCTGAATGCCACGTACTCGGACATGATCCAGTGGGGCCTGTTTGGCGGGGGCAGCCCGCCTATCAATCTGTGATCTAAGAGTAGCCACGTAAGATGCGTAGAACTCTCTGACCAACTCTTCACTATAACGTCCCAACGAACGCGCTGTCCACTCTAGTCGATGTCAGGTGAAGAGATTGTGGATCTCTGGCATAGTCGGGAGACTTCTCGAAAGGACCCGCCGCTCCAATGTAAGTGTCCGTATCATGACTCCTTTGTCATTCAGGAACTTTGCGTCAGAATAGACTTGATATTGCTCGTCGACACACCACTGGTTGGGCTGGTCGGTAACCGGGGTGAGAGCACGAGTTGGTGAACCGGGTGTGGATTCCGAACTGTCAGCCTCATTAGATGAGGCAGATTATGCAGCGGTTGCGGGTGCAGGGACCTCAGCAGATCCGGGTGCTTCTTCCGACCACGAAACTCCTAAGGAGCCAGATTTGAAAACATCTCTTACATGCCTCCGACCACTCAAATTTCTTACACTTTTGGGTAAAAGTAGTCAACGGAGATGCAATGGATGAAAAACCATCCACAAACCGCCGATAATAACCCGATAAACCTAAGAAACTACTAATGTCGCTTGGAGTCAATGGTCTAGGCCAATTTTTCACTACTTTCATTTTCCTTGGATCAACCTCAACTCCCTCACTACAGATGATATGACCAATAAATGTCACCGACCTCAACCAAACACATTTGCTACACTTGTCAAACAATTGATGTTATTTAGGTGCTTGTAACACCACCCTCAAATGGTTCATGTGATCACCCTCATTTTTCGAATATACCAAGATGTAATCAATGAAGACAATGACAAATGAATCTAGGTAATTTTGAAACACTCTAGTCATGAGATCTATAAACACCGCCGGCGCATTTGTTAGACCAAAGGAAATTAATTAGAACTCATAGTAACCATATCTAGTACAAAATGTCGTCTTTGGTATATCCTCACCTCTCACCCTAAGTTGGTGATACCCCAATCTCAAGTCAATTATAGAAACATAGCTTGTCCCTAAGTTGGTGATACCCCAACCAAAACGTCAATCAGAGGGAGAGGATATTTGTTCTTAATAGTGGCTTTATTGAGTTGGCGATAATCAATACACATTCTTAAGGACCCATCATTCTTCTTCCCAAGCAAAACCGGAGCACCCCATGGAGAAATACTAGGTCTAATGAAGACTTTGTCTAGTAAATCTTTGACTTGAGCCTTCAAGTTTTTCAATTTGGTCGGAGGCATCCTATAAAGAGGATACGAAATGGGATTTGTATCCATTAATAAGTCAATACCAAAATCAATTTCACATTCGGGAGGAATACCGGGAAGATCATTAGGAATGACCTTAAGAAATTCACTCATTACGAGGACCGACAAAATGAGAGGAATTTCGAAGTCTAAATATTGGACCTTACTATATGGAATAAACACCCTTTGGAGATCATTTTGCATTCTTTTAGACAAGAGATAATACGACCTCTAGGATTAGAATTTTTCCCCTTCCACTCAACAACGGGTTAATATGGAAAATGTAACTTCACTACCCTTGTCCTACAACCAATAGAGGCAAAGCAAGCATGCAACCAATCCATACCCAATATAATATCAAAATCAAGCATATAAAATTCTACTAGTTCAACATAAGAAACTCTATTAGGCAACATTATAGGACAAATTCTATACACCCTTGTTGCAACAACTACCCACCCACCGGAGTAGACACTATAAGAGGTTCATGCAAAATATCGGGCAAATGTCAAACTTTTTCCTACTAGAGGGGTAACAAATGATAAAGGATCAAGTAAGGCATCTACATCAATATAGAAGACTTTAAACATGCCAGTCACCACATCGAGAAAAGACTGTTGCTATCCCCTATAGTGGAGAGCATAGAAGCAGTTCTTCTTTGGAGCCTCATTTGAACCACTTGCTTCAGCTTTCCCATTACCCTTGTCTTGACCCCTGACACCAGGGAAATCCCTAGACTTGTGCCCACTTTTACCACAACCAAAACAATTGTCCGTCTCCTTAAGACAATCACTATAGTGCTTCTTGCAACACTAACTTCTCGGTTGGTGAACTAGTACCCTTTTCCTTTTAAGAATTAGGGTTAGACAACCTATAACTACTAGCCTTAGGTAACTTGGAAGGAACTTGATTAGAAACCAGCTTCTTAAATAAAGGCTTGTGTTGTATCACAAGCCTATTATTTAAAGAACCTCTATAAAAAGATCTTGCCCTCTTAGCATCTCTACTCTTCCTCTTAGTCCTTACCTATTCCACATGTTTGGCATGCACTATAAGTTGGGAAATAATCATGTTGTAATGTAGCATAGCCTAATAACACTCCTCTTGTAAATCATCCGACATCCCCATCACTAAGCATCTCATTCCATCTCTAGGATGGGAAACCAAAGAAGGAGCATATTATGACAGTTTAGTGAATTTCAAGGAGTATTAATGAACACCAATACCTCCTTGGAGAAGGTTGATGAACTACACCACTTTATATTCCCTCATATCCCTAGGAAATAACTGATAAAGAAAAGCCTTCTTGAAAATCTCCCAAGTCACCGGACCACCCTCTAATGGCCTATTATGCCTCCATTTGACATATCATGCTGAAACACATCCTTGAGTTGATAAGTGTCTAGGTTGGACTTCTCAATATTAGAAAACCTCATAGCCAAGAGTATCTTTTAGACTTTATCGATGAACTCTTGGGGGTCTTCTTCAACCTTGAACCCGTTGGAAGTAGGAGGATTCATCCTAGTGAAATCTCTTAGAGGGAGGCCATGGTAGCAACATGTTGCTGATCTTAGGGTACAACCTCCCAATTAGCTTGGGACATCATGGATTGGGCTTGAGTAGTGGAGGCTTGTACTTGGGTAGTGATGGCTTGGGCCATCTCAAGACGAGCGGCCCTTATATTCTTATCCGTCAAAAGATGAGGATTCATCGGGTCTTGGTCATCATTATCACCTTCCTCGAGAGGAGTAACTTGATCACCATGGGAAGGAGCTCCCACATTGGCAATCTCCTCTTCACGCCTTCGTGCCGCATTCCTTCGAGTGTTCATTTCCTATAATCACAACAATAGGATTAGATGAAAATTCACACAATAAGTATACTCTAATGGCACGATATTAGATTTCAAAGAAAGTGAGAGTTTCCTAGGCATCACATAGATCCTATCCATAAGTTTGGTGCGCTTCACAATTATGAATATGAACTTACATAGAAGTGTTGAGAAAGACATTGACACAAATATTATTCAACTTCATGCTCTGATACAAAGTTTGTCACATCTGGTTTTATTCCCTAGACGTAACCGGCTATGTCCTCTCCTTTGAGGACTAAGACTATCCTCTTAGTTTATATCATGACATTCATAGGTCAAATTTAGTGGAAAATGTAAAACTTTTCATTACGTTTACGTGGAGGTTCACATAGACCTCTACATACACATAACACATATATATCGAGTATACATGGACCCTTCGTATAGGAAGATTGCTTAGTCTTCTACTCTTATTGCACACAAGAATATAAAGTATAACATAGACATAATAGTCATAATAGTCGTCTCATCTCATAACCATCTAATAAGAGTGTAAGAACTTGGGCATAACCTATACATCAAATAAAAAACGCCTCACATGGTCTATACAATGTTTCATACTAAATGGAATGAAACAACCATAGAAGTCTTTAACGAAAAGTAACTCCATAAGCTAGATAATGGCATCTCCCTCGGAAATTGAGGACCTACCCTACTTGTATGAAAAACATATCCAAGCCTTTTTCAAGTCTTCTTTAAATCACTTCAACGACCGGAACCTAAAATGTTGGGGAAAAGGAAGAAATGGGGATAGTACACCACTTGTACTAAGTATGAAACCCTATGCACACATACTTTGAAAACATGCTAAGAAAAAGGGACATTTCATAAAATATGCATTTTTCATTTAAAACCTTTATGCACATTCAACAAGACTATACTAATCAATGCATGTTCATTATGTCATAGGCATTATCGTAGCCTCATCATGATCTCATATTCAAAATAATCAAAACATGCAATCATAATCATCATCTCATATATTCCTACTCTAATAACACATAATACTTAAATTGCACAACAACATCACCAAATATAATCAATCATTATTGAAGTAATGAGTGTCAAGATAACAATGTCATACAAAGCAGCCTCCATAGCCTTCATCAAGAATCTCGCCTTCGAACCATCACATTTATACAATAACTTACACATTATCATCATAATATAGTGAATTTAACAATAATATAACCAATTCTAACTACTCTAATCATCTTCAAGTCCAATTCATAACTAGGGTTAGGGTAAAGGGTCAAATTCATAGATTTCATCATAAACTAAGATAAGAATAAAGAATTACAACAATTAAACTATAAACAATCATATTATATCATTAATAATCAAATCAAATCAACAACAAAACCAATTTAAAGTCAAATCACGAAATTGTTAAGACACCCATGTTTTTGTCATCTGAACCTAGGCAATTACGGAACACCCTGTTAATAAAGTCCATGACAGCTGCCGGGGCATTTGTGAGGCCAAACGACATCATTAGGAATTCATAGTGCCCATACCTAGTTTTCAAAGCTATTTTAGGTACATCCTCACCTCACACCCTTAGTTGGTGATACCCCGATCTCAAGTCAATCTTAGAAAAGTAGCTAGCCCCTTGGAGTTGATGAAAAAAGTCATCAATCCGAGGGAGAGGGTAATTGTTAACAATGGTGAACTTATTGAGTGGAAGATAATCAATACACATACAAAGGGACCCTCCTTATTCTTAACAAACAACAACACAGATCCCTATAGTGAAATACTAGATTGAATAAAACTCTTGTCTAATAAGTCTTTGAGTTGAAGCTTTAATTGTAACAACCCTCAAAATATACTAAGGTAGATAGAGCCTCATGTGACTAAACACGTCAATGATATGTTAATAAATATTTTAATATCTTGAATAATTTATTTGAAGTCATTTTGAAGTCAAACGTCCAGTAACATCCAAGACATTCAAAAGTTGGTCTTAAGACGTGCTAGTGAGTCCTTGTATGTTTTCCTTGTTTTTATGTATTCTTTAGATTTCAATTTAAGTGTAGTTGAGCTTAGTACCTTAATAGACATGTGTAGGGTCAAAGCTTCTGGGTAAGACTCCCTGTGGACCACCCGAAGGGTCCCCAAGGAGAACCCAAACATTGGAAAAGAGGCTGCCCAAGGCCGCGTGCAGCGTAAAAAATGAGACCTCTACGTTGCGACGCACACCTAGTACACACCTCACTGTCCAAAAAATTATTTGGGTCAGAACTGGGAGGCTTCCCCGCTATGAGCAGCCCACTCCCATATCCGGTTGCGTCGTTATTAAGTAAATTTTGACATGCATAAGTGGACCAATTCGTTTGGGGGTGTTTTTGTAACATAGGGGACGTTTTGTTAAATGTTTTTAGGACCTTTTTTAACCCTTTCACAAGCCAAAACCCCAACACCCTTTAAGAAATCAAATTCCAAAAGTTATATTCTCTTCCAAAAACACCCAAAACCTCCATTAAAGACCAAGCTCAAGAAAAAGCTATGGAGTAGGATTCTTCCTTCTTTATTCTCATATTTTAATGGTATTTTTATTGTATAAGGTATGGTGATACTTCATCCATCGATAACAATTCATCTATTGAGTCCTTTTCAAGGTTTTGTAAATATGAATTCTAAGTCAAATATACCACGTTTCAATCTATCCATGAGTTCATTCTCAAATTGATTTCAAAAGAATTCTAATGATGAATATTTTTTTAGCTACTTATTAAATTATGATTTTCAATTAAGAACCCATTATCCTCCAAATTTCTCAAATTATGTTATGCTATGGGTCGTGTGATCTTGATTAGATTGAGATTCAATTGTTATTAGATTGTAGAATATTGATTAATCCTAGTCTTATCTATATCAATTGATTCTGAATTGTTGGGAATTGATAAATATGATCATTATCTTGGAGGTCTTGTAAGTTGACCTATTTCCTCTAATTAGCCTAGAATGTACATTGAATTGTGTTGATTGGTATGGTCCACTTAAGGTAACGGTGTTTACATTCTTGTACATGTTTATGTTTTATAATCATGTGCTTGAAGGCATTAGATGCAATTTGAATTTATATGACGATTTCCATGTTTAGGAAGTTGAAGGATTTTCTTCGATTGCAATATCATGTCTAAGTGAATTGATGTTATGTGATGTTATGTGTATAGTCTTCTACCCTATTAGTTTAATCTAGATGTGGAGATGATCTTATATGCATACATGTTATGATCATGTTAGGGTTAGGTGTGGTATATATGGATAATGATGAAGAATATCCATATAGCATAAAAACTCAGCAATATGAAATCTATATGAATGTGTGATCAAAGTATGCTAGGAGTCTTATATTCTATAGTTGAATAAGTACTTGCCTCCTATATGTAATGTGAGTGTGTGTAGTCTATATTCCTCAATACTCTAATTTTTTTAATGAATTGGTACTTGAAGAATGTTGAAAATGTTTTGTGGTCTTTAGAGGGTAGCTTCCTCAATACTATATGATAGCCATTATGTGATCATGTTGTCCAATGTATACAGACACACTTCATGCATATCTATGAGTAAGATAGATTCATGATGACTAAGGAAAGGATAGTTCTCCTATACATCGTTACCTATCACTATGCATGTATGTATATGATTAATGAAGTTATTAGCATGTGTGACTAGAGGTGTTTATGTGAAGGTAGACCTCACATTCTATGCGCACACACATGATGTATGATTGTATGAACATGTGAAAGGATATTCTCACACAAATTAGGGTCTATGATGAAAAGACATACTCATCTTAGAATTCTTTGAGTTATATGTTGTATGAAGGAGAAAGCTCCTAAAGCCTTCTTTATGAATTAATGCATTAAAGGCTTAAATATATTAAAAAGGGAGTTAGACCCTAGCACCGAGTGAACATGACAAATGAGAGTGGGAGATTCACTCTAGTAAGTCTTGCATACCAAAAATAGAACATTCACGTTAGTAAGTCCGGGTCTCGACATATATATTGTCTAATGAGATGGAAACCTCCACGTTAGGAAGTCAAGGTTTATAGAAGCAATCTCCATGTTCCATAACTGTGTTCCTCCGTAAGTTATAGCTTGTGGATACCACTTATATAGCTATGTAGAATTGGTTACACCTTAGCCAAGTGTTAAACCTCTCTTTTTGGTGTGGGAGTAGAATACCAGATTCCGTGTAGCTCATATGGTCTATGTTGGTTATGGTTATGTCTCGCAAAGTAATAAATGAATTAAGATAAGATTAGGACTCTAATCACAACTTCTTGATGAGGTTACTTAGTATAGGTAGAACTATTGACCCTACCCATGCATTGCACTAGTGAACTCCAAGAAAGGATAAGATTGGTATATGTATTAAAGTAAGACTTTTGTTATGTATGTATGACTTGTATGAATGCATGTTCAGTGACCTTGTTAGGTTAAGATATGAATTATGAATATTCATGTTAATTATACTTATGGATTCTATGTGGGGGTATGAGACTCCATGTGTACATTGCGCACGTAAGCTTGTCAAGGGGTTATGATGGTGGTTTACCTATGATATGAACTAAGTGATTTATGAAGGTTGCAGTAAAGGAAGGAGTACTTAAATGATGATATTAAGTATGTGGCCTTATGTCCAGTTGTAAGTGAATATGTTGTGACTTGTTGAATATGTTATGCCTAGTCTAGGGTGACTTCTTCGGTACACTTGGTGGAAGTAGTATTATGGGATGCTACCTACACATTGAACTAGTGTGAATTAGGATTTGTGTTAGGTGATGGTTTATATGTGAAGTTGATGTCTATGAGATGTTTATGACTTATGAATATATCTGCTTATGTTATGAATCATATTATGAAAGACTACTGTAAGGTGAACTCAAAGTGATACATTGTACTTAGTACACTTAAGGGTTACTTAAGAAAAGAAGTAAAATAAAAGAGAGGTAATGTATGATATATATAAAAATATTCTTATGAGTATGATAAATGGGTTTATGTGATATTATGAGTATTACATGTGTCTATATGATGTACTTGAACTATATTGAGATTATATGTGCCGATGTACATGAAGTTTACTAAAAAGACATGTTGCATGATTTCAAATGAAATGTCCTCTATAAATTCATATTTTCTAAAGGTTGACATATTTAGTGCATTCTTAACTTCATTCTTTTTACACAAAGTGTAGGTGGTGATGGCTATAGGATGTCTCCTAAGTGAAGAGCTTTTATAGGTCCCCCAAGTTCAAGTAAAGGAGCCCTTCTTATTCAAGGGTTGCCTATTTAAATATATTCTTTTAAGTTGATGTAATAGCTTATATTTTATTTTTATGTTGTAAGGGTCGTGTCCCTATTCTATTCTATTGAGTTGTGTCTTAAGATGGCAACGAGATTTACAGTCTACTTATGTACTTATAATTTTCTATATATATATGAAATGATCATTCTAACATATGATTTACTGTTAAAAGTTCTAAATTTTGTGCTATTTTTATTACGATTATGCAATTAAAGCTGTCTAAGGGCTTGTCTTTGACCTCTGAGAGGTCAACAAAGCCGTGTGTCGATCTAAGAGTACTCTAACTTCTAGGGGTACTTTGGGTCCTTACAAACTTGGTATCATAGAATAAGGTTTTTAGGATTTGTCTTTAGATTTCAAAGTCTTGTATTTCGACGTCTAGTATATAATTGTTCATCGATGGTGAGTCGAGACACATCTATGAGTTAGAGGATATTGGACGATAGAGTTTCCCTTCTTCACTACTCTCATATCGTGCCATAGAACTTAAATCTATATGATCTCTCTCTAATATTTCCTTGTCCTGTTTTTTTTAGATGTGATTTCTTAGATGGTATGATTTCTCAACGCTTGAGGGAGAAAAGGTGATATTCGATACTTACCTTGGTTTTATGGTTTGATGAGTATATGTGAAGGTGAATTTAGTGTATGTGGATATGGTGTTATTTATGGCTATAGGTGGCTTATGAGGAATGAGATGTGATGCTTAGGAGTTATAAGGTATAATTATCGCTTGATAATAGTTGTTATGGTTAAGTGGAGTTCCCCATGGAATTATAGAATGCCTTATGTTATGTAGGATGGAAGCATGGTGTAATGGTGTAGGCTTGAAAAGTCCTGGAGAATGTGGTGAATAGTGAGAAAGATGATTTCGTATTTGTATATGTGAAATGCTTCATAGTTGTCCTTGTGTTGATTTGAGACCTTTTGTTTAGTCTTGATCCTAAGGAGCAGAGATAGTGTGTTGATCCTTGTAAGGTGATTGTGATTGTACGGTGATTGTAAGGAGATAGTCATATGGTAGAACCTTATGACTAGTAAACAGTTCCCTCTATGAAGTTATTTTAATAGTGGGAAAAAGGGTTTTATTCCATAACTGGGAAGTATGATTACTATAAGGTGACTTAGCGGGATGTATGATATGTAACTCCTTATCTCTTCAAGAGAAATAGAGAATTGAGATTGACCTACTTTCAAGTGGTTAGTTGTCTTTTAAGCTTCAATTTTAGTATGGTCAGTTGAGGAAATGGTTATATTTTACCAACGCATGGTTGATTAGAAATTTCCACCGATATTCATGAGCCTTGTAGGTTGGTCTTGGTTGCCTTGACCTTCGTGTTTAAGGGCATGATGTGCTTAGTCTTACCCCAAGTGGGGGGAGAATTGTAAGACACCAAAAATTACTTAATTTTACTCGAGCCTAATATGTTGGTCTTGATGGTATAAGGTCCTAAATAGGTCTAATATATGGTTTATAGGTAGTAGCAAAAGTATTAGTTGCATTGGAAGTCAAACGTCAAAAAAAGATTAAAATGTTCGACGACTAAGTCACCTATGTGCCTCATATGTGTTTTTATGTGCTATTTCGTGATTAATGAAGTTTTAATGTCTATAAATGAGTTATTATAGCATGTATAAACAGTGTCTCGACTTTCGAGGAGTTTGGAGGTCAAACGTCCAAGAACTTCCATGATGTTCGAAAGATGTACCTTGAAGTGAACTTCTGTGTCTAGGCATGTTTCGTTGAGTTTTACATGTTAGTTTTTGAAAAAATTTATGTGGGAGGTTTAAAATAATAGACGATCGTATTTGGATTGGAAACGTCCAGGAAATTATCCCCAAGGACCAACCAAGGGTCCTTGAGGAAGGACTCAAGTTGGTGGCCTAAACTGCCAAAAGGCAGTCCACCTACACAAGACAATCAACAACCATTAACATTGTTGACGCCCCGTAGTTTGTGCAAATGTGTAGGTAATTAGTGTGGGTGTTCAGGATACCAGTTCCCAGCCTCTGAACCCATCGACGGTTGCCAGCTTACCCCGTAAGTGGGCTTACGCTCCATCGATGGGCAGTTCGTCGATTGGCCTATGTGCCGGCGTGCAGTCAATGTTAAATCTAGGGTTGAACTTGTAATTTCACCCCACTTATAAGTTGATGTATTGGAGGTTTCTTAAGGGGTATATTGGGTATTTTAAATGTGTATACAAGTGTTTAACACTTAGAATATTTCATTAATCCAAATGAAAGCCCCAAAATCCCTTAGAATTATCTCAAGGTCTCCATTGAAGTCAAAATCAAGGAACAACTTGGAGGTGAAGTTTTGAGTGGAAATTATTCATCAAAGTGAATAATTAGGTTCATCAATGTATGGATATTGATACTTTAAACTCTCTTCATCAAGGAGCCCCAATTCTCAATATATTTTCAAAGTTTCTAAAGTTGAATTGTCCAATTTCATGATTCTACCATGGGTTCTGGCATAAATGATTTCTAAACATTGAATAACGATTCAATTGATATTTTATTGATGATTTTAACCTAAATGACCTATGAAACCATGAATTGGATGAACCGTAGATTTTGACTATGTTTTGGGTTACTTGATATTGATCTAATGTTGAAAAATTCTTATGTAGTTTTATGTGAGATATTTATTGATGTAATAATTGTAGTAAATTGATATCTAGGTTGTATTATATTGAGGAATTATCATTGAATTAACCTAGTTCATTGATTATTGTAGTTTTTATGTTGAATTGTTGGTTATGGCCTTGGGTAAGGGTCTTGTATTTTCAAATTGAGTAAATTGACTTTGGATTGAAGTGTGGAGGATGATGTGGGGGTATGCTTCCATATTTACTTTAATTTGATTCTATTTATACTTCGATTCTATTGTGATTTGTATGGTACACTTATGGTGGTAGTGTTATGTTCTTTACTTGCAATTGATGTGGCCTTGTCGGCGTTACTTTATGCAATATGATGATCTTGGCCTTGTTGAAAACTACTTGAAGTAATATGAATATTTGTGTATTTTGATTTTGTCAAGCATCCAAATATTTATCTATATTTGGAGTCATATATGTATTCTTCTATTAATGTTGTCTTAGGTGACCATGTTGGACTATGCCTTGACAGTATGTGTGTAGTGTTGGAGTTGAGTCTTGGTTATTTATACTTGGATATATGAGTTTATTTTGATTTTATTGATGATGTTACGATAGTATATAAGATGACTTGAAGTTGTTATGGTTGTTTCTAGGTGCTTCTAGAATGATTTGCATTGTGAGTTAAAAGGAATTATGTGATGTCTTCTCTTGGTTGACTTGTGTCCCTTGCTTAATATATATGATTATGAATATGTGATGTGTTGATTTAAGGTGTTAGAACTATTATTCTTGAATGCATGAATGACATGTGACCTTAATGAACTTAAGAGAGTCTTTTATGTGAAAATCTTGACTTAGTGATAATTTTGATATTGTTGAAGTTGTAAGCCGTAATGGTATCCTTCAAAGTAAAGGAATGATAGAATTAAGGTTAATTGGCTGGAACGACATCATATTTATTCTTAGAAAAGTCATCATGAGCTTTTTGTTGCCATTGTGAGGTAGCCCTTGTGGACCTTCTTTGGTAGGGTAAATGTGATTGGGTTATGAAATTGTTATGGAACCCTTTTATGTGAACCTAATGTGTGAACTACTTTATGAGAAAGAAGGCTAGCACCGAGTCAGTCTATTAATGGAAGTAGTTCTAGATAAGTATGAGACTATAATACAAAGTATCCCTTCATATTCCTTAACCATGTGCCTATAGGGATGTGTCTAGATTCTACCCTTGGCAAGTAGAACAACCTCATCGGAGTAGGATAGAACTCTAGATTACATGTCTTGCTATCATGGTCTATGTCGGTTATTGCCTATTCTTATCATCAACCTATTAGCATTAGAGAAGTTTATGAGGTTTAGGTGGTGGTATGGAACGCTATCTAGACATTGCATAATAGAGTTTGAAGGTGTCATTTAGAGTTCCTAGGTCTTCTATAAGACCATTACTTGAAGTCCTTTATATTATGTATGAGTCTTAGTGAACCAACGAACTAATGAATTATTTTAAGGAGTATGTAGATGGATAAGAACCTAGTCTGAAGTGACTTAAGGATTCCTTAGCTAAAGTGTGAAGAGGGCATAAGAGGTAATCTCTTCATGTCTTATCTTTGGAAGTCTTGAGGATGACTCTAGTTAGGGAAGAGGTTTGATGTTGTGGACATGATCTAAGCCTTAGGTAGTCATAAGGACTATTTAGGTAATCTTGAAGAGGTCACTATGGATGTTAACTTCTTGAATTCCTTAAAGTAGGTCTTTTGATATCCTTTGGAAGGAGAATGTAATATCATCTATGTGTTGGTGTATTAACTGAGAATGATTCTACTCTAGGGAGTCTATAGGATCTCTTAACTGTGTGTGTGAGGGATTTTATGGGCAGTGGCTTTACACCTCACTCAAGTGAGACTTAGAGTCACCTTTAGTAGAACAATATCACCTTGATGTTATGACACTCTGAAAGTGTGTATGTGAATCATTATAAGTAATCTTAAGGGTCATTTAGGCACATCTAGAGAGGGTGTATGGGAGGTCTCTCTTTGTGTGACTTAAGTGAATCTTTGGATAGCTTTTAGTAAGGGAATTACACATTAAAAGTGGGTTAACAAGAAGGTAAAGTATTTCACTGTAATAATGAATTAATTCATTGTACAGTGAATATAGCTTACTGGAAATATGTTATCTTATGTGTTTATAAGTAGTTAAATGTTGTTCTTGTCATTATAATATGTTTTCTAAATGAAAGGATGTATATTCCAATAAAAGTCTATTTTCATGATTTTTATGTAGAATACCATACTTAGTACATGCGGTTGTACTAATTCAATGCTTTTATTTATCTATATAGTTCTTGGTAGGTGAAGAGCTTTGGGAAGAAAAGATTTGGACTTAGATGATTGTTCAAGAGAAAGTTGAACTATGTCCTCACTTGAATCGAGGGCATATATGTTTTTTATGTTTTCATTCAAAGTATTGTAATAGACTAAGTATTTTTATATTCATATTTTGAAGTATGGTTCGTGTCCCAAGGATTCTTGTGTCTTAAGATGATGAGAATTAGACTTAGTATTTCCTATTACTTTTATATGAAAGAGTATTTAAAGACTATATGATGTTTTATGGAATGTTATAATTCCGCACTACTTTTCACTATGTTTATGCGATGAATGCTAAGAAAAGTCTTGTATAAGACCTCCGAGAGGTTTAGTACACCGGTTACAATCTAAGATTGTACCGTAACTTCTAGGGTGTGGTTTCGAGATGTGACAAGCTTTGTATAAGAGCATAGGTCTGTGAAAGTATTATTAGGAATTGAAAAGTCTCTTCAAGTCACGTCTAGTAGAGTCTTGATAATCGGTGTGAGTCACGACACCTGTATGGGCGAGAGGCTATAGGATGATAGAGTTTCCCTTCTTTTCTACTCGTACGTCGTGCGGTAGAGTAAATGTAATGAGTACCCTTCTTAAAGTGTTTCCTTGTGTTTCTAGGATATGAACACTAGAAGGATGGCCACTAGAATGTTGGAAGAGGAGGGGATGAATGAGGAGGTTCCTCCTCAAATTTAGCAAGTTCCTTAAGATGGGCAAGGTTTCCAAGATGGCCATGGTGCCCAAGTGTCTCCCCAAGGTGATCCTATTCCTAATGTTGAAGGAGATATTGAGGTTTCGGAGAGGTTTAATAGGGAGATTAGAGAGGCTTTGATTGCTATTGCACGAGCCGTGACTATGCAAGGTAATTTGAGTATGATCCCTAGGGTTGTGGTGAGCACTATGACAACTAGGTTGAAAGATATTGTGATGATGAATCTTCTTATATTTCATGGCTCTAAAGTTGGGAGGATCCACAAGAGTTTCTTGATGGGTTGTATAAGGTGTTGAGTGCTATGGGAGTTACATCTAGGGAGAAGGCAGGGTTCGCTTCGTATATATTGAGAGATGTTTCTCAAATATGGTACACTCAATGGAAGGATAATAGGCCGGAAGAATCGGGTCCTATTGAGTGGGAAGAATTCAAGAAAGCTTTTCTGGGTAATTACTTTCCCCGAGAGAGGAGAGGAGTTAAGGTGGAAGAGTATATCAATCTCAAACGAGGCAATATGAGTGTGGAGGAGTAATTTTTTAAATTTTAAACTTTATCTAGGTATACCCCTTCTCTTGTGTCTAATCCAAGAGATGAAATGAGTCATTTTGTGAAGGGGGTAGCCGACTTAGTGGTGGAAGAATGTCGTACCGCTATGTAATGATATGACCCTAGCTAGACTCATGGTGTATGCACAATCAATTGTAGAGTCTAAACTTAGGAGGATGGCTAGAAGTTTGAAAAGGAGTGGTGATAATGATCAAGAGCAAACTAGGTTTAAGAAGAGTGCTCAAACTCAAGAAGAATCTAAGAGTAATAAGGTGAAATTGGAGAAAGGAGGTAGTTCTCAAAAGGTCAAACCTACTTGTGAAAAATGTGGCAAGAAACATTATGGTGAGTGTCCGGGAGTTTCTTTTGTGTGGTAAGGAACGTCATAAAGTGAGATATTATCCTATGAATTCTTCTAGAGGTAGATAGGGTAAACAAGTTGCTTCAAGTATTCCAAAGGATGATGCTCCAACAAAGGGGCGTTTATATGCACTCCGTTCTAGAGCAAAGAAGCAAGAGGATAGTGATGATGATGTTGGTAAGTTCTCTTTATCTTGTTGTAATATGAGCTCCTTCTATATAGGAGAGTATGGTTAGTAGTTTGGATAGAATGGTATAGAAGCATGTTGCGTATGCATAATGTTTAGGAGTTTTGTTGAAACTGAATTTCATTAAATTCTTTCATTTTATATTTTATGAAGTTATGATTTTATTGTAAGATGTGTTTATATGATGTTACTTTGCATATTAGCATATTTATATCATGAATTACTTAAAAATAGCATTTTTGAAAAATTTGCTAAAAATTACTATATGCTTGAACTGTTCACTGTAAAATTTGTGAAAAATAACTACTTGATTCTTTGATATAAAATTTTTGTAATATTGTTAGAACAGATAAATATAAGTATGATATTAAATATAAAATGAGTTTTCTGCTTTTTGGAACGAAGCATGTGAATTTTGTAGCATAATAAGTTATAGATTTGTTTTCTAGTTTCTAATTGTCTTTTCAACCTCTTGACTATGTGAAATGGATGTTTTCTTGTTTATTTTATGTTGTATGTAACGGTTATTAGCTTCTATACGAATATCTATTCTTGGAAGTGTTCGGAGAGTGCAAGTGTCATTCGAGGACGAATGTTGTCCAATTGTGGGAGATTGTAAGACCCCGAAAATGACTTAGGTGAAATAGATCCTAACATGTTGGTATTGATAATATAATATAATAAATAGGTCTAATATATGGTATAGAGGCAGTAGCCAAAGTATTAGGTGCACTGGAAGTCAAACGTCAAGGGACGACTAAGACGTTCGACGACTAAGTCACCTACGTGCGTCATATGTGGTTTCATATGATATTGTGTGATTAATGAGGTTTTAAGGTCCATAAATGAGTTATTATAGCATGTATAGACAGTATGTCGAGTTTCGTGGAGTTTGGAGGTCAAACGTCCAAGAACGTACATGATGTTCGAAAGATGTGCCTTGAAGTGACCTTCCGTGTCTAGGCATGTTTCGTCGAGTTTTATGTGTTCAATTTTGATGAAATTTATGTGAGATGTGTTAAATCATAGACGATCGTATTTGGGTTGGAAAAGTCCCGCAAATTATCCCCAACGACCAAGAAAGAGTCCTTGAGGAAGTACCCAAGTTCGTGGCCTAAACTTCCAAAAGACAATCCACCTACGGAAGGCAACCGACGGCTAGTATCCTGGTCGACGCCCCGTAGGTGGTGGGAGTGGGTAGATAGTTAGACTGGGTGTCAATTCTACCAATTCCCAGCCTCTGAACCCATCAACGGTTGCTAACACACTCCGTAAGTGGGCTTACGCCCTGTTGATGGGCAGTCCGTCGATTGGCATGTGTGACTGCGTGAAGTCACTGTTAAGTCTAGGGGTGAACTTGTAAATTCAACCCACTTATACATGGATGTATTGGAGGTTTACTAAGGGGTATATTGGGTATTTTAAATGTGTATATAAGTGTTTAACACTTAGAATATTTTGTTCATTCAAATAAAAATCCCAAAATCCCTTTGAATTCTCTCAAGGTCTCCATTGAAGTCCAAATCGAGGAACAACTTGGAGGTGAAGTGTTGAGTGGAAATTCTTCATCAAAATGAATAATTAGTTTCATCAAGATATGGATATTGATCCTTGAAACTCTCTTCATCAAGGAGCCTAAATTCTCAAGATATTTTCAAAGTTTCTAAAGTTGAATTGTCCAATTTCATGATTCTACCATTGGTTCTTACATAAATGATTTCTAAACATTGAATAACGATTAATTGATATTGTATTGATGATTTAACCTAAATTACCTATGAACCCATGAATTGGATGAACCCAAGATTTTGACTATGTTTTAGGTTACTTGATATTGATCTAATGTTGATGAATTCTCATGTAGTTTTATGTGGGCTATTCATTGATGTAATAATTGTAGTAAATTGATATATGGGTTGCATTTTATTTATGAATTTTCATTAAATTAACCTAGTTCATTGATTATTCTAGTTTTTTGTTGAATTGTTGGTTTTGGCCTTGGGTAAGGGTCTTGTATTATCGAATTGAGTACATTGACTTTGGATTGAAGTGTGGAGGATGATGTGGGGGTATGCTGCCCTATTTCCTTTAATATGATGCTGTTTATACTTTGATTCTGTTGTGATTCGTATGGTCCACTTATGGTTACGGTTTTATGTGCTTTACTTGCAATTGATGCGCCTTGTCGGCGTTACTTAATGCGATATGATGATCTTGTCCTTGTTGACAACTACTTTAAGTAGTATGACTATTTGTGTAGTTTGATTATGTCAAGCATCAAAATATCTATCGACATTTGGAGTCATATATGTATTCTTTTATTCATGTTGTCTTAGGTGACCATTTTAGACTATTCCGTGGACATTATGTGTGTAGTGTTGGAGTTGAGTCTTCGTTATTCCTACTTGGATATATGATTCAATTTTGATTTCATTGATGATGTTATGATAGTATATAAGATGACTTGAATATGTTAGGGTTGTTTCTAGGTGCTTCTAGAATGACTTGCATTGTGACTTAAAAGTGAAGTATGTGATGTCTTGCATATCTTGGTTTACTTGTGTCCCTTGCTTGATATATATTATTATAAATATGTGATGTATTGATTTAGGGTGTTAGAACTCTTTGTCTTGAATGTATGAATGACATGTGACCTTAATGAACTTAAGAGTCTTTTACGTGAAAACCTTGACTTAGTGATAATGTTGAGAATGTTGATGTTGGAAGCTGTAATGGTATCCTTCAAAGTAAAGGAATGATAGAATTAATGCTTATTGTATGGAACAACATTATATTAATTCTTAGGAAAGTCATCATGAGATTCTTGTCGCCATTGTAAGGTAGCCCTAGTGGACCTTCTTTGGTAGGGTAAATGTGATTGGGTTATGAACTTGTTATGTAACCTTTTAATGTGAACCTAATGTCTGAACTACTCTATGAGAAAGAAGGCTAGAACCGAGTCAGTATGGTAAGGGAAGTAGTTCTAATTAAGTACGAGGCTAGAATACATAAAAGCCCTTCATATTTCATAACCATGTGCCTACATGGGATGTGTCTAGGTTATACCCTTGGCAAGTAGAACAACCTCATCGGAGTATTATAGAACTCCAGATTCAATGTCTTGCTATCATGGTCTAGGTTGGTTATTGCCTATTCTTATAATCAAGAATACCTATTAGCATTAGAGAAGTGTATGAGGTTTACGTGGTTGTATGGGTCGTTATTAAACATTGCACAATTGACTTTGAAGGTGTTATATGGAGTTCCTAAGTCTTGTATAAGACCATTACTTGTAGTCCTTTATGTGATGTATGAGTCTTAATGAACTAAAGAAGTAATGACTTATGTTAAGAAGCATGTAAATGAATAAGTACCTAATCTAAAGTGATTTACGACTTCCTTAGCTAAAGCGTGAAGAGGGCATAAGAGATGATCTCTTCGTGTCTTATCTTTTGAAATCCTGCAGGATGACTCTAGTTAGGGAAGATGTTTGGTGTTGTGGACATGATCTAATCTTTAGGTAGTCTTAAGTACTAGTTAGATAATCTTGAAGACGTCACTATGGACGTTAACTTCTTCAATTACTTAAGTAGGTTTTCTGATAGACTTTGGAAAGAGAATTTGATATCATCTATGTGTTGATGTATTAAGTGAGAATGATTCTACTCTAGGGAGTTTATAGGATCTCTTAAGTGTGTGTGTAAGGGATTTTATTGGCGGTCGCTTCACACCTAACTCAAGTGAGACTTAGAATCACCTTTAGTAGAAGAATCTCACCTTGATGTTATGATACTTTGTAAGTGTGTATGTGACTAATTATAAGTAATCTTAAGGGTCGGTTAGGCACATCTAGAGAGAGTGTATTGGTGGTCTCTCTTTGTGACTTAAGTAAATATTAGGATAGCTTTTAGTGAGGGAATTACATGCTAGAAGTGGGTTATCAAGAAGGTAAAGTATTCAGTGTCACAGTCAGTGAATACAATGAATATAGCTTACTAGAAGTGAGTTATAAAAATATGATATTTGGTTGTATGTTATTTTATGTGTTTCTAAGTTGTTAAATGTTGTTCTTATTGTTATAGTATAATTTTTAAATTAAAGGATGCATATTTCCAATAAAATTCTGTTTTCATGATTTTTATGGATAATACCATACTTAGTACATGTGGTTGTACTAATTCCATGCTTTTATATATCTATATAGTTCTTGGTAGGTGAAGAGATTTGGGAAAAGAAGACTTGGATTTAGAAGATCGTTCAAGAGAACTTGAAGTATGTCCTCACTTAACTCGAGGATATATATGTATTTTATGTTTTCATTCAAAGTATTGTAATAGACTAAGTATTTCTATATTCTTATTTTTAAATATGTGACGTGTCCCAAGGATTCTTGTGTCTTAAGATGATGAGATTGAGACTTAGTATTTCCTATTAATTTTATATTAAAGAGGTTTTGAAGACTATATTATATTTTGTGAAAAGTTTTAATGTCGCACCTATATTTCACTATGTGTATGCGATGAATGATATGAACGGGCTTGTATAAGACCTCCGAGAGGTTGAGTACGCCGTTTTCAATCCGAGATTGTACCCTAACTTCTAGGGTGTGGTTTTTGGGATGTGACAAGAACGTGAATAAATGGTAAGATTTTTAGGGCCCTTGTGGTGAATATGTTGAGATCCCTTGAACATCTCTAGGTTGAAAACCACCTTGAAGTGCTAATGAGAAGGATGTTCATAAGCTTAGTTCCCAAGAGAGGGATGTTGTGCTTAGTTAATTGGGTTGGTAATATATGATTCCCTTAGAGTTGAGAGGAGTTTCTCTTAAATGAGTTAATCCTAAGGGGGGGAGGATGATTTGTGTAGTAATGTTTAAGATATCCCTATCTTTTCCTTCTATTCTTACTAAAGCTTGAAACCAAAGAGTTCCTAAGTAGCTTGTTCATAATAAAAGTCTTGCATAAAAATATAGGTTGCATGTTCTCCATATGTTATGCATGTTTTAAATGACACTATGGTATGCATATAATGAGAGGTCATTATTGCATGAAAAAGGATATTTTAATAACTTTGCATGTCTCTCAAGTTGTTGTGCATTCTTATATGATAAATGTGTAATTTGATTTCATGAGATAGCTTAATGACATGCTTTATGTCACTTATGATGTGTGGTTTTGGGCCCTACAATGACAAATTGCGTCTCCTTTAAATAAGATGCGATGAGTTTTTTTGAAAATGGGTTACTTTGAGATTAGGAAAGTGTTATTATAGGCTCACTCTTGAGGATTGATGGTTGGTCTAGCCTATCAATCATGATAAATTTTCCTAAATTATGCATGCCTATGAAATCTAGTGATGTGCTAGAATTTGAGAGATGTAAATTTACTTCCTAATATGGTGATATGTTTTGTATGACCTACATTGTGGATTTCATAAGGAAGAAAGTAATAACATAATGTGGTTAGGAGCAAGAATACTCCTTATTATAAATTAACCTCTATGCATTTCTTTTATATGAACTCTATGATGCCATGTGTGTATTATGTGACTAGGAGAAGGTATTTCCTCCTTGAACAAAGCTAAGCATGGTAATGTCATATATGACCTCGATGGTGTCACATCCGGGGAGCACCCTTTAGAAGCAACATGGCGTACTTAACCTCTCTGAGGTCTTGTACAAGCCCATAGTTATCATTTATCGCATTGACATAGTAAATTTAGCAGAAATTAAAACTTTTTTTTGCGCATCATTTGCTAGAAACTTTACTTCTTATAAATAAAAAAACATAAGTCGTAATAAATATTCAGACCCTAACTCTCTTTGCAATCTTAGACACAACAACTTTGGAGTACATTAGGGACACGACCCATAGGACATAAACGTAAGTACAATATTTAAGACTTCACAATAAACCATAACATAGAAATCCTTGGACTTAAGGATTCATTTCCTTGAGCTTGGGAGTCACATATCAAGATCCTCAACATTGTAGACATCCTTTAAGCATTCATAACCTACATTTTGTGTAAATAGTAGAGATGAATGGGATTAGTACAACAATGCACTAAGTATGGCAACCATGCAAAAACATAAATTTAAAAGGGATAATTCTTTAAATCATACTTCATGCCTTTTTGAGTAAATCTTTATAGAACCTTTTAACAATAGCACTTATATCATTCATATACTTCATATAAACATATTGAAATGCCAAACATTACATAAGATCACATATATAATTTATCACATTTTTGAGGTCGCTTTACAGTGAGCTCATTCCTCTTAACAGTGAACTCCTCCCTTTAATTCATTAGACTCCCAAGTAAACCTTTAGTGACACTTGGTGCAACGCATCACCTTACGAACACAAGGAAAGCCATACATACTAGTTACACAAGCCAACACATATCATCATAGAAGTATAGCCCATTACAAGACACATTCAAGATAATGATATAGGACATTACAGTAATCTACATTAACTTACACACACTTTTACTTTTTTTCATATCCCTCATCATAAAACCTTGTTCATGACTCCAATATTAGTCTAATATTGAAATGTACATGTGAAGCCCCATAACCTGACACATACTTAGTAAACTCTTCATGAGACCACAAACCTTAACATACATTTCATACATCTACATATCAAGTAAAGACAACTTCACTCATGTCAATACAAGACCTTCATCATATAGTCATTTAGACCAACCTAGTGCATATAAAGATAATACCATATTATATAGGTTCATACCATGCACATCTTCATAACAAGTAGACCAATACTACCGAGTCATGCATATTGACATAAACATAATCATACATATTAGGTCACCTTCGTAGGACTTCCTTAGGGGCTTCTTGTGCAATGTCTAGATGGATTCATTACTTCCACCTATCCTAAATAACCTCCCTCAATTTATCCTAGTTATGATACCATTCATTTAATTCCATTGTCCATTTTACATTAGGAAAACTATAGCCTTAACTTACATAGACCATGTGATGCTAAACATGGAATCTGTTGTCATAAAACCCCATACCGAAAAACGTTGGTCAACCGGCCAAAGTAGAACCAAACATGACATTGATTTTTAGGTGGACCCACTAGCTAGTATCCTATGTGGCAACATAGGTATGGAACTTGGGGGGTACATGTGAAAACCCTCTTTATGCAAAGATTAGGAATTGTAGTTTTTCACTTATGAAAACATCATTCTAACACCCTTTTGGGTCATGAGGCTATACACCCCATGAGGTATATGGTGACCTACCTTCCTACCATAGGAAGGGACACACAATCATATTCAAGTTCACTCGGGTCTAAGCTAAGTTCCTTTTATTGAGAACCATTATTATATTTTTACTTTATAAAACATAGGTTTAGGAGAGTCATCCCCTCATTCTTAACTTATAGGTCATAGATAAAAGTTCATCAACCTAAATCATGTAAAGAATATCTTAACATGAACATTGCATATTTAAAGCATAATCTAGTTTAGGGTACACATGAATACACTATTCAAGGTCCCTCTCTTGACTAGATCTTTATACAATTGTGTGTGTATACATATATGTGAGCAAACCTTTCACATAACACATTAAGTCACACATTTTCATACATATAAAAACAAAAACTAGAACTATGCTATCAATGTACACATGTGCATTGCATAGGCAAAGTCGCATACCCTTGCCCATAATAGTACACCTATCAAGTAATCCTAGTAAGGAATACATAACATACTTCACATACATATACTTGGCATGCATAGTAGTAGACACTAGTGAATATGAGAACAACCTTTCATTAGACATTGTGAGCATTCACCACATTGTAGGCATGCATAATGTTTGAGTGTGTGCGTACATTGGTAAACATGATCACATAGTGACTATCTATAATTCATTGAGGAAGCAACCCTCTTAGACCACATTAAACTTTCATGTATAGACGACACAAAACAACTTAACATAGGAGATAAGACAATATTCATATTATACTTTAAGGCTCCTTAACATTAGATAACAATCCCTAACAATTCATTAATGGAAGCACCTACACATGATATTACCTAACCCTTTATATGCTCATAACAATAGTAACATATCCTAGATTCACAACTACAATATACTAGGCACAAGTTACACATTAGGTGATTATCATAATCACTCAATCATATATTCATAAATTTGCCTTCAAGACCATGGTCAACACATATATAATGACAATAAAGTAAACACCACCACCATATGTGGACCATACAATACAATGCCATATAAGGCTTCATCAACATTTTTATAAAGCAGTAGAGAAGTAGAAGATTAGAGGAAGTACTACCAACCCGTTAGCCTTTAGTCATCATTGACCATTACTACTCTTCCATCAATAACCAAGTATAGGGCTGTAGCTTAAGTACCATAATCATACATGAAATTCAAGTATAAGTTACTACAAGGTCATACTACAGCTAGCACAACACATTAACATACTAGTTAGTGGAAGATCATAGACCATTAGCCTATTTCACTTGCATGGACCATAACTCATATTTCATTAATATTATCAACCTAGTGCAGTAGCTAAAAATGTACTTACATATAAGAGTTCCACAATCATGCATTATAGAGTCAATGTTACAGTAAATACCATACTTAACACCGAATAAGAAGTAGAGCTCAAGTTCTTTAAGTATCAATGCACATTGATCCAATATCAGATAATTCATTATCAATACAAATTCTATACTGTAGAACTAATCATATTAACATACTCAAAGTCCACTTTTATTCAACTAAGGAACAATGTTACTGTAAACATAAGTTACTACTTAATTGCTTAGAAACACCTAGATCAATTAAAGCAAGCCTTCTTTATTTAATCATATAATCTTTATATTCACAAATCAGCCAATTTATTAACCTAAGGAAGTAGTTACATGAACCACAACATAATCGAGTTACGCTTTTATACCTTAAAAGGTCAACATTCCATTGATTTCATTGATAGCTAGGCTAGGCATGCTTATCTCTTCATACATGGATCCACATGGATCATTAATCATCAAATCATAATAAATTCACGTAAAAAACAGTAAGTATAAGCAATTAAACATAAGAGAATCACAATTCAATCAAGAACAAGCCACGATCACAATGCCCATGCAAGGGCTAAATCGATTTTAGGAAGTGACATGGGTTCATCATGCATTTGTAGTAAAATCACGTTCAAATTATTACATTAACATAATTTCATAATTATTTAACCAGTAAAAACGTTTTGAGAAGGAACCCATGACTAGATCAAATGTTTGAAAGATTGATCATAAAATCTTCTTCGAAAACTTTGAGAAGAACTCTCCAAGTGAAAGGTTACTTGGAGATGAAGGATCACCATACCTTTGTCTGGTTTAAACCTTCACAAGTTCCTGATTCATCCATGGAAATCCAAGCTCCAATCTTCTCTTAAGCTTCACCAACAATGGTGGTTTCTAGGGAGAATATTTTTTGAGGGAAAAGTTCAATTCGTGGGAGAGGATTTGGAATGGGTTCTTCACATGTTAGATGACTTATATACATCCAAATGTATATAAATAAACACACTATATTCAGGTTAGGACGTGGGGTGAATTTACCATTCATCCCTTAAATGAAACAAACGCAAGACAATAGCTTAAAGGGCACCATCGACGGACACATCGACTTGTCGTGGGTCAGTCTACTGGCCATCCTTTGGCCTCCGCCGGTTGGTCCTTTGCCAATTTTTGGGTTGATACCTGCCTAATATAAGTACCGATCGACGAGACCTCACCTACGAGCCGTTGGTTTACCAACTGAACAACGTTTGGTCTGTCGATTGTCACTGCTAAGGCAGTGTCTCGACCAGCCTTGGATCCTTTTTGTGGGTCCTTTTGTGGGGCCCTTTAGAAGTAATACCCCGACCTTTCGAATATAAATACAAACCTTAACAAGTTTTAGACCTTCCACATATGTTTCACAAAATACAAACACCTGCAACTCGTACAAACAGGCTAGGCAACATCAAGACACACGTTGAGCGTCTAAGAGCTATCTTTTAAACACCTTGGACGTTCTTGGTCGTTTAACCTCCAAACTTCTAGAAATTCCATATGCAATATTTAAAAATCAGTATAACTTATTAATACTTTATAATCTCATGAAATACAGTATATAAACACGCATGGACACATGAGGCGTATAGGCGACTAGTAATCGAACGTCTTGGCCGTCCCTTGATGTTTGACGTCCAAATCACCTCAAACTTTACACACTGCATCTAAACCATATTATAACATATTATAGGACCTTATAACCTTAATAAACACATTTTAGGATCTAGACACCCTAACTCATTTTGGGGTGTTGGAATATCCCCCACTTGGGAACATTCGTCCTTAAATGACACTTAAGGCTCTTTAGTCACAACAAGGACTTCAATGCATCATAGAGAAGTTCACGACATTTATAAAATCATAAAATCATTTTCGCACTCAATGCACACAAGCAAGCAAAACCACTACTCACTCACACTTTAGTGCATCAAATACATTGGCTCTTATCATGTTCATAGGAGGAACAATCTTCTCCTAATCATAACATGGTCATTACACCTCATTTTATTAAGAGATCATCTTGCAAGGCCACTCATAGGAAGATTTCAACCATACTCAAAACAAGTAGGAACTCATACTTCAATACACACAGACATGAGTTAATTGCATTAACAAATATCTTTATATGTTAGGCCTTGTCATGAAGGTCATACTCAATCATACCATGTTTAGTGGTCCATGGAGGAATGTCCTCCTAAACACACTTACATGTATCATGAGTTCACACCTAAGCAAAGTATAATGTCAATTTCCACTTAAAATGAGAAATTATCAATTTTTAAAGCAAGGCATGATTATGTTTCCTTCCTATTGAGGTTTAAATAGTAAGTCACACCAAGTATATCACAACAAATAGGAAGTCATCTCACAAAATTCCAATTTCTAACACAGTACTCACCTTCACAGTAAGCATCTTTTTAGAAGTATAACACACATCCTAGGCACACATATTAACACTTAGCTAAACATGCTTTCACTTTTAAAAAATGAGCCTACAATCATGCTTCCCAAACCATACAAGTCACATAATTTTCAAGATACTCAACATATTTCCTTTTAGAGAGACTCAACTTTTCATTATAAGGCTAAACATTACACCTCACAAGTGATTATTACCATGTTTATTATCTTATCTCATTAAGTCAAATGCACAATTAACATATCAAGATGCATTTTAACATGAGAAAACATGGATTTTATCATAATTTTTTCTTTCATGCAATTTGGAATCTTAAAAATATCCTAAAGGTAATGTCAATCAATACATACAAAACATATGAAGTTCATGCAATTCATACATTATGCAAGACTATATTCATGAACAAGCTTAATAATAATTCATTAGATTCAAGTTCAAGTAAGAATAAAAGAACAGGATAGAAAATATCTACAACCTTTCTACTCCATCACCATCCCCCACTTACGATAAATCCAATTAAGAGCAACTCAACCCAACCTTAAGAGGATCTTAACTAAAAAACCTTCATTTTCATCACTTCAAAGTGATTACAACTGTACAAGGATTTACAGTAAGTCAAGCAAGGCATTCTAAACTTCATCCACTAGGAAATTTATCCCTAATCATCTAGTTAGGTCATAATATTTGACCACATAAGGTTTTCATACAATAAACACCAAGGTCGTACATTATTAGAGGAAACAACAAGGAGACTTGGTCTTAAGGACTATTTTCTTTTCTTTTAACATTACTGTAAGGTAACTTCTAGGTCAATTAAACCCACATCATAAACCTACATAAATAAGAGTACTAGCCTCAATTCTAGGGAAACATCAATTTCACAAAAGCAAGGGACTCACAACACAATAAAAAGTTAGAAACAATTCTACAACTAATCATGCTATAAGACTCTCATTCTTTATTCCAAATAGCAAAACTTCTGTTACATTCATTATCATGCTCATAGGCATCAATTCTACATACATTTTGACAACATCTAATCATAGAACAATTTAGTTGGTTTCCAAGAAATATTACAGTAAGTTGCCTAGCATTATAGTAAGCATGCTTCAACATTTTTGAAAAATACAACATTAAGGAAATTGATGGGAAAAGCATGACAATATGAGATACAAAACTTTACCAAGACTAACATACTATCCTCACACCTAGTATCAACTATATACAAAAGACTCCAATCCATACTAGGAATCTTATCAAGGACCACACTTATACAAAGGGACATATTGAACACCTTTAAGGACATATTCTTAGGTTAGCATGCTTTTGTAGGTAGTCACTAAAAATTTCAAGTTCAAATTATATCATAAGGCTACCATCATACAAAACCATATAGTAAGACATTATTCCCAAAATCATTTTAACCATAATAAATTCTAGCATGGTTTAACCTATGTAACATGTTATTTGTCATAGATCTCATATATATCCATAATTGGCATCACATAATAAAAACATGCCAAAATTCACCTTCACACATACTCATTCAAACCATATAACCAAGATAAGCATTTAAACTCACCTTTTCTCCCTTAAGCATAGAGAACAATCTCATCCAAGCAATCATATCTAAAAGACCACCGGACAAGAAAAAATAAGATAGAGATCTTAGAGAGTTAAGTTCTAATGCACGATATGAGAATGATGAAGAAGGGAAACTCTATTGTCCTATAGCCTCTCGTACCATTTGATGTGTCGCGACTCACCACCACTAATACAAAACTCTACTAAACGTTGCAATATGAGACTTCTTTGACCCTACACAACTTTTAAAAACCTCGTTCTCTAATACCATGATTATCACATCCGGGGAGTACCCCCTTAAAGCAACATGGCGCACTTGACCTCTCGGAGGTGTTGTACAAGCCCGTAGTTATCATTCATCGCATTGACCTGGTAAATTTAGCAGAAATTTAAAACTTTCATAGCACATCATATGCTAGAAACTTTACTTCGAATATATATAAATATATAAGTCGTAATACATATTCAGACCCTAAGTCTCTTTGTCATCTTAGACTCAACAACTTTGGAGTACATTAGGAACACGACCCATAAGAAATAAACGTAAGTACAATATTTAAGACTTACAGTAAACCATAACATAGAAAATCCTTGGACTTAAGGATTTCTTTCCTTGATCTGAGGAATTACAGATCAAGCTCCTCAACATTGAAGACATCCTTTAAGCATCCATAACCTACACATTCTGTAAAAAGTAGAGATGAATAGGATTCGTACAATAATGCACTAAGTATGCAACAATGCAAAAACATGCATTTAAAAGGGACATTTTCTTGAAATCACACTTCATGCCTTTTTTAGTAAATGTTTATAAAACCTTTATACAATAGCATTTATATCATTCATACACTTCATACAAACATATTGAAATGCTAAACATTATATAAGATCACATATAATTTTTTTTATATTTTTCAGGTCACTTTACAGTGAGCTCATTCTTCTTCACTGTGAACTCCTTTTAATTTATTAGCCTCCCAAGTAACCCTTTAGTGATACTTGGTACTCTTTAACCATGATTAATCTCTAGCCCTATCTCTATCTTTCTCCAATTTGACTTCTAGATTATTATTGTATATTTGAGGACAAATATATTTTTGGTTTTGGTGGGGTGAGGCCCACACTTTCGTGTTTACACTTGTGTTTTTGTGTTTATTTTGGTTTCTTTGTTTAAATTATGTTTATCTTATTTTTGTGGATGCTTGAGTTTATGTATCCTATATGTTTATAATTGCCGAACGATTTTTAAAATTTTCACAAATTTTCACCACCCTTTTATGCGCTTAAATGTAGCTGTTCATAAACAAATTTGAGTCTCGATATTGATTAATACTTATTACTTGAATAGTTCTTGTTATCGAACAAACATGAAGGTATGGCTACGATGAGACCAAAGTAAGTTGCATAGAAAATATGTGAATTCTTTGCATCTCGATGTGACTATCCATGTGTCAAACTGAATCTCATGTTATTACCGTTGAACACTTGTTAAAGTGTAAAGTCTTGTTTGACATAAGTATCAATAACTTGTGTTATAAGCTTACCATGAACCATGCATGACAACACCTAGACTCCTCGTTAGTCCAGTCAACTAAGTAAAGCTTTCTCTTGATATCATCTTAGGCAATTTGTAGAGTGAGAAAATTTGACTTATACTCATCTGTACCATCCCGTGTGAGTGTGTGAACCTCTCTTGAACACCCCTTAAACCTTAACCTTCTTTGGAAGAAATTTGATGAATACTAGACCCTTCTTTATTCTTCTATCTTAACCCTCATGAATGATTGGTTTGATTGAAATATCCAACTAGGCCAAAATCCTAAGTTGGAGGCGTTGTGAAAAGAAAATGGAAAAGTCAAAGAAGTGCAAGGAAGGTCTCCCTTAACCCATGGTGTTGCGAAAATATTAGAACCCTCCATTTATATTAAAAAAAGGATAGAACAAAAGAAAAGAAAAAGAAAAAGAAAGTTTTTGGAATAAAGTACAATAGTAATAGGGTTTCCAAGAAACCCATGGAAGTGAATATGTGATGACTTATGAGCACTAACGAAGATGAGGAAGGAACAATAAAGTTAAATAATATAATGACTTATCATTATTAGTCACTAATCCTAAACGACCTACCTTCACACTCAGCCCCATTACAAGTTTTAGAAAGATCTTTTTGATCTTGAGAAAGCAGAAAAAAATGTCGATGGGAAAATAAGGGAAACCTATGTGTGAAAGCATGCATTGTGTTCCTCTTATTCAGAGTGATCATTGTATTTCATTCCTCAACATTCAACTAATTATACCCTTGTGTGTGAAAATAGAATCATCATTTGTTTGTGGGCGTTCATATGCTTTTGTTGATCTTGAACTTGCATTTGATACAAGTAATGCAAGCCTAAGAATCTTTGGTAATAGTATGTCATATCTTGAATCTTTGAGTTCACAATTGATCCTTGCGTGTGTAAATTCGGTCTTATTGTCTACATTGATGAAATTTTGATATACTCCAAGAATGAAAATGAGCATGAGTATCATTTGAAGCTGGACTTGCATGTCCTCAAAGAACACCAACTTTATACAAAATTTAGCAAGTGTTAATTTTTGTTGAGGTCAATTGCTTTTCTTGGCCATGTTATCTCTGGTGAGGGTGTAGAGGTCGATCCGAAGAAGACGGATGCGGTTAGAAATAGGCCTAGACCTTTGACTCCTATCGACATAAGAAGTTTCTTTGGTCTAGCTGGGTACTATAGAAGGTGTGTTGATGAATTTCATCTATTGCTTCTCCTTTGACAACTTTGACCCAAAAGAAGTTGAAGTTTGCGTGGTCGGAAGCTTGTGGAAAAGGTTTACAAGAGTTTAAAGATAAGCTTACCTCCGCTCTGGAGTTGACTTTACTGGAGGGTAATCAAGTCTTTCTAGTGTATTGTGATGCTTCCCGAGTGGGCTTGGTATATGTCCTCATGCAACATGGTAAAGCGATAGCTTATGCCACTAGCCAACTCAAAGTTCATGAAAAGAATTCTCTGACTCATGACCTTGAGTTAGCAGCTGGAGTTTTTTCCTTAGAATATGGAGATACTACTTGGTGTGCATGTTGATGTGTTTACTGACCATAAAAAGTCTTCAATATGTTTTTTACACAAAAGGAGTTGAATCTTCCATCAAGAAGATGGTTAGAAATTTTGGAAGATTACAACATGAGTGTCCTTTACCACCCCCGCAAGGCCAATATGGTTGCGGATGGTTTGAGTCGTATGACTATAGGTAGTGTGTCTCATGTGCAAGAAGAGAAAAAATAACTTTTGAAAGATGTTCATAGGTTAGCTCATTTGGGTGTGCAGCTAGAAGATTCTTCAAATGGTGGTTTCATGGTCCATCATAAGTCCGAGTCGTCGTTAGTGATTAAGGTAAAATATAAGCAACATCTTGATCCTCTATTGATGGAGTTGAAGGAATCATTACTTTATAAGCTCAATAAGTCATTCTCCGAATTGGGGATGGTGTTCTTAGGTACCATGGGAGATTATGTGTACCGGATGTTGATGATTTAAGGAATCAAATTCTAGAAGAAGCCCATGGTTCCTGTTATTCTATATATCCGGGTGCTACCAAAATGTATCATGACCTTAGGAAAGTCTATTGGTGGGATGGTTTAAAAAGGGATATAGCGCAGTTTGTTGCTAAGTGTCCAAATATCCAACAAGTCAAAGACAAGCATCTAAAACTGGGTGGTTTAACCCAAATAATGAATGTTCCTACTTGGAAGTGGGAAGCCATCAAATGGACCTTGGTGTTATGTTTCCTCGAGCCCGGAGGCAAAATGATTTGATATGGGTTATTGTGGATAGATTGACCTAATCTTCCCACTTTATTCCCGTTAAGTCTACTTATACAACCGAAGATTATGTAAGAATCTACATTAATGAGATACTGAGTCTTCATGGGATTCCTTTGTCCATGATTTCGGATAGAGGTGCCCAATTCACTTCTCAATTTTTGAAAGATTTTCAAAAGGGTTCAGGTACTCATGTAGAATTTAGCACCGCTTTTCATCCTCAGACAGATGGTCAAGAGGAACGTACCATACAGACCCTAGAGATATGTTTAGAGCCCGTGTTATTGATGATTGAGTTCTCCTACAAAAATAGTTACCATTCGAGCATCTTCATGGAACATTTTTAATCTCTTTATGGTAGAAGATGTAGGTCTCCGATGGAATTGTTTGAGGTTGGTGAATCTTTACTCCTTCTTCATGAAATTATCTATGAGGCTATAAAGAAAGGTTGAATCATAAGAAATAGATTGAAGACGGCCTATAGTAAGCAAAAGTCTTATGCCGACAATAGGATGAGAGATGTTGATTTTGAAATAAGTGATCATGTCTATTTGAAGATTTCACTTATGAAAGGGGTGATGAGATTCGATAAGAAGTGGAAGTTACGTCCCCGATATTTTTGTCCTTATGAGATATTACAACGGATTGGAAAAGTTGCCTATGAGCTGAAAAAATCTAGTGAACTAGCTTCGGTTCATCCGGTGTTTCATGTCTTTATGATCAAGAAAGGCATAGGCGACCCGATGTCTATTCTACATATTGAAGGTTTTGGGGTGGATGAGAACCTCTCCTATGAAGAGGTTCCGGTTGAGATCCTAGATTGCCAAGTCCAGAAGGTGAGGAACAAAGAGGTTGCCATCGTAAAAGTCTTATGGAGGAACCATCTTGTTGAGGGTGAAACATGGGAGGCCAAAGCCGACAAGAAGTCCCGCTACCCTCATCTTTTACTCCTTGAGGTTAGACATTCCTCTTTATAAGAAAATAATGAATAATATGAAATTGACTTGTATTATAAATAGGTGCATGTTTGATAAAAGTTTTACCAAATTGAGTTTTAAGGAAATTCCTTCATACTCTATTTTTGCACTTATATGAAATACTTATGCATGTTTCCTTCTTGAGATTTTGTTTTTTTTTGTCTCGAGAAGAATGAAAGCATGGTAACTCTTTGGTGTATTTTTGAGCTCATGTTGATGTTGAGAAGGTAGTTCCTCATTATGTGTAATGATATGTTGAGATCTTATATGTTGTGCATCATGAATTGAGTTGCTATGTGTAATTTTGTGGTACGTGTTGAAAGGAGTTGTTAAATACTCCTATGATTTGTGATGACAAATATATGTATGATTGTTTGTTGGGCTGCTAGTATTGAGTCTATCCTTACCCTCCGAATGATTTTAGTGTCATTGGTGGACGAATGTTCCTAAGGGGGGATAATTAACACTCCAGAATTTCCATGACTTAGACTAGAGATTTTCCTATTAAATAATGTTTAAAATGATGTTTCCAGACCTATATTAATGTATTAAACTCAATTAGAAAAGGTTAGATCCAAAATGGCAAAGAAATACCTTGGCATCCAGAAACTCGATAAATTGAAATAGTAGATGTCCCTATTTATAGGAAGACTTTAAATAGGTAAAATATAGTACAAAGGGTTCAAGCGTCCACTAATGACTCTCCAAGGACCGCCTGGAGGGTCCTTGAGGAGGATCCAAACATTGGCCAGCTGTGAAAAGCAGGATGTGGAGTCACCTTGCGCGTCACGCAGACAACAAGAGCTAGGAAAATATTTGCCTCACGATGTGGGGCCTCCATGAGGCTCAGTGCCTCAACCCAAATTTTCAATAAAAGAATTTGTATTGGCCCCGCGACGCGCAGCCACTTCCAGATTCGTCTGCGTCGTTTTAATGTCAATTAAACTTCACAAAAAGACCTATTTATGTGAGGGGTCTTTTAGGTATTTTAGGGAACGAGTTTATAATGGTTTTAGGTCAATTTTAAACCACTTTCACGCACTCTAAATTAGAATTTACAAACCCCTCTCGTATCTCTCAAAAACTCTCTATTCAACCACCATTGAAGAACAAGAAAAGCTTGATGAAGAAGATAATGACTTCAAGATTTTCATTCAAAATTTGTGGAATAATTTTCAATAAGGTATGGTTTTTTCACTCTTGGGATTCCTTTCCCCAATATGTCCTTTCAGAGATGATTACCAACAATTGAATTCATAGGATTTTTTACTCTATAAACGAGTTTTCTTTCTAATTCGAGATTTATGACTAATGATGAAACACAATGATTTTCTAAGTCTAATTAAGTATGTATTTGTTGGTAATTGATATGTAATGTTGGGTTTTCCTATGAAGAATGTTCCTTCTCTAATTAATGGATTCAATAATGTTATATCTATCACTTAATGTTATGTAAATGTTGAGATTAGAACTATAGCTTGAATGATCTCATAAATGAACCCTTTCCATTCACCCTAATTATGAGTTTGTCTTGTGTATGACTAGAGTGGTTGGAATTGGTTATGGTATTGAGTATTTCACTATATTATTGGATGATTGCTATGAATCAAGTGTAAGTTCTTGAGGAAGATTCTTGGAAGCAATAGGTAAGTCTTCCAAAGTCATGATTTCTCTATTTTGTTGATGTTGGTCTATAATTGATGTAGCTATGAAATTGATGTACGTATGATGTTTCTATACATATTTGTTGGCCTATGAATATGTTAAATGTCGGATCATGGTTAGGATACGATAATGCAAGTTAATGATATTTATCTTGTATGCCTTACAAAATATGTATACGATATGTTAATCTCACAAATGAAGGGTTGTGATGAAAGGAAATTCTCATCTAAACCTAAAGATCTTATGATCATATTTATACAAGGAGTTAATCTCCTATGGCCTATGATAAGTCTTATGATAAATGATAACTTAAAGGTTACTCAAATAGAGATCCCTTCCCTTGTTGGACTTTAGGTTCACGATGACTCTCATGAGATAGAGCTGCCATGTAATGTTTAACTATGAGTTTCTAATATATCTCCTAGTTGTTGAAATATGATGCCTCCATAGGAATACTAGCTAGTGGATGCACCTAGAATGCTATGTTCATATTTTAGTTCTACCTTGTCAAGTAGAGCACCTTATTTTGGCCTGGGGTTTCATGAAAATGGATTCCATGTTTAGCCCACACGGTCTAATGTCGGTTTAGGCGATTGTTCCCTCAAGTAAAATGAATGACAAATAAATTGACATTGACTAGGGTCACTTTAGGAGTCTACTAAGTATAGGTAGGGGTAGGGGACTCTACCTAGACATTGCACAAGTTGACTCTAAGGGAAGCCCTAGGAGATTGTTCTCATGTAATATAATTATGAAATGTATAATGCTTATGGTATGTGACGTTGCTTTTATCTGATGTAGGCTATGATGATGAATATGTAATGGTCTATATTGCTACATGTGATAATGTCTTCTTATGTTATAAGATGTATCTAGCTCACCATTATGTACGGTCTCCTATCTTTTTTACTTGATTATGTGGGTTTATGGGTCTTCACATGATCATTGCACTTGTAGGCTTGGGATGGTATTATTTGGTAAGTGTCTTGTATGTTATGTCTATATGACCTGATGAACATATAATGTGAATATGACTTTATGATGATATGGATTTGGTTATGATCATGCTCTATGTTTTTGTGATCTTTATATTGTATATTCTCTCTTGTATGTGCATTAAAGGCTTTCAAGTGACTTAGCATGCTTTCTAAAGAAATAGTACTTTTTCGTGCATGTCCTTAAATGTTTATATGCATATACCCATTCTTAGTACATGTGGCGTACTAAACCCTTACTTTATATAACGACAAATGTGGGGTCTGGACACTAAAGATTAAATATGTCAATTGAAGAAGCTTCGAACTATTTCTCCAAGTGTTGGTAGGTCCACATGTTCGGGGATGCTATCTTTTCGCTATTCTAGCTTATGAAGATTTTATTAGTTTTAAGAGATACTCTTTATTTCCTTTTATCATCTGGATTCTATAGTAGTAAAGCCTATATGTTGTATTGACTTTGGATTGGCTAAGTCCAAGACTCGTATTCTTTATATGGTTTTTATGTGAGACAACTTTTAGACTTTCGTATGTATGTTTATCATGTTGCTATATGAAGAGCCTAAGTAAGCTTCTATGTGAAAGGTCTAAGTATACCTCACTTGGTAGATGTAAAAGTTTTTAATTTTTCCACATTCTTAACTAATGATATGTTATGACGAATGCTAAGGGCTTGTCTAAGTATTCTAGGAGGACGAGAACGCTTGTCGCGACTGGGGGGTGCTCCCTGGTCGTGACAGAGAACGACATGAAATTCTGTTATACTAATTTATTTCCTAATTAAGGTTAGTAGTTCCTACTACTAATGAAATTAATGAATAAATATTAATGTAGTTTATTCACTATATATGTGCATATATTGGTAAAAGTCTATGCTAAAATGAGTTTTCATCAAAAAGGCCTTTTGTGTTAACCTGTACTAATGTGAAATATATGTTTGTCTTCTTGAGATTTCGGTCTTTTGATGTTATCTTCAGAATAATAGCATGGTAATTGTTAGGTGTCATTTTGAGCTTATGTTGATGATGAGAAGGTAGTTCCTCATTATGTGTTGTGGAAAGTTGAGCTCTTATATGTTGTGACTTGTGATTTGAGTTGCTATGCGTAATGCCATGTTTTTGTGTTGAAAGTAGTTGTGAATTACTCCTTTGAGTTGTGACTCGTGTTGATGGTATTTTTTGGGTTGGGATGCTAGTATAAAGTCTATGGTTTCCCTACAAAAATATTTTAGTGACATTCTGGGACGAATGTTCCTAAGGGGAGTGGTGTAATGTAACTCTCTAAAATTCCATAACTTAGTATAGAGACTCACATGATGAACTAAGACTTGAAACATTGTTTCTAAGCCTAAAATAATGTATTGAAATCATTAATAAGTGTTAGAGTCAAAATGTCAAGAAACGTCCATGACTTCCGGAGACTAGTAAAATTGACGCTAGTGTGCCTTGTCATGTTTCATAGGGTATTAGGAGTCGAAATTTAATGAAAATTGGTAAAAACAAAATTGTGTTAAACATATAGAAGAGTGTGTTAAAGGTCGAAACATCTGGGTACGACTCCCCAAGGACCACCCTAAGGGTCCTTGAAGAGGACCCTTGTATTTAAACAGAAGTTGTCAATTTAAGAGCAGCCAAATGAAGAGTCGTCGATTAGTCAAAGACCCGTCGATATTGGTCATTGTTCCATACTTAGAAATTTCCCAAAATGGTCCAAAAAACCACTCTCTGATCCAAACGACACCTGTACAGTATGGGGCCGTCAATCGACGTACGGACCGTAGGTCGGGGTCTCGTGGTTTGAGGGTCAAGTCGACTGTGCGAATTCTAGTTAAGTGACTTAATTAATTAATTAATTAATTAATTAGTAGTTACATGGTGGTTAATTAAGTTAGTTGAGGGACTATATAAGACATAACCTTTATTATACTAACCCAACAACACATAATTCCCCAAACCCAATTCTCTCCAATTTGTCTCTACTTTCTCCCTCCCAAAGACCCACCATTGAAGACCAAGGTCAACCTTCACTAGGGATACAAGATTAATCTTTCCTCCATCAATTCCCAATGAAATATCTAGGTATGGAAGTTATTCACTCTTGAGAACCCTTTCCCCAAGAGGTTCATTCAAAATATGATTTCTATGTTCTTCAAAAGATGGGTTTCATTCCAATTTCGTAAATTGTCTGTTAAATTGATTTCTTATGATTTTATATGGATTAATATTAGTAAATTATGGTTTATTAATGGCTAATTGTTGTATTTCTTAGTCCTTGACCTAGTTTCCATGAAAGCTTCTTAATTGAACCCTTTTCCCTAACCCTAGTTATGAATTGGACTTGTAGATGATTAGGGTTGATGGATTTGATTATGCTATTGTTTAATTCACTATATTATGAGGATGTTAATGTGGATTATTGGATGTATTGTTATGGATTGATAGTAAGATCTTTAAGAAGGCTTTTAAGGCTATGTGGTAATACTTTATGATCTTGAATCCTTACTTCAATGATGATGGTTTATAATATTCAATTGAAGTGCTATATGTGAATTAGACAAATATGATGATGATATGATCATTGTGATAAAATTTCTTGACTATGTGAAATGTGAGATCATGTCAAGGGTGTGATGATACAAGGTGGAATATGAATCACTTGTTTGTGCCTTACTATGATATGACTATAATATGATTGATCTCACCATTGAAGGTTTGTTATGAAAGGTCAAAGTACCTAATGAGCTAACGACTATGAATATACAAAGGGTTAGTCTCCTATGGACTATACTAAGGTATGATGATTAACAAAGACTTAAAGACATTTTCAAAAGGGACTTTAGCTTAGCACCGAGCAAACTAGATGTGAGATGTGTCCCTTCCCAATGTGGGAAGGTAAGTGCACTATTGTTCTCATGAGATGGAGATTATAATGCAATGTCCACAAAGAGGGTCTCTTGTATATCTCCTAGTTCTTGAACTATGTTGCCCGATAGGAATACTAGCTAGTGGATCCACCTAGGATGCTATGTTCATGTTTTGGTCATACCTTGGCAAGTAGAGCACCTTCTTTTCAGTGTAGTGTTTCATGACACTGGATTCCATGTATAGCTCACACGGTCTATGTAGGTTAAGGCTATTGTTCCCAAAATTAAAATGAATGAATGAAGTAATAAAGTTTAAAACTAACTAGGGTGACTTAAAAGGTTCTACTTAGTATAGGTAGGGGTATGAGACTCTACTTACGCATTGCACAAGTTGCGTTGAGGGAGATCCTAGGAGGTAGTTCTTAGGTTTTTATGCAATTATCATATCATGAAATGTATACATGTTGGTTAAATATGATGTTACTCTTCCATGACCTTGGTTACTTTGATGAACTTGATATTGGTCCAAGTTGCTATATAAGTGAATGGTTACTCATGATGTGGTCTTAGATGAATCAAGACATTACTTATGATCTCTTATCTTGTTTGCTTGATTGTGTGGGGGTTATGGGGCTTCAAATGAGCATTGCACTTGTAGGCTTGGGATGGGATTGTTGGTATAGGTCTTGTATGTTAATGTTATGAACTGTAATACATGGAAATTTTTTGGGAAGTTGACTAGTTGATTATTTGGTCTAAAATTTTTGTAATGTTGTTATAACTAATGTATATAGTCATGATGGTGAATATAAAATGAGTTTTCGTTATTTGGAATGAAGCATGCGAGTTTTGTAGCATAATGAATATAGAATTGTTTTCTAGTTCTTGTTGTGAAATTGATGTTTTCTTATTGATTGTGTTTTGTATGCTATGTTCATGAGCTGCTATTTAGATCTCTATTCTTGGAAGTGTTCGGAGAGTGACAAGTGTTATTCAAGGACGAATGGTGTAAAGGTCGGGGAGATTGTAAGACCCTGAAAATGACTTAGGTGAACTAGAGACTAACATTTTGGTATTGATGGTATAAGATTCTTAATAGGTCTAATATATGGCATTGAGGCAGTGTCTAAAGTATTAGGTGCATTGGAAGTTAAACGTCAAGGGGCAACTAAGACGTTCGACGACTAAGTCACCTATGTGACTCATATGTGGTGTTATGTGTTTAGGTGTTATTCATGAGGAATTAAAATCTATAAATGATTAATTATATCATATATAGGTAGTGTGTCAAGTTTCTTAGAGTTTGGAGGTCAAACGTCCAAAAACGTCCATGACGTTCGAAAGCTATGCCTTGAAATGACTTTGTGTGTCTAAGCATGTTTCGTCGAGTTTTACGTGTTCGTTTTATATGAAATTCATGTGAGAGGTTATAAAATCATATAAGAATATTATTTGGGTTTGAAACTTCCATGAAAACATCCCCAATTACCAACCAAGGGTCCTTGAGGAAGGACCCATGTTGGTGGCCAAAACTGCCCAAGGCAGTCCACCTACGGATGGCAATCGACGGCCAGTGGCCTAGTCCACGCCCCGTAGGTGGTGGGTGTCGTCTGATCCTTATCCTGTGGAGCAAAAATCCAAGTTACAAGTCTCCGAACCGACTGACAAAGTCCAAGACGGCCCGTGCATAGACTTACGCCCTGTGGATGAGGCAACCGTCGATGGAGGTCTACCTGCATGCAGTTTCAATGTAAGTTGAGGGGTGATGTTTAATTTCACCTCTTCCAAATAAGAGTATTGGAGGTTTATTAGGGGTTTTTGTGTATTTTAAACATGTATATAAGTGTTTAACATTTAGAATATTTCATTCTTCCAAATCAAAACATCAAAATCCCTTAGAAACTCCCAAAGACTCCATTGAAGTCCAAAATCAAGGAAGAGCTTGGTGTGAAGCTTTGAGTGGAGATTCTTTATCAAAGTGAATAATAAGATTCATCAAGGTATGTATTTTTATCCTTGAAACTCGTTTCATCAATGAACCCCAATTCTCAAGATGTTTTCTAAGTTTTCAATGTTGAATTGTCGAATTTCATGATTCTACTATGGGTTCTTACATCAATTGTTTTCAAACATCTATTATGGATTATATTGGTGTTGTATGGATGATTTTAACCTAAATTACCTATGAACCTATGAATTTGGATGAACCCTAATTTTGACTAAGTTTTGGGTTATTTGATATTGATTTAATGTTGACGAATTCTTATGTAGTTTTGTGTGGGATATTAATTGATGTAAATGATTATAGTAAATTGATATATTGGTTGCATTAGATTGATCAATTTACATTGATTTGACGTAGTTCATTCATTATTGTAGTCTTTATGTTGAATTGTTGGTTATGGCCTTGGGTAAGGGTCTTGTGTTATCGAATTGAGTAATTTGACTTTGGATTGAAGTTTTGAGAATGATGTTGGGGTATGCTGCCATATTTCCTTTATTTTGATGTTATTTGTACTTTGATTCTATTGTTGTTGGTATGATCCACTTATGATGGCGTTGTTATGTGCTTTAATTACAATTGATGTGGCCTTGTCGACATTACTTTATGCAATATGATGATCTTGACCTTGTCAGCAACTACTTGAAGTAATATGACTACTGTTTAGTTTGATTATGTGAATCATTCTAATATCTTTCTACATGTGAAGTCATATATGTATTCTTCTATTCATGTTGTCTTAGATGATCCTGTTAGACTATGACTTTGACCTTATGTGTATAGTCTTAGGGTTGAGTCTTGGTTATTCCTACTTCACTATATGAGTCTATATTGGTTACATTGATGATGTTATTGTAGTATATAGTATGACTTGAAGGTGTTAGGTTTGTTCTAGGTGCTTCTAGAATGACTTGCATTATGAGTTAAAGGTGAAGTATGTGATGTCTTGTCTTGGTTGACCTGTATCCCTTTCTTGATGTATATATGATTATGAATATGTGATGTATTAAGTTAGGGTGTTAGAACTCTTAGTCTTAAATGTATGAATGACATGTGACCTTAAATGATCTTAAAAGAGTCTTTTATGTGAAAACCTTGACTTAGTGGTAATGTTAAGATTGTTGAAGTCGTAAGTCGTAATAGTATCTTTCAAAGTAAAGGAATGATAGACTTAAGGTTAATTGGCTGGAATGACATCATATTAATCCTTAGGAAAGTCATCATGAGCTTCTTGTCGCCATTGTGAGGTATCCCTAGTGGACCTCTCTTTGGTAGGATAAATGTGATTGTTTATGAACTTGTTATGGAACCCTTTTATGTGAACCTAATGTGTGAATTTCTCTATGACAAAGAAGGCTAGAACCGAGTAAGTATGGTAAAGGGAAGTACTTATGGTTAAAGAGTGAGACTAGATAACAAAGTATGTCCTTCATATTCCTTAACCATGTGCCTACATGGGATGTGTCTAAGTTCTACCCTTGGAACATAGAACAACCTCATCAGAGTAGGATAGAACTCCAGATTCCATGTCTTACTATCATGGACTATGTCGGTTATTGCCTATTCTCTTCATATGTAATACCTATTAACATTAGAGAAGTTTATGAAGTTTAGGTGGTGGTATGGGATGCTATCTAGACATTGTACAATAGGCATTGAAGGTGTTACTTGGAGTTCCTAGGTCTTGTCTAAGACCATTACTTGAATGTCCTTTATGTGATGTATGAGTCTTTAAATATTAATCTAATGACTTATATTAAGAATAATGTAAATGAATAAGTACCTAATCTAAATTGACTTAAGGACTCCTTAGCTAAAGTGTGAAGAGGGCATAAGAGATGATCTCTCATGTCTTATGTTTGGAAGTCTTGCTAATGACTCTAGTTAGGGAAGTTGGTTGGAGTTGTGGACATGATCTAAGCCTTAGGTAGTCTTAACGACTATTTAGGTAATCTTGAAGAGGTAAATGATGGAGTTATCTTCTTCATTTACTTAAGTATGTCTTTTAATAGCCTTTGGAAGGAGAATGTCATATTATCTTTATGTTGATACTCTTAGTGAGAATGATTTTATCCTAGGTAGTCTATATATATCTTGAGTGTTTGTGTATAAGGTATTGTATGGCAGTAACTTCCGAACTCACTCAAGTGAGACTTAGAGTCACCTTTGGTAGAAGAATCTTACCTTGATGTTTATGATGCTTTGTAATTATGTTTGTGACTCATTATAAGAAATATTAAGGGTCGTTTAGGAAAATCTAGAGAGGGTATATGGGTGGTCACTCTTTGTATGACTTAAGTGAATCTTAGGATAGATTTTAGTGGGATAAAAACATTCTAGAAAGTGGTTAATATGAAAGGAAGTGAATTCACTGTAACAGTGAGGTATTTCACTGTATAGTGGATTGAACTCATTGTAAGATGGGTTCTAAAATTATGAATTGTTGTATAAATATTTACCTATATGTTCTTAAGTTGTTAAAAGTTGTTCTTATGATTATAATATGATTTTTAAATTAAAAGATGTATATTTTCAATAAATGTCTGTTTTTCATGTTTTTTATGCATAATGTTATACTTATTACATGTGGTTGTACTAACTCCATGGTTTTATCTTTGTATATATTTCTTGGTAGGTGAAGAGATTTTGGGAAGGAAGACTAGGATCGTAGCATCGTTCAAGAGAAATTGAAATGTGTCCTCATTTGACCCGTGGGCATATATGTCTTTTATGTTTCTTATTAAAGTATTGTAATAGACTAAGTATTTCTATATTCGTATTTTTTATGGGCCGTTTCACAATTATTCTTGTGTTTTAAGATGATGATATTGATACTTAGCAATTACTATTGCTTTACATGAAAGAGATTTTTTAAAGACTATATTATGTTTTGTCAAAGTTTTAATTCCGCACTGCTTTTCACTTTGTCAATGCGATGAATGATATGTAAGGGCTTAGGGTTTAGGGTTACAAAGACCTCCTAGAGGTCAAGTTTGCCAGTTGCAATCCGAGATTTCCCCTAATTTCTAGGGTGTGGTTTCGGGATGTGACATCAACTCTTTGAAATTTTTTTCATGTTGAGCTCATATTGAAATGGAGACGGTAGTTCCTCCTTATGTGATGAAAATAATGAGCTCTTATGTGCCATGAGTTGTGGATTAAGTTCCTATGTGTTTATGATATGTTTATATGTTGAAAAGAGTTTAAATTCATCCTATGATCTGTGACTTATTATTATATTTATGGTTAGTTGACTGCTAGTCTTGAGTCTATTCCTGATTCCCAATAGAAGGTTTAAGGTGTCATTCGGGGACGAATGTTCAAAAGGGGCGTTATTGTAACACCTCGTAAATTCCATCACCCATACTAGAGCGTCATATGTTTTATAATGATAATTTTATACATAAAATAGTGTAAATAACTTGTTTGAGAAGTATTGGAGCCATATCATAAAACAAAGGCCTTGACGTCCGAAAAATAGCTAAATTGAACTAGTAGGTGTCCCTATGTTTGGTGAAGGTTTAGGAGGGTCATATGGAGTCTAAAACTTCTAAAAGACTTTAAATAGGTGAAATGTAGTATATAGGCTAAAAAAGTATGGTCACGAAACCCCAAGGACCACCGTAAGGGTCCTTGAGGAGGACACGAACATGGTTGAGCAGGCTGCCAAAGCAGCCTGCGAGCAGCCAAGAATCGGGTGACTTCTGCGTGACGCGCAGCCAACACGGGGAGATCCAAACTTGGCCTCATGATGAGGGTACTACACGAGGTCAACTATGTCAACTCGAATTTCAAAAATAAATCGTTTAATTAACCCCACGATGCGCAACCACTTCCCAGATTGGTAAAAGTCATATTTTAAACATTTTGACATCACAAAAAGACCCATTTAAGTGAGAGGTCTTTTGGGTTATTAAGGGTTTACTATGTAAGGTATTAGGTTCATTTTTAAGTCATTTTACCCCTCCAATAAAATCCCCAAAAAAAACACCCAAAAGATCTCATCTCTCTCTACTTTCTCTATCCCTAAATCCTCCATTGAAGAAGCAAGAAAGCTTGAAGAAGAAACTAATTTCTCTAGGTTTTCACTTGAATTTCTTGGGTCAATCTTCATTAAGGTTTGGTTTCTTTCACTCTTGGGATTCTTTTCCCGAAGAGGTCCTCCAAAGATGATTTCTAAAATCCCCCAAATCTAGGTTTTTCTTCTACACATGGTTCTTTAAAAAAAAAAGTTATAAAAAATTGTAATTGATTATGAACTGATGTTGTTTAAGTATATATTGATTTTTAATTGATGATTTCCTATGATATTTCCCTAGACCCATGTATTTCTCCCAATTTCATAAAATTCTTGAATTGATATGGTGATTTGTGAAGACTATGAACATGTAGATTGACTATATTGTGTTAATTATGTAATAGCTTCTTGAATTTACCGTGTTTATGTGATTGGTTATGTATTATTGTCAATGGAAGTATTAATATTCTTGGAAGTTCAATGAGGTATGTTGATTGGTTCTCCTTGGATTCAATTATGAATTATGAGTTACTTAGATAGTAATGCTTCTAGGTCTAATGTGTGGTTGTGAAGTTGATGCTAAGTATTCCTCATCCTCAACCCTAGACTATTGAATTGGTTATGAACTATGAAAGTATGCTAAGATATGATTATTATATTATTTAAAGTAGTTTCTCATGATTATAATAAAGTGTCAAGAGAAAGGTTTACTCACTTATCAGGTGGTCTCTAAAGTGAAAGAATTGATCTCACTTGGGATGATGTAAGACCCCCAAAGTGAGTTAGGGTATCTAGACACTAACATGTTCTTAATAAGGTTATAAGGTCCTAAAATGACTTATAATATGTTTTATAGGCAGTGTGTAAAGTTTGAGGTTATTTGGAAGTCAAACGTCAAGGGACGACTAAGACGTTAGACGACTAGTCACCTATGTGCCTCATATGTCTATACGAGTTTATATATAGTATTTAATGATATTATGAAGTCATAAAATGAGTTATAATGGTGTTTAAATATATTACATGGGGTTTAGTGATGCTTGGAGGTCAAGCGTCCAAGAACGTCCAAGACGTTTAAAAGTTAGCTCTTAAGACGCTCAATGTGTGTCTTGATGAGGCCTAGTCTGTTTGGAGGTGTTACATGTATTTTTTTTGAGTAAAAATCATATGGTAGGTCTAAAAATAGTATAAGTCTCTATTTACATTGTAAACATTGGGGCACAACGTCCATAGGGCCCCCAAAAAGGGCCCATAAGAAGGACCCAAAGCAGGTCGAGACACTGCCTTGGCAGTGTCAATTGACGGAACCAAACGACGGCTAGTTTGTTGATTAACAGACCGTTGGTGAGGTGTAGTTCATGGAAATTTATATTGGGCAAGTCTCAGCCCAAAAACAGGCGAAGGTCCAATCGAGGGAAGCCAGAGACGGCCAGTCGATGGTGATCCGTCGATGGTGGCCTGCAACACTGCCTTGCGACTATTTTATTTAAGGGGGAATGGGAAATTCACCCCACGTCCTAAAATGACTTTAATTGATTAATATACCTATATTTGGGTGTATATAAGGGATTAAACACGTGAACAACCCATTCCCAATCCCTTCTACACGAAATAAACCTTTCCCTCCAAAAATCATCTCCCTAGAAACCTCCATTGTTGTTGAAGCTCAAGAACAGCTTGGAGAATGTATTCCTATGGTTTTTTCACCATGTTTTATAGGTTTTCATTTAGATAAAGGTATTGTTATCCTACATCTCTATTTATCATTCAATCTAGAGAGTTAATCTCAAAGTTTTCAAAGAGAAAATATGATCAAAGTTCTCCTTCTTCAATATATCCATGGGTTATTTATCAAAAAGTTTTAATGGTTAAATAATGATTAATTGATGTTAATGTATTGGGTTTAACGTGATTTTAATGCAATTTATGACGAACCCATGTTCCCTCCCTAAATAGACATGTTTTTTTTAATCATGGCTTGTTAATGGTTGAATTATGATTCTCTTATGTTGAATTGTCTATGTAAACTGTTATTTACATGAATTGATGTTGAATTTATGATGAAGGATCCATGTGTATCAATGTATGAAGATTTGAACATGCTTAGCTTTGTTCTTTATGATTCACAGTATCATTGGCCTTTTAACGATTCAATGTGGAATTCGATTGTGTAGGGATGGTTGTGTATATTGTCTTACATGAATATTATATATTAATAAGTGATTCATGTATATCAATGTCTATTAACCTATGATTCTTCTATTTTCCATTGACGTCTAAAATAGCATGTTCACTATGAGAGATTATGGCAAATTGTAGTAGGATTTCATGTAGATTATATTGTCCTTAACTACTGCCTTATATTAATGATATTAATGAGTTGTGGGTATGAATTCTTGATGATCAAAGAAAAGGAGTCTTGGCATGAGTTGAACTAGGTTCTTCTAGCCTATAATTCGAATGTTGTAATGAACATTATGTGATATTAATTCTAGGGTAGATGAAGCATGATTTAGATTTGATTTATATCTATTTAGACACTTCCCTAAATGTATATTATTGATACATGATGATTGATGAGAAAAAGTAGGGAATCTATTTGACGATCTATAACTCTCTACTTTCTACCATATATGAGATATAGTGCACTAATTGTATCATGATCTTGTGACGACTTGTACATGGTTTCGTTTATGATTTAAGTACATATAGCTACTACTATATAATGTATTAATGATGAGAAAGGTGTATTGATCAATGATGATCAAAGATTGATGAATTGGTATGAATGACTCATCCCTCTACTTTTCTATATTAATGAAGTTGATCAACACTTGTATGTCATAGTGTGGTATGGTCCACTAATGGTGGCGGTGTTTACTTTATTTTCATTATATATGTGTTGAACATGGACTTGAAGGCAAATTGAAAATTAAATGAAGGAGTGGTTATGATGATCACCTTATGTGTAGCTTTTTCCTGGTCTTCTTCTCTAGTTGCGAATCTAGGTGATGTTTCAATTGTTATGAGCATGTGAATGGCTATATTAAGATTATATGTTCTTTATGCCTTTGATGAGGTATTATAATTCTATATATTATGTAAATATAATATAAGAAAGACTAAAGTTAACTGTAAGAACGTTGTAAGTCTTAAATAAATGAGTCTTATGCTAGGCTAACTATTCTATGATGTTTTGTGATGTATCATTCACTAGGATGACTTGATATATGTACTAGCATAGGAAAGGGTATGGGACTTTGACTATGTATTGCACATGTGCACCTTGATGGGATAGTTCCTAGGTAGTCTTCTAAGGACATGCATAGGATTGTATGAACATGTTATGAAGATGACTTATATGCTATGATGTTAAGAATATGATATGATGACGTATGAATGTGCATAGTGTCTTGGAGTGTTAATATGAATGTATTGAAAATATAGGTACATTATAGACTTATGCATTGATATATGAACATGTGTGACATTATGTGTGATGTAAAGGTTTGCTCACATATGAATATATACACACACATGAATGATGATCTAGATAATAGAGGGGCCTTAAAAGGTGTGCCCAAGAATACCCTAAACTATATAGGTGCTTGAATAAGATATAAGCATTTGAGGAATAAATATTCTAAGCCTATGTTTAAGGAAAAATGTAATAAAGGTTTTTCAACAAAGGGAACTTAGCACAGAGTGAACTAGACATTGAGAGTTGTTGACTTCCCTCGGAGAAAGATTCACCATTTGTTCCTTATAGAGTGCTGACTTCCCTTAGAGGAATAATCACCTATGGATTCACATGAGGTGATGACTTCCCCTTGAGGAAGGTTCACCCATGTTTTCTCATGAGAGGAGGCCCTAATTGCCAAGTGCATGTAGAGGGATCATACATATCTATTAGTTACATTACTATGCTTACCACATAAGATCTAGCAAAGTGAATTCACTTACGATTCTAGAATGTTTGGTAATGTTCTACCTTCTCTAGGTAGGAATAACTTTCATTGATGTAAGGCTCTACAACACCAAATTCTATGTTTAGCACCCATGGTCTTAGTGTCGGTTAAGGCCATAGTTTCCCTAATGTAAAATGGACAATGGAAGTAAATAAATAGGGTCCAAGCTAGGAGGACTTAAGGGAGGTTACTTAGTATAGGTGGAAGTAATTAACACATCTAGACATTGCACAAGTAGCTCCTTAGGAAGTTCTAGGAAGGTGACCTAATGTGTATGATTATGAATATGTTTTTATGCATGGCATGATAGTATTTGTGTATTTGTCATGAAGATGTGCATGGTATGAGTGTATGTGATATTGTATTATTATTATATGCATTATATGAGTCTTAATGACTATATGATGAAGATTATTGATATGAATGGAGTTGTCCTTATGTGTTATGTTGAGGCATGAATTGAATGCTAAGGTTTGTGTTCTCTAGAAAGGTTTACTAAAAATGTATGGTGTTATGGGACTTCATATGTTCATTGCACTAGTAGACTAAAATATTGGGGTCATGAGCAAGGTATAATAATGATGTATCTGAAGTGAAGTCATTATATGTGTTAGTTGATGTAGCTTCCTGTAATGTTCCTAAGGCCTTGACCTAAATGTGTCTTAGATAAATTGTAGTTATATGATGATGTATTATGTATGACAAATTGTACTTATATTATGATGTATGATGACTTATGTAGGTTGTATGTACGCTTTCTAATTACCTTTAGGTGATGTATTGCACCAAGTATCACTAGAGGGTTACATAGGGAAATTAGTTCACTTTAAAGTGACTTCAAAAAATATCATAAATTCTATATGTGATCTTATGTAATGTATGGCCTTTGAATATGTTTATATGAAGTATATGAATGATATAAATGCTATTGTATAAAGGTTTTATCGTCACATCCGTGGGATTCCTTTATCAATTATTTCGGATAGGGGAGCCCGATTCACTTCTTACTTTTGGAGATCTTTCCAAAAGAGCTTGGGTACACAGGTGAAGCTCAGTACTGCTTTTCATCCTCAGACAGATGGACAAGCAGAGCGTACAATTCATAACGTTGAAGACATGATGAGAGCATATGTTATTAACTTAAAGGGGAGTTGGGATGAACACTTTCCACTGATGGAGTTCTCTTATAATAATAAACATAATGACTCATCAACTGGAGTATGAATATATTCCCCAACATGTTTATATTATCCAAATGATAAAATAATGGGCATAGCCAATAAAGATTAGATTATAAAGACTTCATTCCCAATTTAACAAGAATGAAAAGAATAACTTGTGAGTAGGGTAGTTAAATCATTTCCTTAGTGTTTTGGATTACTTACTTGGTTCATTGTAGCAATGGGACTACCATGAATCATTGCACTCATATGTAAAACATAGTATCAAAAGAGATCATTGAACTACAAAACAAATAGAAGAAAAGGCAGAAAAGTAAACTAAGTCTGGGAGAGGGAGCTCTCGTCCTAAGGGGAGCAAAAATATTAAATTTTTCTTGAGTTGTTCTAAAATTATGTTCATGATTCCAAGGTCTTATTTAATATAGAAAATGAGTTGTGTGGATTAAATGCATGAAGATATTCCATATTCATAGCATGATTTATAAATAACAGATTAGGAAAGTGAAGTGCTATCATTTATAAAATAACAGATTAGGAAAGTGAAGTAACTTCACTTTCCAAAAATGACATATTGCTGTAAGAAGAGATTTCCTTGATCATGCATAGTCCTTATGTGTTTATGTGGATACACCCATAATTTGTATAAATGTGTACTAACCCATATACAATTACTATTTTATAGGTGCAGGTCCTTGAAGAAGATTGAAGATCACTTGAAGATGTTTGGACTAGTATCTCCAGACTTTTGTAGGTCTTCTTGAGTTCGAGGATGTCTATGCTTTATTTTCTAGATTTAGACTTATGAATATATTTGCTTGTGTTATGAATTATATTATGAAAGACTGCTATAAGGTGACCTCAAAGTGATACATTATACTATGTACACTTGAGAGTCACTTAAGAAAAGATATAAAATAAAAGAGAGGTAACATATGATTTGTGTTGAATATGATTATAAGTATGATAAATGGGTTATGTGCTATTATAAATATTATCCATGTCTATTGATGTACGTGAACTACATTAAGCATATATGTGCCCATGTTCATGAAGTTAACTAAAAAGACATATTGCATGATTTCAAATCAAATGTCCTCTTTAAATGCATGTTTTCGCATGGTTGACATACTTAGTGCATTCTTGTACTAATATCATTCTTTTCACACAAAGTGTAGGTGGTGCTGATAGAGGATGTCTCCTAAGCGAAGAGATTGGATAGGTCCCCCAAGTTCAAGTAGATGATCCCTTGTTATTCAAGGGTTTCCTATGTGAAGATGTTTCCTTAATTGATGTAGTAGCTTAGATTTATATTTTATGTTGTAAAGGCGGTGTCCCTATTCTATTCTATTGAGTTGTGTCTTAAGATAGAGAAGAGACTCTTCTTATTTACTTATGCTATTTTCTCTCTCTATATATATCTATCTATCGATATATATATATATATATATATATATATATATATATGAACTGATGATTCTAACATATGATGTGTTATGAAAGGTATAAAATTTTTCGTTATTTTTATTATGATTATGCAATGAACGATGTCTAAGGGCTTGTCTTAGACCTTCGAGAGATCGCCGCCGCCATGTGGCGATCTAAGAGTACTCTAACTTCTAGGGGAACTTTGGGTCATTATATTAACTCTTTCAATTCCACCGGAACCATCCGGGTAAGGAGAGATTGAAACAGGATTTGTATTCGGTAACATGTAATTACTAAAGTCTATTTCCTTCTCAGGAGGAATTATGGGCAAGTCATCAGGAAAGACTTCCATAAAGTCCTTCACTATGTGGACCCAATCTATTGGAGGAATGTCATACTCGAGGTATTTGACTCTTACAATATGGTAAAGATATCCTTTAGAGATCATTTTACAAGTTGTTGGACAAGAAATGATTTGACCTTTAGGAATCGATTTACCCTTTTCCACTCTAAGAAGTGTTCATCAGTAAAATTCAACTTGACTACTCTTGTTTGACAATCAATGGAAGCAAAACAAACATGCAACCAATCCATACCCAAAATCACATCAAAATCAACCATATAAATGTTCTAACAAATACACCCATGCAACTCTATTGGGAAAAAATATAAAGGACAACTCCTAAAGACTCTTCTAGAAACAACGGGTCACCAACGGGAACTTAAAATGGTTCAATTAAAATATTGGGTAGAACATCAAAGATTTTATATACTACAGGATTTATAAAGTATAAAGTAGCACTGGGTCAAGTAAATCATAAACATCAATAGAGAAGAATTGTGACGAACGAGTGACCACATCGGGACAATGCTCAACCCTAGAGCGGAGAGCATAAATGTGGTTCCTCTTTAGAGAATCAGATCTAGGACCGCTTTCTTGAGCTTGACCACTCCCTTTATCTTGACTCCTCACATTGGGACAATCTTTAACACTACGACCCTCTTTTCCACTACAAAAGCAATTTCCCGTTCCCACCAAGCATTCACCCCCGTGTTTCTTACCACACTTAGAACAAATAGGCTTATCACTATGTGAGAGTCCACTTCTTCCCTTTTGAGACTTAGGGTTAGACACCCTATCCTTGTTTTCCTTTTGGAAATTTTAAGGAACTTGGTTGGAGAACCTGTTCTTTAACCTAGACTTGTCTTTAACTTCAAACCTACTTTTGAGAGTACCTACCTCATAAGACTTTGCCCTCTTAAACTCCCTATTATTCCTCTTGAGTCTAGTCTCCTAAAATTTTTGATCATGATCCATCCAAAGAGAGATGTCTATGTTATAATATAGCATTGCCGAACGACACTCATCAACTAAGTAATCGGACACTCCCGTCAGAAAGCGGCTCATCTCATCCCTAGGATCGGATACCAAGGAAGGAGAATGATTATTCAATTTAGTGAACTTAAAGGAGTAATATTGTAAACTCATACCTCCTTGATAAAGGTTGATGAATTCTTCCACTTTTGAATCCCTTTTCTCATTAGAAAAGAATCGATAAAGGAAAGTTCTTCCAAACACCTCCTAAGTTATAGGACCCACTCTCAAAGACCTATTGTCTCTCCATTTGTTATACCAAGTTTGATCCACATACTTGAGTTCATTGGAAGGTAGCTCGACCTTTTCATTTGAACTCACTCCCATAGCATAGAGAATCTTATTGACATCATCAAGAAAGTCTTGGTGATCTTCATTCACCTTAGACCCAAAGAACATAGGAGGGTTCAACCTCCCTATTTGCTTAAGCCGTTATGGCTTGAGCTAGAATGGCTACCTCTTGTGCTTGTTTATTCATAGCATCAACCAAAGTCACAAATGCCGACCTTATCTCTCTATCTTTCATAGGTGGAGGCATGAGCGGAACATGGTCTTCTAGAGGAACTTGATTGCCTTCTGGAGGGGCTTTTTTTTTGGGCAGGAATTCCCATGTTAGCCAAATCTTCCTCCGCTCTCGTTGCAGCCGTCCTATTATTCATATACTATATCCACAAGAAAAGGATAAGAAAAAAAGAGACAGAGAGAGTTTCATTTCTTAAGGCACCACTTTCAAGATTACCAACAAGTGAAAATAATTATGCATCCCATAACCTCTAATTCAAGAGTGAAAATTCTTATGAATCCCATAACTAGTACCGTTTACCTCGGAGAGGACTAAGACAAGCCTCTACGCGTTCATCATAACATGTCACTGGAAAAATGCGAAAAAATTAAATTTTGTTATATATTGAGGTTTACATAGACCTCTCAAATCCTACATATGGAGTTTACTTTGACTCCTCGCATAGGAAGGTTACATAGGCTTCTCGTTTAGACAATATAAACAAAATATAAGTATTAGTCTAATAATATCTGTAACAACCCTATAATGACTATGCTAAGTAATGTTAAATGTATCTAGAATGCCTACGATAAGAACACGTTCACACGGATTGATGCGCGTAGAACCAGTCCTCTGAACCCTTGTAACAACCAAGACAACTACCTTGGTGAGTTAGTTAAGCTAGGAAAGGTTGGGTCCAGCCATGTAGGGCACCCAAATATAAAGATTTACCCGGATGAGTCTGAACAGGACTTAAAAAGGGGTAATCTTAAGTTTGGAGGGTCTAGGGGTAAAATGGTCTTTTCAAGGCTAAGGGTGCTATTGTAATTACTCTAAATATTTAATTAATTAATTAAATCATATGGTTGAGGGGAAATTCAGGTAGGAAGGGCCGAAATTGATCCTTTGAGAGAAATCTTGCTCCACCCAAGTTGGTACCTTGGTGGAAGCAATGATTTAATTGATTCATTGTATTTAGTGAATTAATTAAATGAAATTAATATTCAATTTGCTGATTTAATTAAAGGAAAATCAGACTTTTAATAAATAATAATAATAATAATAATAATAATAATAATAATAATAATTAAGAGGAGTCCTAGTTTGACTAAGTCTCGACCTAACTCTCCTAATCCTAATCCTCTAATTCTCACATCTCCCACTCTCATTCTCATGTTTTTCATCAGCAAAAGAACTGAAAATAATAGTTCTTCACTCTGAAGAACTTACACACAAAAACTTAAATGAGAAGCTAAGCGAAACACGAAAATCAACAACATCTTCTCGACGGATTGGGTTTTGGATATTGGTGGTGAGGTAGTGGTGTCGTGGGAATAGGCAGCAATGAAACAAGTTTTGAACAACATTAAGGTATGGGTTTTATTCTCTCTTTGTCCCTTTCCCAAGAGACCCTTAAGGTTTAGTTTAATTGCAATTGAAAATAAAACTAAGGTTGTCCCATTGCATGCTCCTCTCATTAGATCATTTGAAAGATTCAAAGCATGCATTGGAATGTTTTCTGGTAGACAATTTTAGGTCTTGTTGTGATTATGTGTTGAATGTGTATCTGGAAATGATGTAAGGGATGAGAAATATATTCCAGAAAAGTGTATTAAGTTGGATGTTTTGAGCATGTGTGTGCTGTAAATTTACTATGTTTGCTGCCTGAAATTTGTATGTTAAAATGTTGTGTTTCGAGTGTATAAAAATGTGATGTTCAAATAAGGTTAATGTGGCTGACTAAATGTCACTCAAAATACTACAAAAATCAATATAAAAACGAGAGAAAAATGGATTGGAAGAGACCAAATTTCCAGCTTGCTGGAAATTGGTTGTCTCAGCCAAGTATATGAAAATATGAACTATTTTCTTATATTTTTAAATATTTTGAGGTCATTGGGGATTGAACCTATGACCTCACCAAATGTAAACTACATAAATTTTCATTAAAAAAATGAATGGAAAAATAAATATGGAGAGTGGGGATTGAACCCACAACCTCTTGAATAGATGAGAGAGTTAGGAGAAAAAGTAAAGGGAAAAATAAATGTGGAGAGTGGGGATTGAACCCACTATCTCTTGAATGGATGAGAGAATTTGGAGAAAATAAAGGAGAAAAATAAATATGAAGAGCGGGGATTGAACCTACAACCCCTTGAATAAGGTGAGAAAGGTAAGAGATAAATTTAGAGAAAAAGAATTAGCTTATGGGCGATTGATCCCACAACCTCCTTGCCTTAAACAAAAAAGATAAGAGGAAAAGAAAGGAAATATTATGGGAGTTATGGGGATCAAACTAGGGTCCCCCAAATCTAAAAAATGCAATCATCAAGTTTAATTTAAGATTGAGTGTTGCTCAAGGGATTCGAAATCGGGTCTCCTGCCCAATTTCGTATTGTTACATAAGTCATATGTCAAAGAATATTTAATGAATGCTGCCTCCAATGATTGAAATCAATATCTTGGCATATATACAAGATGCATAAGTCTTGTATCACATAATCTTGTGTAAATATAAATCACTTAGACAAACAAAGAATGAAGCCTTATGACTTGTATGTGTGGACCCATAAGTCTAGCATACGTTCAAAGTAAGTGAACCTAAGATGTAATGTGATTAAATAATGAAACCCCAAAGGGATTAAGTAAGAGTGTGACAAACATTAAAAGGCCAAGTGCATTGGCATATGACAAAATGAACATTCACGTAAGGAGAGTGTGGAATGATGTAATGTAAAATATCAAGCGTACTCCAAAAGAAAGTGTTAAGAATGTATTCATAGTTAATATGTAAAGAAATGAATGAATTCATGACTATATGCTAGTGAAAGTGAGACAAGATGCATCTATGCCTAAAATCAGTGTCACTAAATGAAATGACTAAGCGAGTATATTTATACTAAACGGTGAACAAGAAAAGAAAGAGTGGCTACATGAGGATAGATTAGTACAGGTGAGACAAAATGTATCTACGTCTAGAATCAATATCCCTTTATGTAAACTCCAATAAAGTATATGTATGTTATACGAACAGGGTGGCATCACAATATGAGGCTAGTGCATCTGAGACAAGCTGTTCCTACGTCAAATATAAGGTCACAAAAAGTACTCACCTAAAAGAGTGTTGAAAATTAAGAGGCAAGCCTCAATCACACTCTATATGTAAGTGTAAGGACAATTAACACTTAATACGTAATGATGAAATGAGAAATCATCTAATGAGCTATGATGCCTCATGCTAGAAGCGAGCTTCTATGATGCATGACATGAATGTAATGGAACTTTATACTGAGCACCGATAGGCTAGCTAAGAGTTGAGATTCCTTCTTTCGCGAAGGCAGAGGTTCGTGTAATTCTCATGAGATGAGAGTGTCCGTCCACACGGGTATGGGTCTCCTTATATCTCCTAGTCTTTGAACCTATACTTCCAATATATGGTTTTAGCAGGGTTCGACTCCCTATATACGCTAGCATGTTTTGGTTAACTATAGCCGCTGATTCCACCTCTTTTCGATGCTGGGTTAAACACTAGATTTCATGATGCTAAAATGATCTATGTCGATTATGGTTGAAGTTCCGAAAGAAAGAATAAGGCCAGCCTCAAGTAATGCACAAAGAAAGAACAATACCAAAGGTGTAAGGATAAGATAATTAGGAGGTGAACTAGACTTAAGTAATGACATTAGGTCATTCTTGGTCAATGCACAGTGAACCCGATGGAAGTCTTAAACTACATCCTAGGTATGACTGGTGTTTACACTAGCCTATGAATGAATGAAAGTGAAGTACGTAAGAATGAACAAAGCAGACTCTGTGTTTGCTAAAGAAGGCTCGCTAGTTGAGGTCCCATATGTTGAGCCTTCATTTTGGGAAGTCTAAATGTCAAGTCCATGATTCCAAGGTCTCATGGCGTATGAATGAATTATATGAACTATGTTATATGCTATGTGAAATATGTTATGTGTTGTTTGTCAAATGATATGTATGATGATGCATGTTACTCTCATAACACGACTTTCCTAATCCAATTTGGTAAATCCAATAACTTGACATTCCATAACTCATATCGTTACGAGAGATTTCTTCTTAATCATGCATATCCTTGGTGTGTGCTTGCATATACCCATACTTAGTACAAGTGTGTACTAATCCCATACAACTCTCTACTTTTAGGTGCAGGTGCAGATGAACGCTAGAGCATTACGAAACTACGCTGTAGTTATCCAAACGTGGAACATTCATTAGGATATGGTAGGACCTCTTTATTTTGAGGATTCCTATCTTTTATATTCTAGCTTATATGTAGGCATGATCTAGTGGTGTATCCTCCACTACGTTTCTTTCCATGTTATTTTCAGATATTGTATTGGTGCCATTTTGGCAACTCTATATTTTTATACATATATGACTATGTTTTTCATTTGATTATCTTGATATTAGATGTTTTTTGTGACCACTTATGAGTTTATGTAGATAGTTATATGAGTTCAATATTTTTCACAATGAAGTCTAAGTAAACAAAAAATTCAAAATTTTCTGCTAAAATTAATCTAGGTGAAGCAACGATGACATATGAAGACTTGTATGCAACCTCTAAGAGGTCAATGACGCCGGCCTCGTCTGGGGTCTAGACTTTGGTCATTATAAAGTTTGTATCAGAGCATTAGGTTAAATTCCGAGGATAATAAGTTCACATCAACCAAATCGAATAGTTTCTAATTCATGGTAGTGAAGTGCACCAGTATCCTGATTTTGAGACTGCATCATGTGTAGGAAAATTCCCTTCTTATGATATTATCATCCCTTCTCTTATGTCTTATTTCTTGGTGTTAAGAGCGTATATAACATCAACTCTTGAGATTCCAAACGAAGAATACGAGGAAAAACGCAGGCAGAGAGATTGGAGGAGCAACTACTAGGGTAAATGAAGTTCCTCACCAGGATCCAGCTGCTGGAATGGAGATGCCTGTTAACCCAACTGGGATGACAGATGGAGAAGTGAGGACATCCTTGGTAGAGATGGCCCAAGCCATCACTTTACAAGATCAGGCTTTGACAGCCCAAGCAGAGCAACAAGATGTTCCTAGGGAGAACCCACCTGCCAGCACCATGGCTAACAGGTTTATAAAGAGACTCTCCCACCAAGGGTAGTCAAGTTCAGTCAAGTGTCTCTATGATAGGTATTTCGAGCCTTGACTTAAAAGAAACAGTGAAGTAGATATACATCAAGAGAGGCCACCTTGTAGGAAGTGTGGCAAACTGGATGGAGGAGAGTATAAGAGGGGCTCTAACTCTTGTTACAGTTGTAGCAAACAAGGTCACATGATGAAGTATTGTTCGTATATGAGATGTTAAGAAAAAGGAAAAATAGAAAGTTCAACCGAATGGTTCAAGGGAAGAGGCTACAAGAAAGTAACGATTCTTTGCACTCAATTCTAGGGGATAGGGGAAGAAACCTCAAGAGATGTCTCTGGTGCGTAGCCGAAATTAGTTGTTCATGTGTATGGTGTTATGCACTAGCATGAACTTAATATGTTTGAGTCATAATGTTGGTTGCTGATTTATGTGACTTATGTATTTATTTATGTTGTATGATTTGATGAGACTAGTTTAGGAAGGAATCTTTAGTCTATTAATGCGAAGCTGTTAGTCTTAGGTATGGATTTTCTCCATAGTGTTATGCTACCATAGGCTATCAAACAAGGGTAGTGAGGTTTAAGTTGCCGAATGAGATAGGGTATAAATGGGCAGGGCGTGGATCAATCAAACAAATCCATATAATTTTAAATCTGAAGGTCAACAAGATGTTATCTAAGGTGTTAGATATACTCCTTATAAGGCAGGTTTTGTTTAAGAAACTCTAAATTTTAGTGCAATAGTCTACTTGGTGTTGTAACACTAGAATCGTATGTGTAATAATTGCTCTATGTGCGTTAAAATGAATCCATGTTTGCATGTCATATTGCTGTTTTTGTATAGCGTGGACATGATTTTTGTGTTGCATGAGTGTTTAGGTGCATCAAGTTAAGTGTGATTGAGAAAGAAATTCCTCAATCTCAAATATGATGTTTCAGATAAGCTTGACAATATACATTATCCAGAGTAAGTGTGAAAAAGAAATTCACAAAGAGCAAAGTCTCAAGTATGTTTAAATATTTTTGAAAATCACCCTCCTTATTTAAAAATGATGTGTAGTGTCATTCGAGAACGAATGTTTTGGGGATAATGTAACAACCCTAAAATGACTATGCTAAATAATGTTTAATGTATCTAGAATGCCTATGATTAGACTGGGTTCACACGGATTGATGCACGTAGAACCAGACCTCTGAACCCTTGCAACAACCAAGTCAACAAAGTGGGTGAGTTAGTTGAGATAGGAAAGGTCCAGCCATGTAGGGCACCCGAATATGAAGATTTACCCGAATAAGTCTTAACTGTACTTAAAAAGGGGTATTGTTAAGTTTGGAGGTATAGGGGTAAAATTGTCTTTTATAGGCTAAGGGTCATATTGTTATGACCCTACATATTTAATTAGTTAATTAATAGATATTGTGGAGGTGCAATTCGGGTAGGCAGGGCCGAAATTGACCCTTTGAGAGAAATCTTGCTCCACTCGGGTTCGAACCATGGTGGAAACAATGATTTAATTGTTTTAATGTAATTAGTTAAATTAAGTAATATTTAATTTTCTTATTTAATGAAAGATAAATCTTATTTTTAATAAATAATAATAATAATAATAATAATAATAATAATAATAATAATAATAATAATAGTAATAATGAGGAGGAGTCCTAGTTTGACTATGTCTCCACCTAACTCTCCTAATCATAATCCTTTCATTCTCACGTCTCTCACTCTCATTCTCATGTTTTTCATCAGCAAAAGAACTGAAAATAATGGTTCTTCACTCTTGAATATCTTACACACAAACACTCAAACGAAAACCTTAGCTAATAAAAAAAATCAACCACATTCTTCTTGACTGATTGGGTTTTGGATTTTGGTGGTGAGGTAGTGGTGTCGTGGGAATAGGTAGCATTGAAACAAGTGTTGAACGACATTAAGGTATGGGTTTTATACTCTCGTGGTCCTTTACAAGGATACCCTTAAGGTTCAGTTTAATCGCAATTGAAAAAAAACTAACGTTGTCCCCGTTGCATTCCCATGTCATTATATCATTTGAAATATTCATGCGTTGGAATGTTTTCTGGTAGATAATTTTAGGTCTGGTTGTGAATATTTTTTGAATTTAAATCTGTAAATCATGTAAGGGATGAAAAATATTCCGAAAAAGTGTATTAAGTTGGCTGTTCTGAGCATATGTGTGTGCTGTATATTTACTATGTTTGCTGCCTTAAATTTGTATGTTAAAATGTTGTGTTTCATGTGTATAAAAATGTTTAAAACGTGATATTCAAATAATGTTAATGTTTCTGAATAAATGTCACTCAAAATACTACAAAATCAATATAAGTATTAGAGAATAATGGATTGGAAGAGACCAAATTTCCAGCTTGCTTGAAATTGGTGGTCTCGGCCAAGATATGAAAAAATGAACTATTAACTAAAATTTTTAAAAAATGTGAGGTCATTAGATATTGAACCCCATGACCTCACCAAATGTAAACTACATAAAAATTTCATGATAAAAATGATAGGAAAAATAAATGTGGAGAGTGGGGATTGAACCCACAACCACTTGAATAGATGAGAGAGTTAGGAGCAAAAATAAAGGAGAAAAAAAATGTGCAGAGTGGGGATTGAAACCACGACCTTTTGAATGGATGAGAGAGTTGGGAGAAAAATAAAGGAGAAAAATAAATCTAAAGAGTGGGGATTGAACCTACAACCCCTTGAATAAGGTGAGAAAGTTAAGAGATAAACTGAGAGAAAACAAAGAGCTTGTGGGGGATTGATCCCACAACCTCCTTGCCTTAAACGAAAAAGATAAGAGGAAAAGAAAGGAAATACTATGGGAATGATGGGGATCGAACTAGGATTCCCCAAATCTGAAAAATGCATTCATAAAGTTTAATTTAAGATTAAGTGTTGCTCAAAGGATTAGAATTGGGGTTCCCCTGCCCAATTCTGTTTTGATATATAAGGCAACGTGAACAAATATTTAATGAGTACTTCCTCTAATGATCGAAAGCAATATCTTGACATATCTACAAGATGCATAAGTCTTGTATCTTATAATCTTAGACAAATATGAAGCACTTAGACAAATTATTAATCAAGCCTCATGGATTATATGTGTGGACTCATAATTCTAGCATACGTCTAAAAGTAAGTGAATCTAAGATATTATGTGATGATATAATGAAACACTGGAGGGGTTAAGTAAGAGTGCTACATATATTAAAAGGCTATGTGCATTGGCATATATCGAAATGAACATTCATGTAAGGGGAGTGTAGAATGATGTAAAGTCAAATCTCAAGAATACTCAAAAAGAAAGTATTAAGAATGAAATCATAGTTAATCTGCAAATAAAAGAATGACTTCATGACTATAGGCTAGTGCAAGTGAGACAAGATGCATCTACGCCTAAAATTAATATCACTAGATGAAATAACTAAGAGAGTATATTTATTCTAAATGATAAAAAAGAAAAGAAAGAGTGGCTACATGAGGATAATCTAGTACAAGTGAGACAAGTTGTATCTACGTCTAGAATCAATGTCCCTCAATGTAAACTATAAGAGAGCATGTGTATGTTATGCGATGAACAAATAATGAAAGATGAATAAAGATGAAATGGAAAGATGTTAAAAAAGAACAGGGTGGCATTACAATATGAGGCTAGTGCATGTGAAACAAGTTGTACATACGCCAAATATAAGGTAACCAAAAGTACTCACCTAAGAAAGTGTTTAAAATTAAGAGGCAAGTCTCAATCACACTCTATATGCAAGTGTAAGGACGATCCACACTTAATACATAATGAATGAGATGAAAATCATCTAATGATCTATGATGCCTCATGTTAGAAGACAACTTCTATGATGTATGACATGAATGTAATGGAACTTTATATTGAGCACTGATAGGCTAGCTATGAGTTGTTATTCCTTCTTTTAGGAAGGCATAGGTTCGTGAACTTCTCATGAGATGATATTGTTCGTCTGAACGGGTATGGGTCTCCTTATATCTCCTAGTCTTTGATCTTATACTGCCAATATAGGGTTCTATCAGAGTTCGACTCCAAAAATACGCTAGCATGTTTTTGTTCAGTTTGGCCAGTGATTCAACCTCTTTTCAGTGTGGGGTTAAACACTGTATTTCATGATGCTCACATGATATGTGTCGGTTAAGGTTAAAGTTTCCAAAGAAAGAATGAGGCCAGCGTCAAGTAATGCACATAAAGAATTGAATGATAACAAATGTGTTAGGATAGGATAATCAGGAGGTGAACTATACTTATGTAATCGCACTAGGTCATTCTTAGTCATTGCACAGTGAACCTAACGAAAGTCTTAAACTACATCCTAGGTATGACTGGTGTTGACACTATCCTATGAATGAATGAAAGTGAAGTACGTAAGAATAAACGAAGCAGACTCTATGTTTGCTAAAGAAGGCTCCCTAATTTAGTCCCTATATGTTTAGACATCACTTTAGGAATTCTTAATGTCAAGTCCACGATTCCAAGGTATCATGGCATATTAATGAATGATATGAACTATGTTATATGCTATGTGCAATATGTTTTGGTGCTGTTTGTAAAATGATATGTATGATGATGCATGTTACTCTCATAGCATGACTTTCCTAATCCAATTTGGCGATTCCAATGACTTGACTTTCCATAACTCATATAGTTAGGAGAGAGATCTTCTTAATCATGCATGTCCTTGGTGTGTGATTGCATATACCCATACTTAGTACAAGTGTGTACTAATCCCATTCAACTCTCTACTTTTAGGTGCAGGTGCAGGTAAACGCTAGAGCATTACGAGACAAGGCTGAAGTTATCCAGACGTGGACCAATCATTTGGATTTGGTTGTCCCTCTTTCTTTCGACAATGCGTATCTTTTATATTCTAGCTTAGATGTAGGCATGAGCTACTGGAGTATGTTCCACTAGTGTTTCTTTCCCTGTTATTTTCAGATATTTTATTGGTGTTATTTTGGCAACTCAATAATTTTATACAGATTTGACTATGTTTTTCATTTGATTATCTTAGTAGTAGATGGTTGTTGTGAACGCTTATGAGTTTATGTAGATAGTCTTATACGAGTTCAATGTTTTTCACTATGAAGTCTAAGTAAACAAAAAGTTCAAAATTTTCTGCTAAAATTAATCTAGGGGAGGCAACGATGACGTATCTAGGCTTGTCTGTGACCTCTTAAAGGTCAACATCGCTGGTCTTGTCTAGGGTTTAGACTCCGATCGTGACAATATCGTCTCACATTAAATAATCTACAATAAAGTAGAACATTCGGGCATAGCCCTCATACAAATTATAATTTCCATATAGGGCTTACAACAATCTCTTCAACAATAGGAACCAAAGAATGTCATAAGACTAGCAAATCCGACTAGTCTATATAGATGGCATCATCCTCGAACATTGAGGACTCACAAATAAACTTGGGAAAGATGTCCAAGTCTTCTTCCAATTGACCTTTGTACCTCAACTGTCACATCCTGAAACCACACCCTACAAGTTCGGGGCAATCTCGGATTGCAATTGGCGTACGTGACCTCTCGAAGGTATGGTACAAGCCCTTACATATCATTAATCACATAAACATAGTGAAAAGTAGTGCGGAATTAAAAGTTTTCACAAAACATATCCTAGTATTTAAAAACTCTTTCATATAAAGTAATAGGAAATACTAAGTCTCAATCTCATCAGACTTAACACATGATAATACTTGGGACCCTGCCCATACACAATACTAATATAGAAATATTTAGTCTATTACAATACTTCAAATGGAAACATAAAACACATCTATGCCCTCGAATCAAATGAGGACATACTACGACTTCTCTTGAATGATGCTACAGTCCAAGTATTCCTTCCCAAATGCTCCTCACCTACAAACAACTATAGAGATAGAAAAAAGCATGGATTAGCACAACCACATGTACTAAGTATGACATAATGCATGAAAATCATGAAAACGAACATTTAGTTTGAGATATGCATATTTTTATTTAAAATTAATATTATAATCATAAGAAAAACATCTAACCACTTAGAAACACATAAGAAAACATTTAAACTAAACATCATAGTTTTTGAAGTCACTTTAAAGTAAACTCATTCATTGTTACAGTGAAGTCCCTTCACTGTACAATTATGTTGATTATCTGAAACTTAGACATCCCTTAGTATGTAATAATCCCGATTATAGACATAATAAGAATCACTTACGAAACACAAAGAGAGACCCCCCATACACCTTCTCTAGGAATGCCTAAATGATCCTCAAGATCACTTATAATGAGTCACATACACACTTACAATACATCAAAACATCAACACCTAGATAATATGAAATTCTCCTTTCGAAGGTTATCAAAAGAACTACTTAAGTAAATAAAGAAGATAATGTCTATGATTGACCTGTTCAAGATTACCTAACTAAAACTTAAGACTACTTAAGGCTTAGATCATGTTCACATATGCAACAAATCTTCCTAACTAGAGTCATTCTTAATACTTATCTAGGTATGATAAGAAGTGACCATTCCTATACCCCCTTAACACCATAACTAGACAACCCTAAACTACTCTACATAAGTACTTATTAATTTAGATACTTCATAACATAATTCATTAGTTCATTAATAAACTCATACATCACATATAGGACATTTATGTAATGGTCTTGGACAAGACCTAGGAACTCAAATTAACACCTTCAAAGCCTACTGTGCAATGTCTAGATAGCGTCCCATACCACCACCTAAAGTTAATAGAACTTCTTTAATACTAATAGGTATTCCATATGATGAGAATATAAAATAACTGACATAGACCGTGATAGCAAGACATGGAATCTGAGGTTCTATCCTACTCCGATGAGGTCGTTCTACTTGCCAATGGAAGAACTTAGGTACATCCCATGTAGGCACATGGTTAAGGAATATGAAGGGCATTCTTTGTATTCTAGTCTCATTCTTTGTCTAAAATTACATTCCTTACAATACTCACTCGGTGCTACCCTTCTTTCTCAGATTGTATTTTACATTTAAAGTTCACATAAAAGGGTTCCATAAAATGTTCATAACCAATTTCATTTACCCTATCAAAGAAAGGTCCACTAGGGATACCTCCCAATAGTGACAAGAAGCTCATGATGACTTTCCTGAGGATTAATATGATGCCTTTCCATACAATTAACCATAAGTCTATCATTCATTTACTTTGAAGGATATCATTGTGACTTACGACTTCAACATTCATAACCTCACCACTAGTCTCAAGGTTACACATAAAAGACCTTAAGTTCATTTAAGGTCAAATGTCATAATAATTATAACGATATAAGCATGATATTAAACGGAGAATACTGAACATGAAATAACTAAATGCAATGACCAAATCTATAATATTTTGAGAGTGAAATTTGACTGTATAGTCGATAAATGGTCAATGCAACAGAATCTGACTGATTTGTAGGAGCTACAAACAACCGACATAAAACCACATAACTTAAATGTGGAGTCTGATGTATATGCCTCATCAATAGGACCAAATATACCCTTCTAGAGTTACATGCATCATTGGAGTGATCACTAAAATGCGTCATTCATATGGGACTTATAACCTATGGGGCACGTAGTTCTGGGACTTGAGGGTGACTAACCCTACTCCACTCATAATTAAGCTTCTCCCAATTGATTATGTAATTAACAATTTATGACTGAACTTCTGTAATATTGGATAATTCAAAATTGACATGCTAACTTAAAATGCAACATAAATATGATGATAATTAAGCAATCAAATCTGAGGCACGTATATCTAAAATATCACACGTGTAATTAAAAAATTATGTAGCTAGGGTTATGAATTTATGGGAGGATTTACATAAAACAATAATAAAATGATGATAATTTGATTATGAACATTAAAGTAACTAATTCATCATAATCTGCTGAAATTCTAGAAACCTTAGGTCTAGATAATTTGAAGAGAATCAAAAATATGACTGAATTATAGGGAACTAATGGGTGAAAGGAACCCACTAGTGAAATTGTACATACCTGGTGATGAATTGCACAGAGAAATCTTTTGATTTGGAGCTGGAATTGATGAAAACCTTCGGCATGTTCGATCTAGGTATGGTCGACTTCTCTTATGATTATAACGTTTGGTTAGGGTTAAAGATTTATTAGGATAAGTTCTAATTAGTTTACTAGGATAAAACTGACCAAAACCATGTAGTTTAGGGGTTAAACGGCGTACTTTAATCATTCAATGCATAAGGAAACAACAAAACAAGCCCTGACTTAATGGTTTGATAGAACAGACCACGGCCCCTCTGAGTACCGTCAAAGGGACCTCGAACCATCAAGTAGATCGTGGTCATTTGAGTAGTAGTTGTTGGTCATGAGGTCTTCGAGCATGAGCCTAACCATGGCTCATGTGAAGGACCACAAACCGTAAAGGTCGAGATGATTTTTCACACATGTAGGTGGTAAACAAGCCCAGGTCTACGGACCTTCCCACGGCCCGTCATCAAGACGACGGCCCATGGAGGGATCCATGGTCAGATGTCCGAGCTTAGTTAATAGCTAACTAGCCACCACGGGCACCTGTAGGGCCTGTGAGGTGGTCCACGGCCCATGAATGGTCTCGTGGTCCACCATTGTTGGATGATGTTCAATTCCATGGGTAGGTCAATGGACCATAGACCCTATAACACTTTGTGAACCCTGTCGTGGTTCACTAATTCTAGTGATTTCGACTGCACATTTTTAAGTATGGTTTCTGAAGTGTAACAATGTATCTCCCTTTGAAACATTCATCCTCGAATGAAGTCTAAACTAGTTGGATAGGGAGGGAAAGAGTTGAAAACCCTGCCACTAATTCCTAGAACATGCAAATATCCTGAAAATGCAAGTACAAATTGAAGGAACGTGATACTAAGACTTAAGTTGCCCATAAATGACCAGAAAATAAAGAGGAACTATTAGCTCAAGGTGGAGTGGATTTGGAGGGAAAGAAATGAGGATACTTGGACTTTATGGCTGCTTATGCTTCCCAAGTAGCTCCTTATAAGGACAAACTCCTCCAGAAAACCTTAACTTAAGCGACTTCTTTATTTGTCAACATTCACACCTGATAGTCAAGGATTTCAACTGGTAAATCTTCACAAGTCAGACTATCTTTCACAAACATACTTTATAAAGGTACAATAGATGTTGGACCACCCACACATTTCTTCAACAACTAAAATTGTAAATTCGGATGCATTGTTGCTAGTTTTGTTGACAACTTTAACTCATAAGCCACTTTACCAACCGTTCTCAAGATCTTGTAAGGGTATACATATCTAGGATTGAGCTTCCTTTTGTTTCCAAATCTCATCACCCCATTCATAGGTAACACTTTCTAGAAAACCCAATCATCAACATAGAACTCTAATTCCCTTCTCCTTCCATCTGCATAGGACTTATGGCGACTCCAAGTTGTCTTAAGTCTATCTTTAATGAGTTGCACTTCCTCCATGGCATAATGAACTAAATTTAGCTCTATCACGACTGCTTCACTACTTCAAGCCAACTGATTGGAGATCTATATTTGTTCCCGTACATGCCTCATAAGGGGTCATCTGAATGTTGGAATAGTAACTATTTATCGTAGGTGAACCCTATAAAAGGAAGGTGATCATCCCAACTACCCTTGAAGACGATCACACAACCTCTCAACATGTCTTCTAAGGTATTATTTGTACGCAATACTTGAGTGTCCATCTGCGAATGAAATGTCTTGTTAAGATTAACCTGAGTACCTAGACCTCTTTGAAATGACTTCTATAAGAGAGGTAAACTGAGGAGATCTATCTGAAATGATAGAGAAAGGGACACCATGCAACCTGACTATCTTATTAATGTAAAGCTTGGAAAAATCCTACGCCGAATTGGTAGTCTTAAGAACCAAAAAGCATGCAGACTTAGTAACTTTGTCAACTATCACCCCAATGAAGTCATGATGTCTGCAGGTACGACGTAAACATGTAATGAAGTACATGTTAATCGCTTCCACTTCCAAGTAGGAACATTAATCAATTGATTCATACTGCCTGGTTTATTATGTTCTACTTTCACTTGCTAGCAATTAGGGCCCTTATCCACAAATCCATTATATCCCTTTTCATATCATTCCCCCTAAAGACTTCTCGCGGATCATGGTACATCATAGTAGAACCTGGATGAATATAATACATGGTGTTATAGGCTTCTGCAAGAATATAATGTGTGAACTCACCCACCTAAGGAACATGTATATTGACCCTAATAGCAAAACACACCATCCATCTCCCTCTTAGGAGAAAACCTCAACTTTTTGTTATTAGAGTGCACCATTTAGTTGAAGAAATATTGTATCATTGTCTTGATTTTCCTTAACCTCTTCTACCATTGAATATTCTGACAAATTTTGAAATGTTACACCCCATCTAATAGCTCATGAGATGAACTCCTGCGAGAAAGCGTGTGAACATCCTTTGGTAGTTCCTTTATTTTTTCCTCAACATGTGTTACACTACCCATATATAGTATGTTAAGATCATATGTGGCTACATTGGCCTTACTAGGATGGTAATACATACTCATATCATAATTCTTGAAGAACTAAAGTCATCTCCTCTGCTAAGAATCAACTCTTTCTATTTGAACACATACTGGAGACTTGATCTGTGAACACATCTACGTGAACACCACATAAGTAATATCTCCACATCTTAAGCACAAATACCTTTACTGCAAGCTAGAGGTCATGAGTTGGATAGTTCTTCTCATGCACCTTAAGTTTTCTAGAAACATAAATTATATAACCTTATCTTTCTACATCAACACACAACCTAGGCCAACTCTGGATGCATCAAAATAGATAACATAATCATTTATACACTCTGGTAGAGTCAACACGTGAGTTATAGCCAACTTAGTTCTCAATTCTGTGAAACTTTTCTCACAATCATCTGACCACTAAAACTTAACCTTTTTTGAGTTAACTTAGTCAATAGAAAATCTATGGATTAAGGACCTTCAGTGAACCTTTTGTAATGCCAGCCAAACCTAAAAATATTCTGATATCCATAGAAAAGGTAGCTTTTTGAGAATCCACTCAGATCCCTTCGCTAGACATAATATGACCAATGAAAGCAATGGATTGCAACAAAAACTCATATTTGCTGAACTTAGTAAATAACTTGTGGTTTTCGGGAGTTTGCAGGACAACCCTAAGTGATTTGCATGTTCTTCCTCATGTCTAGAGTAAAGAGTATATTATAAATAAAGACAATAACAAATAAGTTTGAATACTGCTTGAATACCTTATTCATCAAATCCATAAAGTTGTAGAAGCATTGGTTAGTCCAAATGATATAACTATAATTTTCAATGACCATATCAAGTTATGAAGGCTATTTTTGAGATGTCACTATCTCTGACTATGAGCTGATGATAATCGAATTTGAGGTTTATCTTCGAGAAATGACTAGCACCATGAATTTGGTCAAACAAGTCATCAATACTGGGATGGGATATCTATTCTTGATTATGACTTTGTTCAACTGCTTATAGTCAATTCACATCCTGAGAAACCATCTTTGTTCTTCATGAACAACACTAGTGTACCCCATGGGGAAGTACTATGTTTTATGAAGCCTTTATCTAGAAGGTCTTTCAATTGCTCTTTCAATTTCTTAAGATAAATTGGATCTATTCTGTAAAGAGAAATAGAAATAGGATATATTTGGAAGGAGATTAATGCCAAAGTCGATCTCCCATTCAAGAGGAACTCCGAGAAGATCTTCTATAAACACTTCTGAAGCTCATTAACTACAACAACCGACTCAAGAGTTGGGGTCTCGAAGCTTCAATCCTTAACCCAAACTAGATGATAGAGATAACCCTTATAGATCATGTTTATGGACTTAACGTAAGAAATGAATCGACTCATATGCGCTAAGCTACTACCCTTCTCTTCTGAGATTTGTTTGTCTGGAAACTGAAAATGAAAAATATGCATAACAGGAACGTACCTAATCCATGCCTAGAATGATATCAAAGTCTACCATTTCTAACTCTACAAGGTATGCTAATTTGACTTTCTGAGAGACTGTGATAGGGCATTCCCATATACCCATCTAGCTATAATTGGGTTACTGACTGGATTAGAGATTGAGAAGGGTTCTGACAGCGTTTCTTGACAAACATTGGAGTCGTCCTCTATATAAGGAGTTACAAAGAAAAGAGTAGACCATAGATCTAACAAATCATAAACATCTAAGTTAAACACTCAGAACGTACCAGTGAATACATCAAGAGATCTTACAACCTTTTTTGGTGTTGACTGCCACTTGTACCAGATGAGTTACCCTACTGAGTCGAGTGACCTAGTGGTGCTGCTAAAGTTGTGGATTGAGCTGTAACATTATTGCCTCCTTTTCCTTGTTTAGTATAAGGACAATGCTTCAACCTACGACCAGCCTAACCACACCCAAATCATCTTTCCCTTCCGGCAAGGCATTCGCAAGGATGATTCTTACCACACTTAGGACAACTTGGGTAGGTTTTTGTGCCTGAAACACTCCTCTATGCCTTACCTTTCTGATCATTGTAGAACTTGGGGATGGAACACTAATTGACGAAGGTTTGAAGCTGAAGACTTTCTGATTTGTGAGCAATTTTCACCGCTCAATTCTTTTGGGAATACTCATACTTCCCTGTTCTAGACTTCTTAATATCCTTAACCTATTTCCTAAGATTATCACTTTCAACCTTCTTAGCAAGAGTCATGAACCTATAGATGTTCATATCTCCTAAAAAACATAGCATTCCTACACTCTGTTTTGACTAAATCGGATACCCAAATAGAAACATGTTCATTTGAGCCCTGGAATTGGCTACCATGTAAGGAGCATACCTGGAGATTCGGGTGAACTTCAGGCCATCTTCTTGGATTTTCATGTTACCTTGTCTCAAATTCATGAACTCCTAAGGTTTTCCTCTCTCAACTTTCTTGGGAAGAACCTTTCCAAAAAGAGTCCGACTAAAGCATTCGCAAGTGATAGGAGTTGCATCTATACCTTTTTTCTCTTTTCATTGAGTATACAAATGTAAGCTACGTCTTTCAACTGGTAGTATGCCAACTCTACCTATCATTTCCTGTCACTTGCATCACTCGAAATATCTTCTTGACCTCATCTATGAAGTCTTCGGGATTTTCACCAATATGCGATCTTGAGAACTCTGGAAGATTTATCCTAATAAAATTGTAAGCCCTGGCTGCCACTGATCCACAATTATAATTTGCAGGAAGTGTTGTGACCTACTGGTTGTTCTGTTTATTCAAACTCTAAGCCAAAAGTTGAATGACATTCCAGAATTCTACATTCGAAATGTCCTGATTTGGGACTAGAGGAGTTGTATTACCATTGTATGCATTCCTAACCCTTCCATAATCTCTACAAGGAGTCATGATCTATGAGCGCATAATGTCAAGTTAGAATCGAGGAATTTAAATCACACCTATATGGGTGACAAGAGTAACAAGAAATGAAGTTTCTCTAAAACATTTTGCAGCCTCCTTCTCATTATATTTGGTGCACTTCACACCCATGAAGAAGACTCTACTTACAGCGTCTTTTCACACAACCTAAGACACTTAAACGTAATGCTCTGATACTAAATTTTTCATGCCCCAAAGCTACCTTCTAAGACGCGGACGCGGGACCTAAGGTCACGAGTGATACCAAGCTAACCCTGTTACCGTATTACATATTCTAAATAAATGAAGAAATAAATATTGTATAGAAACTAAGTCATCATGTTAACTGAAATGATTGGGGAATACCCATAATAAATCTAAATAAATGAAAAGTGAGAGTTTAAATACAACTAAAAAGTCAAACTCAAATGCTAAAGTTGAAACTACACTCTATCTGAAATAAATATCTAACTGATTGGAAGTGTTAAGACATGCCGCAGCTAAATCTAGCAAACCTACAACTAGAACTATAAGCGAAGAAAGATAATTATGGCATTCATTCTCTAAGAATGAGGCCTCACCATTTATGTTGCTATACTGAATATCGGGAACCGATCTATGTGTGATCTGGAAGAAAAGAAACCTGAACCTACACACGAGAAGATGTAGCGCAAAGTAACGTTAGTACTTGAAAGCTACTAAGCATGCATGATAGAATAAATCTGAAAAATAATCATAACTGAATTAAAGCATATATCTGATCAATGATAAGAGATAAAATGATACTGAACTTGAAATAACTTAATGGAATGACCAAGTTTATAACATGTTGAGAGTGAAATCTGATTGTATAACTTCAACATAGTTAATGCAGTAGGATATGACTGATGTGTGGGGTCTACTAATAACCAACATAAAACCACATGAGATAAATGTGGATTCTGATGTATATGCCCCATCAAGAGGACCCAATATACCATGGAAGAGTTATAGAGGCATGACTGGACTGGACACTAAAATGAGCCCCACAGAGCGGAATTAGAACATATGGGGCATATAGTTTTGCAACTTGAGGGTGACTAACCCTAGTTCACTTGGTATTAAGATTCTCCCAATTGATTATGCAATTAAAAATTTATGACTGAATTTCTGTAACACTAGACAGCTCAAACTGACATGCTAATTGAAAATGCAACATTCATTTGTTTATAATGAAACATTCAAATCTGAGGCACGTATATCTAAAATATCTGACCTAGAATGTGTAATTTATAATCTAAAATTACTACATATCTAGGGCTCTGTGAATTTATGACAGGATCTACACAAAACAATACTAATAGCATGATCATTTGATTAGGAACATGTCGAATGAAATTCTAGAAACCCTAAGTCAAGATAATTTAAAGGGAATCAAGAATATGACTAAATTCTAGGGACCTAATGGGTGAAACCAACCCACTAGTGAAATCCCACATACCTGGTGATGAATTCCACGGACAAATCTTTGGGTTTCGAGGTTGGAACTGATGAAAACTTGCAGTTTTTTTGGAGCTACGGCTGGTCGACTTCTCCTTAAATTTTTAATCTAATTAACGCTTGGTTTAGGTAAATGATTGATTAGGTTATGTACTAATTAGTTTACTAGGATAAAACATATAAAACCATGTAGTTTAGGGGTTAAACGATGTACTTTAGGGGTCCAACGCATAAGGGAAAGACCAATGGCCCCAGACAAAAGACTGATGGGACAGACCACGGTCCCTCTAATATATGTCTAAGGGACCACTGACCATGAAGTTTATTGTGTTCCTTGGTGTATTAGTTGTTGTTCATTGAGCCTTCAACCACGATGCCTACCAGGGCTCTTGGGAAGGACCATGGACCATGAAGATCGGCATGGTTCTTCTCATGAGTTGGTGGTCTGCTACCTCAGGTTGGTGCTCTACTAGCTAAGGTATATGAACCCTCCCATGGACTGCCATCAAGATCACGGACCATGGAGGGATGTCTAGTCCGATGTGAGAGCTAGGGTTAACGGTGAATCGACATCACGAGCACCAATATGGCCCGCGAGGTGGTCCACAGCCCGTGAAGGGTCCCGTGTTCCACCTGCGTTAGAGGAAGTTTAATTCCACACGCAGATCAAAGGACCGTGGACCCTATTGTAGTCTGTGAACCCTTCCATGGTTCACTGATTTTGGTGATTTTTTATATACATTTCTAAGTTTGGTTTTCGAGGTGTTACAAGGGAACCAACTTCTGCAAAACTGAGGCCCGTACACATCACTAAGTACAACATAAAACATTAAATGGACCCTAGATTCATTAGAAATTCCACAAAGACAAACCATAAATGTGAATTGACTTAACTCGATCTTCCAAACTCAATGGAGCCATTAAAACACTTATTCAAGGTCTCCTTGACCTAAGTCCTGTGTCAGTCATAGAAACTAATCATAATTCCTGAAAAGGGAAAATCAAGAACAAACTTCAAAAATCAAGGCCTCACATATGCCTAAAATCATCTTCTGAAACAAATGTAACTCTAAGATTTTGATCTGACTATTCAAAACCTAAATGTCGATCAAAGTCAACCCAAAGGAAAAAATTCCACTATCTTTCACTTAAGGACCATAACTTCTCAAAAAGACTCTGAAAAAGAAAACAATAAGTCTCTAACACAAATTTCAACATTCCAGAACTAATGGGATCATTGAAATACCAATCCACTTAAAACTCTTAACGACACAAATCACTTTTTTACAACTTTAGCCTTCTAAATTACTATATTCTCAGCATTCATAACTTTTATCTCAAAACTCAAAACCAATTCAATAAATCATTCAAAAACTACTTGGGGCCAATATAGGGGGAAGAAAAATGGTAATTTTATGAAAATTACCAAAAATAAATAAACAAGTCATTACATTATCCTTCACTAAAAACAATATTCATGCTTGAATTAAAGTAAAATATAGATAGTACATGAAGCCTCAAAAAACTGAGGATATATGGCACGCATGTTGGACCTTGTCTCCCTAGTCACATTACTAATTGAATGGTGCTTCCAATGCACTTTCACTAAAGTAATCTCCTTGGTCTAAAGCATTAGAACTATATATTAAAGATATCTATAGGCTCCTCTTCATATGAAAAGTGTAGAACCAATACAAATGAATAAGTGAAAGGACATGAGACTCATCCAACACGTCTTTTTGAAGACTTGAGACATGAAACATACGATGCACAACTGACAAACTATCTGGCAAGGAAAATTTATAGACTGCCTCTCCCACTCGGATGATAATCTTAAAAGATCCAATGAATCTAGGCCTAATCTTTCCGTTTTTAAAAAAGACTTAATCATACCTTCTTGGGTGACATTCTTGGCCAAATATGATCAACGTCAATAAGCACTAAGTCTTAAATACTTAGGTTTACATAACTCTTTTGTCGACTCTAGTTGTGAACAACCTACCCTAAATCATATGTACCAATATATCTAAATGTTTTTTTATCTAAAGAGTCCATCTAAGCTAAATCAAACAGCCGGTCAGAGATCTAATGCCTCAAATTGGGCCACGTAAATACTGGAGTGATAATTGTTTTTGTAGGCTAACTCTCTCAAGGACAGATGTAAATTCCATATTCAACGCTAAATTCAATCACACAAGTTTGGAGAATGTTCTCCAACATGTGATTTTTCCACTCGAGTAAACAATTTGTATGACATTGAAAAGCACTTCTCATATCTTTTCGATCACCCAAAGATGTTAGAAAGATTTCCAAAAGTAGTTAACAATGCTCATCAATGAGAGATAATATAAATATGGAATTCATATATTCGCACAATCTAACTGACATAAATTTGGGCTACTTTCCACTTCATATACTTCACCCGAACATGGATGTAATGACTTGGTCAACTCTTCAACAACCACCAAAATAAAGTCATAACCACCCATAGTTGTAGGAAAACTCACAACAAAATCTAGTTATCTGCTCCCACTTCCAAGTAAGAATGACATCCTTTAAGATACACCTCCAGGCTTCTGGTGCTCACACTTGACCTGTTGGCAATTCAGGAACCTAGAAAGAAAATAAGTAATATATCTCTTCATGCAACTCCAACAATAATGGTGACACAAATCATGATAATTCTTTGACATTTATGTGTGAATGGAATATCAGGAATATTAGGCCTTCTTAAGAATCAATTCAATAAACTTGCACACCTTTGGCACAATAATCCTAGATCTGATTCTAAAGACACTATTAGAATTAAGGACATTTTCATTGGCATCCCCTCTCATTAGTTTATCTCAAATAAGAAAATACTTCTCATGATCAAACTAGTGCTCACAGATCGCTAACTAAGCAAGAAATTATATCTATATAAAAGCAATCAAACTATAACTCTACTCAAAAATATGTAATTGAACGACATTGTTGGCTAAACTTTGAACAACATTAGCAAAAGTTCTCTCCTCAACAGTGATAGTGACAAGATTTCATATGCTAGATTTCTTCGTAATAAAATCATTTGCCATTATATTGTCCTTAATGATACAATCTTGTGATGTCATAGTCCTTTAGTAAATCAAGCCACTTATGTTGCCTCAAGTTCGGATTCCTCTAAATGAACATTTACTCAAGACTTTTATTGTTCGTAGAGACCTCACAATGCACCTGATATAGATAATTCCACCATATATTAAGCACAAATAATACAGTTGTCAACTATAAATCATGCGTAGGATAGTTCTTTACATGGATCTATAAGCATAGCTATCACATTTCCCATATGCATCAGGACTCCACCCAACCCGACTTAAAAAACATCACAATTAATGGTTTAGTCCACACCCTTCTAATGTAAAGTCAACACATGAACCAAAGTCAAGAAGGTATTTATCTTTTGAAATCTCTCCTCACACTCATTAAGCTATTGGACTCACTCTTCATCGAGTCAATCGGGTCGGAGATGCAATAGTGGAGAATTTTTGAACAAATCACTTGTAAATGCATGAAATTCCTACTGAACTCAGTACCATGGTGCTTCTCAGTCTTTCTCAATCTCTTAAATACAATCTTCAAATGTTAATAATGGTCCTGCTCAGTCTTAGAGTACACAAAGATGTCATCATTAAAGACTATAACACAGGAATATAGATAATGCAAGAACACCCTATTCATTAACTCCATAAATGTTGCATCGGCTTTATACAAACTGAAAGACATCACAAAAACTCATAGTTCCTATATCGAGTCCTAATATTTATATGATGATAGTGTGACCTCAAGTAGATCTTAAAATAGAAAGATGCCCCTTAAATAACATCAAGTGTTTGAGATAACTTGTCATTTCATTGTTATAAGGTCGTGATTATAACATCAAATACATCATATATTCCTAAACTGGAGTGGAAGGACAACCTAGTACATAATAAAAAGTTATGCCTCGCCTATTTTGCTAGTATTCATGATACTAGTACTCAAACATCTTGGTTAGAATCAGTTCCAACATTGAAAGAGTTCTTGAAGGTGCTCCACCTTGTAATACCCTAAAACAAACTAAGGTGAACTAGAGATTCGTAAATATTTTATGATTTAATTTTGTATTAAAATGATTTATATTGATGTACTTAGGCAGTGTATGAAGTTTGGTGACATTTGGAGGTCAAACGTCCAAGAACGTCCATGACGTTCAGAATATATGCCTTAGAAAGTGGTTGTGTGCTATCATGTGTTTTAGCGAGTTTTATGTTTTAGTTTTTATTGAAATTAATGTGGGTTGTTCCTAAGACCTCGATTACTTAGTATAGGGGTTTAAAGTCCGGGTACTTCTTCACCTAGGACCCAGGAGGGGCCCTAGAAGAGGACCCCAACACCTAGGCAGAATCTGCCAAGACTACCCAAAACCAGCCTCAAGCGATGGAGGCAATCGAGACTCCTTGGATCAATCGACACCCTATCATCTAGGGGCGTAGGTTGGGACTCAGTATTGAAGCTCAACCCTCCATGTTTCAAGCTGCAGACACAAACGACGCCCACCAGCACGGGCCGTCGTTCAGTCGACGCCCCATTGCTTGGGTCCGTCGATGATGGTCTGGCAAAAGCTGTTGGACGCTACTTCCTTGGCTTGGGGTGTTTTGTAAATTCATCCCAAGTCTTTTACCTAGGATGATATTTTTAGGGTTTTTAAAGTATATTAAATTTGTTTTAATTCCTAAACCTAGACAAGACCCCTCATTTCAAATATTCAAACTCTCTCTAAAGAAAGACTCTCCCACAACCCCATAGAAGCTTGGACTCAAGGAAGTGCTTGGAGGGCTGGTGGTGGACGTGTTCTTCATAAAAAATAATTGGGTTTCCTTCTCATTGAGGTATTGAAGTCATACTTGAACCCTCTTCCATTCAAGGAATCATTTCTAAAGATTTCATAAAGGGTTTTCAAATATATTTTCTTCTATCTTAGACTCTAAGCATGGGTTTCATATAAAAATATTTTAATGATTCATATGTGTTGTTATTAGTGTTATTTGGTGATCTTATAATCAAACCCCTAAAGAACCCATGCTTATGCATATTTCCAACTTCTAGCTTGAGAAATATGTTAAATGAATATGATTGTGTAGTGTTTGAGCTTCTGTTTCTTCATGTTGATATTGCGGTTTAGCTACTGCCCTAAGGGCTATTTTATGATTAATTGTTGCGTAAATTGTGAATAGGGGTTGAAAGCTTGGATGAACGGTAAGTTCGTCTCATTTTTAAACTTTTATTATGAAATGCTCTTGCGTGGTATTTTCCACCTTTGGTGGCGGTGTTTAATTGAATATATGAGTGTTAATTTACTTGTGTGTTATGAATAAGGCCATGAAGGTATATTATGTGAAATATGATGATAATGATATTTTTCTTGATTGATGTGCCTTATGAAGCTTGTTATGTAAAGTATGCTAGAGATAATATCTAAAGGAACTAAATGATTATGTGAAGCATGTTTTAGTGTGTAATATGATGAATGAAGGTTTAAGCATGTTTAGAATTCAATGTTGATGAAATGGTGATTAAGTGAAAGGTGTGCTCACACGTACACTCACACACTCACACTTGAATGAATAAAGTTAGTAAATATGATTTAGGGAAGTTTTGGGGTGAACACTCTTCGTGAGTTCAAATGAAGTGTTTAGTAGCAACCCCACTATCTTCCAAGAGCTTTCTAAGATAGGTAGGAGTATGGATGCCTTTCGTGAGTTGAGATGCGGTGTCCACCGAGAGGATATGAAGAAGAGGTGTTTACACTTCGTGAGTCGAGATATTGAATTTAAAGGTGCCTCTTGAGATGAGTACTCCTCTTTAGTAGAGAATGAGTTACTTAGTAACAATCTCCTCATCCCTTAACTATGCGCCCGCATAGGTGTAGCTATTGGAAAATCCATGTAAAATCTAAGAGAATGACCCTACCCTAGGCAAGTGGGTATCCCTCATCCGATAGGGGTAGTATTGGGATTCCGTGTCTATCTCTCATGGTCAATGTCGGTTAAAGTTATCCCCCACAAAAGAATGAATGAACTATGTCTTCTAAAAGAATGTACTATTTAGGGTAGGTGGTGGTATAGGACGTTATTTATCCATTGCACTAAGTAGACATTCTGAAAGTGGAGCCTTGTTGTATTTTATAAGAAATGTATGAATGAGATATCATGTGTTGTAAATAAAGTTAGACGACTTAAGGTCTAATGTTAAGGAAACAAAGTTTAAGTTAAGTTTTACATAATGAGTTATGAATGATGCATGTAGTGTAGTTGATCCAAGGGGATCCTCAAGGAATTACTAAGTGGGAGTAGTAGTATGGGATGCTACTCTCACATTGCACTTAGTGTAACTTACAAATCCCATTGGATAAGGGAACTTACATGAAGTCCTTAATGTATGATTGTTCTTCTAATGTCTAGTCTAGAGTGTGGACTTGTTTCCCGTGCGAGGTAAGCCTATGGTTAGTAGTCCGATGGATCACTTTGGTATGTATCGAAGGCGGTGTATGGGCGGTTCCTTCATGTCTTACCTTGGTGACTCATAGGATAACTTGGTTAGGAAAACCTCAAAGGAAATGAGTTCACTGTGTTTGGCATAAATGAGTTCACTGTAAAGTTGTATGGTTTACTGTAAAGTTATGTTTTGGTCCTAAAATTTTAAGAGTTCTATTTTATGTGATAAATTATGATTCTTATACTATTTTAATTCTATATTCATGAAGGTTTTACTTATTTGGAATGAAAGTTCCATTTATACTAGTACGTCCCTTTTTTCATGTTTTACATATGTCATATTTAGTACATTGTTTTGTACTAACCCCATACTTTTCTATACTCTATAAGTATAGGTTGGAGGCAAGGATATAAGTCTAGAAGGCAAAGCATGGCAATATACCCTCTCAACATAAAGTATGTCCTCATATGTTCGAGGGCATAGTTCTATTTCTTAGTTTCTATCGTTAAGACTTATTATGTATTTTCATTTAATGTAAAGGGACGTGACCCTAAGATATTTATGTCGTATCTTTAAGTTGGCTTATGCATAAGATTTCACTCTTTAGTATTTATGATAATTATCATTATTAATGTTGTGAAAAGTGTGAATTTCGCACTAATTTTCTTGTCTTATGCAATGAATGATAGCAAATGGTTAGTACAAGACCTTAAAATGGTCAAGTACGCCATTGTCTGGCCTAAGGTTTGCCCTAAATGCTGGGGGTACTTTTGGATTGTGACAAACTTGTTATCAGAGCATAAGTTTATGGGAAATAAATTAGGTTCTAAAGTCTCACAAGCCACATCTAGTAGAGTCTTGTTCATCAGTGTGAGTTGCCACACATCCATGAGTTAGAGGCTATAGAAGTTTTACTTTTTTCATTATTCTAATGTTATTATTTAGACTTGAGTTATATAAGATGTATTTCTCAACCTCTTTTATTTGTGTTTATTGCACATTAATATGAGGAGAGATGAGGAGAGAAACCGCTTGAACGGAGGATGAAGGTGTAGCTAATGAGAGGTCCCTCCCCCTATAGACCAAGTCCCTATAGTCGGCCTTGAGAATGTGAATAATGTGGTTCCCCCTTCGGAACCTCAAGGACTTCAAATGCCCCCTATGACTCAAGCTCCCTTTCTTGAAGGGGAGATGACTAATGCGGAGTTGAGGGATGCCCTAATTAATTTGACCCAACTCATAACGGCTCAAGCTCAAGTCGTCACTAATCATTTGGTTGCCCAAGTTAACAAAGGAGATAGACCTTAAACTAATGTGAGTACTCCTGCTTCTAGAATTCGGGATTTCATGAGAACGAAGTCTCCTACTTTTAATGGCACTAAGGTTGATGAAAATCCACAAAGCTTCATAGATGAGATATTTGAGGTGGTGGATTCTATGGGTGTGACCCTTAGGGAGAGAGCGGAGTTAGCCGCTTACCAACCAAGGAGATATACCTCAAACTAATGTGAGTACTCCTGCTTCTAGAATTCGGGATTTCATGAGAACGAAGTCTCCTACTTTTCATGGCACTAAGGTTGATAAAAATCCACAAATCTTCATATATGAGATATTTGAGGTGGTGGATTCTATGGGTGTGACCCCTAGGGAGAGATCGGAGATATAGGCTTACCAACTCAAGGATGAGGCTCAAGTGTGGTTTGAGCAATGGAAGGATGAGAGACCCTTAAAGGATGGTCTATTAGATTGGGAAGTGTTCAAAGAGGCTTTTCTAGATGGGTTCTTTCCCTTAGAGTGGAGGGAGAAGAAGATGGTTGAATTCATGAATCATCTTCAAGGGGAAATGAGTGTAAAAGAGTGCTCTCTCAAATTCACCCAACTCTCTAAGTATGCCCCGGCCATGGTAGCCAACCCTAGGGCTAGGATGAGAAAATTTTGCGATGGGAGTGTCTAGATTGGTGGAAAAGGAGTGTATGCACAACAAATTGAGGAGTCCAAAATTAGGGAGACAAGGCAAGAGGGGAAGAGGCCTAGGTTTGATGATTCTAGTCAACCAAAACCTAAGAAGAGGCTCTATCACCAAGAGTATTCCATGGGGAACAAGGATAGAGTTTCCAACCGAAATTCCCAAGGAGGTGTCCATACTTTTGAGAGGCCTAGGTGTGCTACTTGTAGGAAGCAACATTTGGGTAAGTGTCTTGCCGGAATGGATGATTGTTTTGTATTTGCTAGTAAGAATCACAAGATGAGGGACAGTCCTAACATTAAGGCAAAAGGAAAGAGGGAAATCAATCTCCTCAAGGTGGTCTAGATCCTAATGCTCCAAAGAAGAACCCTCCCTCTAGAACGGGGGCTAGGAGGGAGAACTAATCCGGATTTGATAGTCCCGGTAAGCCTTAACCCTTTATGGTTGTTGTTTTTGATATATAAGATGATTTCATATGTTTTTGTATTTATTATGATCATGCTTTCTTGATAAATTTCTTAAAGGAGAGATTGTTGAAATTCATGCATGTTTCACTGTGTGAGAGTCATGCTCACTGTAAAATTTACAAGTTTGAAAAAAAATTGTATTTTCATTGATAATGGTTTCAATATGTTTTAAAATGTTATATATGAGCATTTTTAAGGTTGTATAAGGTAGTTCCTCCATAAATGGAGAATGAGAATGCGTTTTGAAGTGTAAAAGTTACTTCCAAAAAGTTGCATGTGTTGCCTAACAATTGTTTGTCAATGTGTAGTTGGTTTTCCTTGTAAGTTAGTGCATTGAATATGAATGTTTGAGCCTTTATTTGGTGTGTTATATGATTCTAGTAAGTCCTTGATGTTCTTAAAAGTTTTTAGTGTCATTCGAGGATGAATTTTGTTCCAAGCGGGGGAGAATGTAATACCCTAAAACGAACTAAGGTGAACTAGAGTTTCGTAAATTCTTCATGAGTTAATTTTGTTTTAATATGATTTATATTCATATCCTTAGGCAGTGTATGTATTTTGGTGATGTTTGGAGGTCAAACGTCCTAGAACGTCCATGACGTTCAGAAGATATACCTTAGAAAGTGCTTATGTGTTCTCATGTGTTGTAGCGAGTTTTACGTGTTCGTTTTAATTGAAATTGATAAGGGATGTTCATAAGACCTAGATGAATTAGTATAGGATTTTAACATCCGGATACGACTCAACCTAGGACCCACGAGGGGCCCTAGAAGAGGACCCCAACACCTAGGCAGAATCTGCCAAGACTGCCCAAAACCAGCCTTAAGCGACAGAGACAATTGACGCCCCGTCGTCTAGGGACATAGGTTGGGACTATGTATTAAATATCAACCCTTCATGATTCCAGATGCATGCCCAAATGACGCCCAGCAGCACGGGCCGTCGTTCAGTCGACGCCCCATTGCTTGGGTCCGTCGATGATGGTCTGGCAAAAGCTGTTGGACGCTACTTCCATGGCTTGGGGTGTTTTGTAAATTCATCCCAAGTCTTTTATGAACCTAGGATGATATTTTTAGGGTTTTTAACATATATTAAATTGGTTTTAAGTCCTAAACCTAGACAAGACCCCTCATTTCAAATATTCAAATTCTCTCTAAAGAAAGACTCTCCCACAACCCCATAGAAGCTGGGACTCAAGGAAGGGATTCGAGGGTTGGTGGTTGACGTATTATTCATCAAAAATCAGTGGGTTCCCTACTCATCGAGGTATGGTATCCATCATTGAACCCTCTTCAATTCGAGGAGTCATTTCTAAATGATTTTGAAAAAGGTTTTCAAACTCTATCTTCTTCTATCTTTGACTCTAAGCATGGATCTTCATATAAAAATATTTTAATGATTCAAATATGTTGTTGTTAGTGTTAGTTGGTGATTTTAACATCAAAACCCTAATGAATTCATTCTTATGCATATTTCTAACTTCTAGCTTGAGAAATAGGTTAAATGAATATGATTGTGTAGTGTTTGAGCTTTGGTTCTTCATATTGATATTATGGTTTAGCTACTTCCCTAAGGGTTATTTTATAATTAATTGTTGGGTAAATTGTGAATAGGTGTTGAAAGCTTGGATGAATGGTAAGTTGGTCTCATTGTTGAACCCTTATTATGAAATTCTCTTGAGTGATATGGTCCACCTTTGGTGCCATGTTTAATTGAATATATGAGTGTGAATATGATTATAATGATATTGTTATTGATTGATGTGCCTTATGAAGCTTGTTATGTGAAGTATGCTAGAGATAATATCTAAGGGAACTATATGATTATGTGAAGCATGTTTAAGTGTGTAATATGATGAATGAAGGTTTAAGCATGTTTAGAATTCAATTTTGATGAAATTTTTATTAAGTGAAAGGTGTTGTCACATGTACACTCACACTTGAATGAATGAATGAATGAAGTTAGAAAATACGATTAAGGGGACTTTTGGGGTTAACACTCGTGAGTTGAGATGAAGTGTTTAGTAGCAACCTCACTATCTTCCAAGAGATTTCTAATATAGGTAGGACGATGGATGCCTTTCGTGAGTTGAGATGTTGGTGTCCACTAGTTATTCTTAACCTATAGTATAAAATGTTTAGAGTCCGTGGGAGTTATTCTCAGCACCGAGAGGATATAAAGAAGGGGTGGTTACACTTCGTGAGTTGATATGTTGTATTCCAATATGCCTCTTGAGATGAGTACTCCTCGTTAGTATAGAATGAGTTACTTAGTAACAATCTCCTTATCCCTTAACTATGAGCCCGCATAGGTGTAGCTATTGGAAAAGCCATGTAAAATCTAAGAGAATGACCCTACCCTAGGCAAGTGGGGATCCCTCATCTGATAGGGGTAGTATTCGGATTCCATGTCAAGCTCTCATGGTCTATGTCGGTTAAAGTTATCCCCCTTAAAAGAATGAATGAACTATGTCTTCTAAAAGAATGTACTACTTAGGGTAGGTGGTGGTATAGGACGCTATTTATCCATTGCATTAAGTAGACATTCTGAAAGGGGAGTCTTGGTGTGCTTTAGACGAATTAAGGTATAATGTTGTGGAAGAAATTTTAAGTTAAGTTTTACATAATGAAGTTATGAATGTTCGATGTGCTTTACTTGATCCAAGGGAATCCTTAAGTAATCACTAAGTGAGAGTAGTAGTATCGGATGATACTCTCACATTGTACTTAATATAACTTAGCAGTCCAATTAGAGAAGGCACTTACATGAAGTCCTTAATGTATGATTGTTCTTCTAATATCTTGTCTAGAGTGTGGACTTATTTCCCGTGCGAGGTAAGCCTATGGTTGGTAGTCTTAAGGATCACTTTGGTGTGTATTGAAGGGGGTTTATGGGCGGTTCCTTCATGTCTTACCTTAGTGAGTCTTAGGGGAACCTCAAACTAAATGATTTCACTGTGTTTGGCATAAATGAATTCACTGTAATGTTTCACTGTGTTCACTGTAAAGTTGTATGGTTTACTGTAAAGTTACTGTAATGTTTCACAGTGTTCACTATAAAGTTGTATGGTTTATTGTAAAGTTATATTTTGGTCCTAAAATTATGAGAGTACTATTTTATGTGATAAATGATGATTCTTATACTGTTTTAATTCTATATTCATGAAGGTTTTACGTATTTGGCATGACAGTTCCATTTATACTAAAACGTCCCTTTTGGCATATTTTTCATATGTCATACTTAGTACATTGTTTTTTACTAACCACATACTTTTTTATAATCTGTAAGTATAGGTTGGAGGAAAGGAAGAATTCTAGAACGCAAAGCTTTGGAATCTACCCTCTCAAGACTAAGTATGTCCTCATATATTCGAGGGCATAGTTATATTTCTTAGTTTCTATCATTAAGACTTATTATGTATTTTCATTTAATGTAAAGGGTCGTGTCCCTAAGATATTTATCTCATGTCTTTAACTTGTGTTGTGAAGACGAGATCACTCTTTAGTATTTATGAAAGATATTTTATTATTATTATTTGAATATTGTGAAAAGTTTTAATTCCACACTAATTTTCATGTCTTATGCGATGAATGATAGCAAATGGTTAGTACAAAACCTCTGAAAGGTCAAGTACAGAATTACCCGACCTAAGGTTTGACCTAAATGCTAGGGGGTACTTTCGGATCGTGACACACCTAATCGTATATGGAATTTGGTATTGACTTGAAGTCATTAACCCGGCCTATCTTATCTCTTCTTATTGGAATGCTTCTGTTGACAATACATTTTGTTCTGATATTTGTAAAGTTAATACTTAAGTATTTCATTCATTAATTAGTTCAAATTACATATTTTAGATTTTAATGCAACTTTTTGTAATTATCCTTATTTGTCAAAACGTTAGGATTATTGATTAATTTTGTTTATAGTACTTTTGTCACAGTTAGTTGAATATGTTGTGAATATTTATTCTGTTTGATTAAATCAAAAAAGAACTAGACTACATTTTTACATATTATATGGTTGTATTGTTACTTTTTTTAATATTTATTTTATTTGTTACTTTTATCAATTTTCATTTTGTTATTTTTTGCACGTCTAGAAATACATCTTAATATGGATAATATATTTACATACACACTATTTTATTAACTAGTGGTTTTGGCTCATGATTTTGAGGTAATGTCATTATACTAAGCCGGATTCAATTTTCTATTGGAACAACGAAAAAGGGTATAGATTGCCCCTAAACTATGTGAAATAGATAACTTATACCCTTAGTTACATTTTGAGATAAAAATGCTCGTGTTGTTATCCTTAGAGACCACAAATACCCTCATGACTTAACACCCCAAATTTTTAGTGATGTGGCAAGCCACGTGGGACTTATTCTTCCACCTAAGCGTTGCTAACTAGGATTCAATACAAAAAAACTAGACCTTTAGCGGTGACAACAGTAGCCACAAAAACATATAATATCATCACTAAAGGTTTTTTATTTTTAAATTATGATATTATGTTTTTCTCTTCATTATTTTTTAAAAAAAACAAAAATTATATCAATTAAGGAGGAGTTTGAAGACATTGTATATTTTATTTTTGTATCATATGTAAACTTATAAAATGTACAATGACACATTATGTAGTAGTAGATTTGAATCGAGAAGTAATTTTGATGATTTTCGTAATAATATTTGGATATTTATAATATGGATAGTTCAAGTTACTTTTAAGAAAATTAGGTTGCAACCAAAAATTAATTATTATACTTTTGTGTTGAAAATATAGGTTTTACTAGCGAATAATTGTTGCAACCTTAGTTGCCTCAAAAAATCACTCATAACCTATAGTGGTATAGTCGGGATATTGTGGTGACTTTGTCGCTCCTAAGGTCAAGTTCTTTTTAGTGAATCCTAGTTGGAAACGCTTAAGTGGAGGGAATCACTAAATATTTAGGTAGTTAACTATTGAAGTATTTGTGATCTCTTGAAATAACAGCAGGGGTTTTTTTATCCCAAAATGTAATAGAGGATATAAGTGGTCTACTGTACATACTTTAGTGGTAATTTTTACCCTTTCTATTTAAGCAATTACTTGGTTATTAATTCAATAGTGGTGGATAAGATTTTAAATAAGGGTGTAATTGGTCTATTTCTCATAATTCGGGGGCAATTTTGACTCTTTTACATATATTTTATTCAAACATAGATTTAATCGGAGGGGTTCAAACTCGGTCCATCATTATTTTATACTTCAGTTTATGATTAGTTATTTTATTTATATATATCATTGTCATGCTTAATTATTTTTTTTCTAAGCTAAATTGTAGTATTTGTTGCTATTATATTTTTATTATTTTGTTGGGCTGATTATGGGCTTTTTGTATTTTTATTTTTCTTATGTGGGGTTTACTTTCCAGTGAGCTGATCTTATTATTTGTTGTGCACCATTAACAAGTTATTAAGTATTTGATCATTGTTCAAAAGAGTTTGTTTAAGATGAAATTTGAATTGCTCTAATGATAACTAACTTTGAAATTTATTGTATTGTGTTATGAGCTTGTTTGCCTACTATTTTACGTGGTCTTCTATTAGTATTTATTCTTTTTTACTTTTAATTTTTGTTATTTTTTTATAAAATTGGCCAATGTAAAAATTTCTCCGTCGGCTTTGAAGGTCTTTCTATTTTTAAATGACAAAAATTTTGTTTAAGTTTATACATTTTGTATGGTAAATTTGCCGATGAAGAAATTACCGTTGATTTCCAAAGTCTTCCCTGTTAATAAGATGGGTTTTTATTTTAAATTATTATTTTATTCATATAATTTATTCATTACTTACAATTTTACTAAGTTTCTTTACAAGTACTCGGAGTTGCTCTCCAATCTAAGGGAGCTACTCCAATGGAGTTGAAATGTTATTTTTAGTATTATTGTGTATATTATTTGTTTTAGGCAAACCTAAGGCCATTTCTTATATTATATTTTATTTTATTACTTGGGCATCACATTTATAATACTTGTATATTCTTTTATCTCCTTGATTTAAAAAAATGAATTTAATCGGAACCACGATTGTAACTTTTGAAGGATTCCTAACACCTTCCATTTGAAATTACTTGAACCCTTACCAAGATTCTATTGGTTTGGTAGACATTATTCTGAGTAAATTAATTAACTGGTTTCCTAGTTTTTTTAAAAATTACGCGGCGACTCTCTTTTCCTCTTAAAAATTTTTTATTCTTCAAAAAACTAATTATTTGAAGAGCTTGTGATTGCCAAAGATGGTGTCCTTGTGATTGACAGAGATGGTACAATCATGATAAAATCTCTCAGCTGGAATAAACTAACCAACATGTGTGGAAACATTGTAGAGCTCAAGAAATCATTCGGGAAGAATTCGAATCTCATAGCAATATACGCAGTCACATAAGATAGACTCGTACCTGAATTAATGCATATATGATAAACACTCAACTACACCTGATCATATCCTACGTGTAGGTGGTCGTAATCTAGTACAAAACCCAACAAATAGTTGGGGTCAAACCCACAGGGAGCGGTACAATGTGGAATTCAAGTAAAGCTTGTGGTCTAATCAGTAATAGAAGTAGACATTATCAAAATTGTAACACTTCGAATATTAGTAGGCTAAACAAGAGGTTAAACTGAGTGTTAGAGTCTTGGATGTAACTCCCCGTAACCGAAATAAGAAAGAATACAATTTTCAAGAACCTCCATGTGTCACCCACGAGGGGAACCTACGGGCCTTGGTTGGACCCACGCCTCATAGGTGAGCCCATAGGTGAACATCTTGGGGATCGCATGAGGTAGTGTACCAAGAGACCAGGACCCACGCCACGTGGATGGGTCCACGGTCTGTGGTTGAATGTCATGGGTCGAGGTCCCAAAAATCAAGTCTCATAACCCAAACCACGGTTCACCAGGACGGACGGTGGGTCTATCCACGGTCCGTTGGTAAGGTCTCGTGGGTGGGGTCTGTGCGACGGTTAAGTGAGGACTAAAGGGTCTTTTTTGATTTTAATTAATATTAAGTGATGTCGTTTTAGCCTAATTTAGACAACCTATATAAGGATTTTAGACCATTAAATTAATTCATTCATCTAATTATTTTTAAAATTCAAATCAATTCCCAAAACTTAATCTTCACCAAAAATTCTCTCTCCGAAAAACTCAAAGAAGAAGATGAAGTGGACTTAGGGTTGAAGAAGCTAGGATCTTCACATTAAATTCATAGGGCTTTGTGGTCAAGGTGTGGTAGATATTCATCCATGCACAGAATTCACCCATGGATCCCCTTCAAAATTCCAATATCAATGATAGACATCCTCAAAAGCTAGGGTTTGATTCCAAAGTCATGGCTTCCTTTCATAAACGATTATAGTTCTCCTATGTATTCATCGGCTTATCAAGGTTCATTTGGGTTATCTACTTTCAAATTGTGCGTGAGTTTGCCTTCTAGGATTATGGGGTCCAATTAGGTTGTAGCTAGGTATTTACTTTACCATTTCATCCTTTTCTAGACTCGTGAGCTATATAGTCATGCTTTTTGTTATTGTTTCATTCTTATGACCTTTAGTTGTTGTTAATTTCTCAGTTTTCATATTATATTTACTTTCCAAGATCTGTCGGCCTATAATGTGCAATGAGCACTTAATGTGTTGGTACTAGATCCTACAGTCAATATCTTTTTTCTTAATGTAGATCTTAGTATTAGTAGACAACGGTGATTCAAGATAGTGGAGGAATTCTTGAGAGATAGAGAGTGAGATGATGGTATCCTAGTTCAACCTATCTCCATATCTATATAATTTTTGTTAGTGTTTTATATTTGAGACAAGTCTATACTTTGGTCCACTTTTGGGAGTTGTACTCTTTCAAAGCTTTGAACTTTCATCCATCGGGTCACCGGATTGGATCTTATATTCTGGCTTTTGTATATATTTTTGTTGTTCTCTTTTATACATTGCTTCTTCAAATTGCTTTATGTTTCTCATTGATTGTTGATTCTATATACATGTTACTTGTCATTTCAAGATATGGATTGACTTACCTAGTGGTGGGTTATACTAGGTGTTATTATGGATCGATGTTTTAGGTCATGAAAAAGTTTGTATTATCCCCATGTTCATGGTTGTCATTATACAAAATTTATATTTAATAGAATATAGTAGATCAGTGTGGAGACGTTTGTATCCTATCTTAGGGAGGCTACATGATGTCTTTAGGAATATTATTTCTTTTGGTTCATTATTGTGTGTTTGGTTTTCTTATTTGGTTTATGGACTATTTTTGTTTTACTCTTTCACAAGATGGCTCGCACGTTCAACTCAACAGATTGGGATGATGCGCCTGAGCCCACAAGTAAAGCCCAATTTGGGGCAGAGGATGACCTCGAGGTTGAGTGAGAGTTGCAATAGAATCTTGTGACTAGGGTAGAGAGGCGACACCCCGTCCAACGGCATAGCCTCAAAAAAGCTCACATTCCTCCATAGTCGGATCCAAGCCACTACCCAAGCTCTAGGGCACGAGATTTGTAGGTGGCTAACACTACGCTCTTAGTTGTGCAAGGGTCATGTACACTATAACAAAAACAACTTTTAGCAACAATATGACATAAATAAAAAGTGGTAAAGTCTTTACCGGCAGTAGTTAAGTGTCATTGAAACCGATGTCGCTAAAGGCTTTAGGGACATATACAAAGAATGTTAATTGTCGCTAAGTATACATATTTAGCGGCAATTAAATGATCATTTTTTATGTAGTGGTAGTAGTTCTGCGCTCCGCTATGTTGGTAATATATGATCAACAAGCAGCAGCGGCTTCCATAGTTGAGGTGCCACCAGAAGATGTCGGTGCCTATCCAGTCATCACAACAGGAGTTATACCATTAGAGGAGAAAAAGATGCTCTGATTGATTTTTAGACTTTCTCCTCCAAGGTTCTCTAAGCTATAGAGAAGGATACCCACGAGTTTATCACTACCTATAGAGAGAAGTTACATACGTATAGATACCGTCTAAAGTGTTATATCGTGCTCAGGTACAAGCTCAGTTGACTTCTGGATACTAGTAGATGATACTTGTTCCCTATTCTTGATATCTTTTTATTTATTAACACTAATCATTTTTTGCTTGTGTGTTGTAGATATTGCTTCTATTGAATTTATTACTAACCTAACTCTCTGTGCATCCCTTTAATGTTATTTCAATTTGGCTTAGTTCTTATTCAATTGTTGTATTTTTAGTGGCTCATATTTTTTCCAGACAAAGGTGCTCATGTTGTGCCTCTTATTCCTGACAGCCAAAGTCATTGCCAGTCAATCACAAGCATTTCTTTACCATTAGAACCTGCTTGGATATCACCCACCATGATTATCTCCAGTCATACTTTTTGAATTGGGCACCATATTTTCATGAACCCTTTCTCATGTCTCCTATCCTGTTGATCTGGCGATTTGAGCTTGAAGTTGAGGTTCTACATTATGTCCTTGCAGATTACAGGTACGACATTAATACTTAGGCCGAATGTCATAATATTGGATCTTGATCTTCTGTATCCTTGTACTCTTTATTCATAGGTTAATCACCTCTATCTACATCTACTCAACAAGTTTAGCAATAAGGTCCACTTGAATAAATGTTGTTTGTAGTTTTGATGATTTGACCTTGTGAAGGGACCCGGTTCATTGTGTTATAAACTCTCCACTACCAAGCTGTAAATAAGTACAAGTGGTTGGTGCATAGTCTCCAATTGATGACAGGACAAACCTAGGGACCTTGTGAAGGAATCTGGTCCTTAGCTCGACACACATCTCACTGCAAGGCTGGAAAAAGTACAAAAAGTTGGTGCACAATCTCAAATAGTGGCAGACACGGCAAAAGCCTTGGCCAATGGCATGGCTTCTAAGGTTGTGACTATTCCACATAAAGATTATGTCCAATAGTCATAACCTATGTTTTTGCAACTTGAAAAAGCTTTCAAGAACTCTTGCAAAGGCTGATCGAAATTGTGAAGATTCTCCCCAAGTTGCCAGCTTGGTGGTCTTAGGATTTATTATTTTGAGCATATCCTGTAAATCTGATCCTCAATCTATAAAGGAATCAGATAGTTGTTTAGTGTTACATTCCAAATCAGTTAGGGCAGTCTTGTATCTGCTTAGGGAAAATCTAAATCATCTAAAGTTAGGTGTTTTAGTGGGCGGTGTTGTATCCGCTTTGAAAAATTCTACGTTGTCTAGGGATAAAAGCTTAGTGGGCAGCGTTGTATCCACTTAGGCTCTTCAAGTATTAAGTAGATTACTTGTGAGATTAATACGTTTTCTCATATTGGTTGTAACTAAGTTCACTTTTTCTTGAGAAGATTAGTGAAGCAGTTGAAAATCATGTCCAACAAGTCATGATTTTACTCCCTTGAGCAAGTAGGTTCCATGTAAACTACTTGTGTTGTGTTTTTATCGTTATTTACTTTACAACGTCTGTTGAGTTCAATCAATGGACCTGGTCCATTGACTGGTAGTTGACGCATGTATTCTATCAATTGGTATCAGAGCAGGTGTTTTTTAGCTGGTTAACACCAAGAGAGGTACTCCTGTCAAGGAATGGCCTCTCCACTACGACTAGAAGAGGGAAATCATCAACACGAACACCACATTTCAATGGTCAGTTCTATAGCTGGTGGAAAACAAGGATGCATGATTATCTGATGGCTGAAGACAGCGAGCTATGGGACATAGTGTTGGATGGACACTTCATCCCAACGACTAAAGTGAAAGAAGGTGAAATAACCGAAATCATGCCAAAGACTCGTCTACAGTACACTGAGGCTGACAGAAAGAAGATTGAGGAAATCTACAAAGCAAAGAAGTTGTTGGTGTGTGGAATAGGTGCTGAAGAATATAATAGGATTTCTGCGTGTGAATCAGCGAAAGAAATCTGACACTTCTTAGGCACTGCTCATGAGGGCACAGAGCAAGTAAAGGAATCAAAGGTGGACATATTGACTATCCAGTATGAAAATTTTACAATGAAGGAGGGAGAAACTATTCATGAATGCATACCAAACTCACATCCATAACAAATGAGCTACAAAGTCTTGGTGAATCTATCAGTACAAGCAAGCAGGTCAGAAAAGTACTTCGAATTCTTCCCAAGTCTTGGGCAAGAAAATTGGATGTTATTACAGAGGTTAAGGATCTGAAAGTTTTTACAATGGATGCTCTTATTAGGAATCTCAAAACCCATGAGATGAATAGAAATCAGGACATTACGAAAAAAGGAGGCTAAAAAGGATAAATCACTAGTTCTCAAGATTTCTTCTGGTGACGCATATATGGCTTATATCACCAAGAGATTTCAAAAATTTGTGAGAAAACATGGAGGATTTAGAAAAGGGGGAAATCTTTCTCGAACTGCAAATTCTAGTGACATCTATCAGAAGTGTGGAAACGCTGGACACTTCATGAGAGACTGTCCAATGGAAAAAGCTTGAAACAAAGAGCATTACAGACATGGAGCCGAAAAGGACAAAAGAATGGACTGAACCTAGATAAAAATGCAAGGAAGGTTGCAGCTAATCATGTTGTGAAGAAAGCTATCGCAGCGTGGGGTAATTCATCAAGTGAATCAAGAGAATCAGAATGCGCTGATGATGCCTCCATGGTGGCGGTTCAGATGATACAAATGTGTCTGATGGTCTATTATGACTCATGGTGAAATCTGACAATGAAAAGGTAACACTCTTTGACATTAAGCAAAACTTAAATACTTATTATGTCCAAAGTTTGAGAAATCTTGCAAATGTCTTGATTCATTCTGTTATATAATTAACCACTGAAAATAACTCTATGAACAGTAGTCTTTATGGTCTAAATGAAGAAAAATAAGTGATGGTAATTCAGATGTCTGCTCTTGAGGTGCAAGTGATGGTTTTTAAATCTAAAAATCTGGAACTTAAGGAACAACTGGATTTGATGATTGAGATATCTTGTAGAAGGAAGGGTGAAGCTACTAATATGCATGCAGAGTTAGAAAGCAATTTTAACACTTTTGAAACCAGACTTGCCTTATCATGGAAAGAAATGATCAAATGGAGAGGGACCTGATCCATTTTAAGGAGGAACTTCAAGTATCCATAAAGTGGACCAGCTCGACCAAACTATTATCTAATGTTACAAGTCAAAGCAACTATAACAAAAAGGTATTAAGAAGTCTGAACATTACTCCTCCTTACAACCCCCACAGCAAATATGTGTTTGTCTCATATAATTTAATGTGTATTCACTGTGGTTAAAAAATCCATCTAAAAGGAGATTTTCCTGCCTGGAACGCTTTACAAGAAAAATTCTCTGTCTATTCTAAGCAGAAAAGGACTCAGCTAAGGGGACCAGGTCCTACTGGCAAAAAGCCTAGACAAGAAACTGCTAGAAACAGAGGACCTACTCCAGTTAGCAGAGTCTCAAACTTGAAGAATAAATATTTGCCACACTGGGCAAAAAAACACTCTAATTACACCCTTGTAAGTTTATTCGGAACTCAGATTGAAGTGGGTTCCCAAATCTAACAACTAATGTTTGTTGCAGGTGAGTGAAGGAAGTAGCAGCACGTGCTGGTACATGGACAATGGTTGCTCAAAGCACATGACTGGAAGTACCAAAAACTTCCTTTCACTCAAGGCACTTGAAGGAGGAGGTGTCTCTTTTGGCAATGGAAAAAGGGGTATATTCTAGGCGTAGGAAAAAGGTTGGCAAATCTCTTGAAGATTCCATTGAAAATGTGTACTATGTAAGTGGGTTAAAGTACAGTTTTCTTAGTGTCTCCCAGATATGTGATAAGGGAAATGAAATCAGATTTTTGTCAGATAAATGTGTTGAAACCTGTTTGTCTACAAATAAAAAGGGTGATTTTAACGGCCAGAAGAAGGAAAAACATGTATGTGGCAGAACTAGAAACAACTCATGGAGACGATCTGACATGCCTAAGTGCTCAAAGTGAAAGTGGTGACTTATGGCATAGGAGACTAGGTCATGTGAGCTCTTGTCTACTGAAGAAATTGGTTTCTAGGGACATGGTCCGTGGTCTGCCTAAGCAGAAATTCAGTGACAAATAAGTATGTGATGCATGTATCAAAGGGAAACAAACTAGATCTTTATTTAAATCAAAGAAGCAGGTCAGTTCTTCAAGGGTTCTTGAGTTGTTACATATGGATGCGTGTGGACCGGTGAAGATCCAAAGTCCAAGTGGGAAGAAGTATATATTGGTGGTTGTGGATGACTACTCAAGATTCACGTGGACTATGTTCCTCAAGTCAAAGTCTGAGACGGTTGATGTGCTAATGATCTTCTTCAAAATGATTCAAACTAAGCTAAACTACTTGATTGTTGGGATTAGGTCACACCATGGAACGGAGTTTGAAAATGCAAAGTTTGATACCTTTTGTGTAAAAAATGGCATCAACCACAACTTTTCAACACCCAGAACACCTCAACAAAATGGGGTGGTAGAAAGGAAGAACAGAACCTTGGTAGACATTGCAAGAACCATGCTCATTGAGTTAGATCTTCCTCAAAACTTCTGGGTTGAGGCAATCAACACTACGTGTTGTGTGACCAACTAGTGTTTAATTAGTTCTCTACAAAACAAAACAACCAATGAGCTACTCAACGGCAATAAACCAAAGCTAAGTTATCTAAGGTCGTTTGGATGCAAGTGCTTTGTACTAAACAATAGAAATGACGATTTGGGAAAATTCGATTCCAGAAGTGATGAAGGTGTCTTTGTGGGATACTCATCGTCAAGAAAGGCTTACAGAGTTTTTAACAAAAGAACACTCTACATTGAGGGAAGTTTTCATGTTGTCTTTGATGAGAGTGGTGATCTAAAGAACATAGATATGAATAATGATGAGGATTTGCTGGAGCTATTCAAATTATAGAACCAAGAAGCAAGTAGGAATGAAGCTGAGGTGAATCTAGACTCTGATGTTACTGATCTCAGTCCATCTGAGGAGGTAAAAAAGGACAACCAGTCTACTATGGGACCAGGTCCTTCTAATGATGCAAGCCAAGAGGAAATTCATCCTCCTACTACAAATGATGATTCTGAAAATAAAGAAGAACAGATGAATCTACCACAGCCTCTGCGCTCTAGATCTGTATGGAAGCATAATTCATCTCACCCTCTTGAAAATCTTATCTCTCCTCTAAATTCAGGAATACAAACCAGGTCAGAAACAAGGAATTTGGTTGCATTCTCATCATTCATCTCTACTATTGAGCCTAAAAATGTGAAAGAAGCCTTGATGGATGCTGACTATGTAATCTCTAGCAAGATGAACTGCATCAATTTGAGCGAAGCAATGTGTGGTACCTGGTCCCAAGACCTGCTGACAGAACCATTATTGGGACCAAAGAGGTGTTTAGAAACAAGATTGATAAAAGTGGGGCTTTCACTAGAAACAAGTCCAGACTAGTAGTTCAAGGGTATAATCAGGAAAAAGATATAGACTATGATGAGGCTTTTTCTCCTATTGCTAGGATGAAGGTTATTAGAATCCTCATAGGATTTGCAGCTTTCATGGGGTTCAAACTGTTTCATATGGATGTTGAATTGTATTTCTGAATGTTGATCTAAAAGAAGAAGTATATGTTAAACAACCACCTGGATCTGAGGATGCAAATTTGCCAAATCATGTATTTAAACTTAATAAGGCTTTTTATGGGCTGAAGCAGGCACCAGGATCTTGGTACGAAAGGTTGTCAAAGTTTTTACTGAAAAATGGCTTCAAGAGGGGGGAAATTGACAACACATTGTTTTTGATGAAAAGAGATAAATAATTGCTCATCATTCAAGTGTATGTGGATGATATCATTTTTGGAGCGACCTCTGAGCATCTATGTGAAGAATCTGCCACCCTTATTGGAAATGAATTTGAGATGATCATGATGGGAGAGTTGAACTTCTTCCTCAGTCTGCAGATGAAGCAAACTTCTAATGGCACCTCAATCTGTCAAGATAAGTATACAAAGGAGCTGTTAAAGAAGTTTCATATGGTGGATTCTAAACCTATTGATACCCCTATGGGTACAAACTCAAAATGGAAGCAGATGATGTTGATCCTTTAATAAATCAAACAATGTTCAAAGAAATTATTGGGTCTCTATTGTATCTGACAGCAAGCAGGCCTGACATTGTATTCAGTTAGGAATGTGTGCACGATTCCAAGAATGTCCAAGGGAATCACATTTAAAGGCATCTAAGAGAATCATCAGGTATCTGAAGAAAATAGGGACCTGATCCTGTTTTTTCCTGCAAGTAAATTTTTTGAACTAGTGGGATATTCATATGCTGATTTTGCTGGATATCAAGTGGACTGTAAGATCACTTTTGGAATGGCACATTTTTGTGGATCCTCACTCATATCTTGGGGAACCAAAAAAGAAAATCTCAGGGGCTCTCTAAACAGCTGAGGTTGAGTATGTAGTTGTTGCCTCTTGTTGTTCCCAACTTCTTTGGATAAAGAAACAACTTGAGGACTTTGGAGTCCATATAAACACCATCTGTCTCATCTGTGATAACACCAGTGTTGTAAACATGGGAAAGAATCCAGTACAGCACAAAAGAACCAAGCACATTAATGTCAGGCATCACTTTTTAGAGATAATGTTGAGAAGGGGAACATCATCATGAAATACTGCAGGAATGAAGATCAGATTGCACACATCTTTACCAAATCTCTCAGCAAGGATCAATTTGAGAGCATAGGATGAAGTTAGGGATGATGAAAATGCACTAACCTAATTTCGTCAAGAAGCCTCTAATCCTGTTTTGACTAAGATCTGGAGGGAAGGTATCTACAGAACTCTTAATGCATTAAGATCATCTTTGTACCTGAATGCAGATATACACCCATGGAATGTACAGGAGCAGAGAATGGCTAGAACCATTCAGGAATTGTATTTCATCTGCAGTCGAGGACCTAGTCCCTCCCAAGGTTAGCACTCTTTATATTTATTTTAAATTGTTTAATGAGAACCGTCCAGATCTCCACATGTTAGTCATCATTCATTCTGATCGTTGTCCCATCGCCTTTAATCCAAGTGACGCGTCTATTCAGGGACCTGACACACCCTTTCAAGTTCTTTATATTGACCTTTCTTCACTTCATTTCTCCCCATTCAAACAAAACCCTCTTTCTTTGTAAGTCCATTATCTAAATTCTTTTGCTTCCCTATTTATTCTCTCTTGATTTTTGAAACTCTCTCTCAAACGACATGTCTCAGTCTCCATCTTCTTCTAAGAAAATGTTTGATTCTCTAAATGAGATAGACCCAGTGGCATTTTATACCACTTCTAAAGTCGTTTCTCCTTCCAAACCGTCGACCATTTATCCGCTCAACATTGGGTCATCGAGTTCCCTTGATCTTGTGTCTCCCATTGATCTCAATAACCCTGCACCCTTATCCCAACCTGGTCACTTCTCAGAAGTACTTTCAGAACATCTTTTGAAGGAGATATTCACAAGACCAAGTCATCGTAATCTAACATTTTCTGCTATTGAGTACTTGGTTGTGGAAAGTCTAACTCGTCTGAGAAAAGAAGTGTTAAACAAAGAATCTGACCATGGTGTAGACGATTTTCTTGATAGATCTCAACCACTATTTGACCAGACTCCTAATATCGGTGGATATCCTACACCTGATTCCACTGACATTGATGCGGATAATCGTCCACTCAAATGGATGGTCCAAAAAATCGTGGTTTCAACATCTGAAATAGGGAAGGAAAAAGTGGTTGAAGATACACCAAGAAGGCTACCCTCTACCAGAGCAGTCACTCAAAAATTCATGGATGATGTTATGAAATTTAATGAGTTCACCACTGCTGAGAATAAACGTAAAAGGAAATCTGGTGAAGAAGTCTTTGAAGTGCCTTTGGATAATGTGGTGGAAGTCTCCAGTGAAGAGTTTGACAAGAAGTGCAAGAGAGTTCTGATGGAAAAAGGAAAGAACCATCTAAGAAGGTTACAAAGAGAAAAAGCAAAAGGAAATCTAGGACTTTTGTGGTACAAAAGGTTGGCGTGAAAAAGGGAATGGAAAAGGATTCACAAAGAAAAAGGGAAACATTTAAGAGAAAGAGATAAACCTCTCCAATTAATCAACTATCTGAAGAGGACTTGGTCCCAAACGTTATCTGGAAAGTCAAGCAGCAGACCAACAGAACATCATCGAAAATCTCCATCAGCATAATGTTTTGGGCGGAAGGGTCTTTGATATGGTCATTATTCACAATCCTGGGATGGATTCTTTGCATGACCTTGTGGAGATTCAATCTTGGGGTCACCTGTTTAAGACAAAATCCCCAGCTCTTTATGAGGCAAAAATGCGAGAGTTCTATTACAACATCACCTTCTCTAAAGATGGGAGCATAAGCTCTAGAGTAAACAATCAAAGTCCGAGGTTGGATGAGGACCTGCTTGGATATATCTTGAGTGTACCCAGGCATGGTATCAGGTCTGTTATTGGAAGAACCTGCAGTGCAGAGTTTCTGAAGAAGTGTTTTAAAATTCCTGATGCTCATCGTGTTGGAATCCTGAAGACACTTATGAAAAGTGAATATTAGTTGGTTTTTGAATTTGTCAACAAGATCCTTCTTCCTAGAACGGAAAAAAGGATTGTGGCCTTTGCAACTGATCTATTCATCATGGAGTCACTATGCAAGTTTGAATCGTTAGATCTGCTGGCTCTCATGATGGAATACATGTACAAGACAGTAATAAAATACAAGGGTAAACATGGTATGGGCTATGGATACTTTCAAATGAAGGAGTTTCACCATTTCAACATCTCTATTGGAGCAGGTAAAGTTGGTACTGTCAAACAAATGTAAACCGAAACCACTCTGGTGGAATGTGAGTGCGTTGAAGGGAAGGGGAACACACCAAGTAAAGTGTCTCAGTTGATCAAGGATCAGGACCAACTAAAGCATGAATTGGATGCAATGATTGTGCTAGTAAGCAACAAAGAGGCTTAGATTGCTCTCTTAAAGGTAGAACTGCTAAGAGCACAAACAGAGGGACCTGGTACCTAGATTGTCCAGAAGCAACAGAAACAGAACGATGAGCTTATGGCCAAGGTTGTTGCTCTTCAAGAGAATATGATCAAGGGTTATGATGTAGCAAACTCTAGGCTCACCCTTGTTATCAATTCCCTCTCTCATTTGCCTCTTTCCTCCTAGTTTCTCTTGTGTCTATTTTTTGTTGTATGGTTTCTCATCATCAAAACGGGGGAAAATGTTATGGTAGTTTTGATGATTCGACAAACCCAGGGACCTGGTTCATTGTGTTATAAACCTCTGCACCACCAAGCTGGAAAGAATTACAAGTGGTCGGTGCACAATATCCAATTGATGACAAGACAAACCAATGGACCTGGTCCTTGGCTCGACACACTTCTCACTGTCAGGCTGGAAAAAGTACAAAAAGTTGGTGCATAATCTCCAACAGTGGCAGAAATGGCAGACACATCAGTAGTCTTGGACAATAGCATGGCTTCTAAGTTTGGAACTATTCTACATAAAGATTATGTTCAATAGTCATAACCTTAGTTTTTGCAACTTGAAAAAGCTTTCAAGAACTTTTGCAAAGGCTGATCGAAATTGTGAAGATTCGTCCTCAAGATCAACTAGAACCAAAACGAGCTGCCAGCTTAGTGTTCTTAGGATTTATTCTTCTGAGCGTATCCTGTAAATCTGATCCTCAATCTATAAAGGAATCAAATAGTTGTTTGGTGTTACATTCCCAAATCAGTTAGGGAAGTGTTGTATCTTCCTAGGGAAAATCTAAATCATCTAAGGTTAGGGGTTTTAGTGTGCAGTGTTGTATCCGCTTTGAAAAAGCTTAAGTTGTCTAAGGATGATAGCTTAGTGGGCGGCGTTGTATCTGCTTAGGCTCTTCAAGTAATAGGTAGATTACTTGTTCGTGAGATTAATAACTTTTTATCCATTGGTTGTAACTGAGTTTACTTTTGCTTGAGAAGATTAGTGAAGCATTTGAAAATCATGTGCAACAGGTCGTGGTTTTACTCCCTTAAGCAAGGAGGTTTCCACGTAAACTCTTTGTGTTGTGTTTTTATTGTTATTTACTGTACAACTTTTGTCGAGTTCAGTCAATTGACTTGGTCCGTTGACTGGCAGTGAACGCACGCATTCTATCATTAACTTTTGACTCACACACATCTTTGACGAGTCTTGCTAAGTCCAAATGAGAATAGAGCTTATTTGCCATAAATAGGGGAGGGGGGAAGAAATCCAACACATAGCAAGCTTGAGTGGTCTCCTCGTCTCATTTGAAAGGCCGCATTTTATAGGGTTAAGCAACAATGTAGACATTATATTAACGAAATCTTTCATGCGCATTAATATGTCAGTTCAACATTAGAATCACCTTAATTGTTTTTGTATTAGCAATCTCAGATCATCTGGTTCTAGCCAACCATAAGAGAATTTTTCAATCACTGCAAACTATAGATTCTCAATCACATTCATTTTGTCCAGTTCCTCTTACGTCCATGTGATTGGGATTGTTGGCACTGGCACCAGACCATGGTTTTAGGGTTTAAACAAGCGGCTTTAGGATGTGTACGTATCAGGTAAAGTCTGACTAGCAATAGGAGGCTGGCCAACTGCTATTACTCTGAAATATTAGTTAGTTTTAAGAATGTCAGAGAATAGACTGTATCTTCCTTATTCTTGGATATTTAAAATACATAACCTACTTTTATTTTTTCTTTACACTCTATTTGGATCACTTTTATCCATTATTTCATAATGTAAGTATATTGTATGGTAGATACAATATTTGGTTAAACTGTATTGTTTGTTGTTTAATAACATTTTTATGGTTTAGTTTAACTGTATTATAATTTATAAATTTACTAAAATATCTCTAATTATTCTAGGGTAGGTGATTTGAGTGAAATAGTATTATGAACCATAATATAAGGATATAATTGGGGAAAAAAAACTAACAATGGGAAGGAATCAAATCGATTTTTTCATAAAATGGAGGTTTTCGTTGTTATGTAACAATAAAATTTAAGGATGCAATACAATATATTTTTAGTAACAATCAGAACAAACATTTTAGATATGGTAACGATACAATACAATACAAACGGGTAACAATAATTCAAACAAAGTGTTAATGTTTAATCATGTAATTACTCGATATTTTTTAGACTTATTTTAGCATGATTTAGTACTTTTAAATTATGATCATTTTTATTAGGACTTATTAATTTGCAATATCTACTTTATGCGATTTCATTATTATATTTTGTTGAATATTTTAATGTCATCACTCATCTCATATTCGTGTTATTTTATCAATTAATTCAACTAAAGAAATATCTGAAACATAAGTTGATTGTATTTTTGTATAATAACTTTACTAGAAAAATCCAAAAAAACACAAGGTTTATTAGGTTGATTTGATTTATAAATTTAAAAACTAAACACAAATAATTTAATTTTAAATTTGGAAACTCTAAACAAACCCGAAAGAAACCTAAGTTCTATTTGTTTTGATACGATTTATAAATTAAAAAAAAATAGACATTATAACCGGCAATGTACTACGAGTAAGCAATTCTTAGTGCATAGCAAAGTAACTGGTAGCCTGACGACCCCTTTTCAAAGTTCTATCTAGTTTTGCTTGTAACCTCTTAAAGTTTCTTTTATGAATAATCTGAATACCACCTTTACAAATGTTTGATTTCGAGTCTCAAGTGCGGTTAGAAAAGGTCAAAGAAATAATTATAAGAAAATTTGAGACTAACGAAGTAATTGAAGTTGATGTAAAATATTGGCACGTGAATCAAAAGATTTTTATGTCGTTAAATGGCACAAAAACAAAGCAAAATACATTTTATATAACTATTAAGGATACATACTGTAGCAGCCAATACATTTGAATTACAGAAGAAATGACTCTGATGAAGGGACAATTATCAATGGAATCATTGTTGGTACAATTCAAACTCCAGCAACCGAGACAAAAATGCGGGGAGGGTAACATTTAATTAAAATATCTATCTACAAAGATGCAGTATACCAATTCTAAAATACTAGTACAACATACTCAATATTGAAAAGGGCTCACTGGGAAAAGCAAGAAGAAAACCCCAAACAAGAATATATGGATCAATCGTTTCAAAATTACCTAATTTTAAGATCTATAACCGGATCCAGAAGCTGGTGGGCCAGGTGGCAACCTGTTAGGGGTGCGACGGCTAGCAGAACTAGAGCGTGAATTTGTATCACCATTTTCAGCAGGTTCATTGTAACGGCGACTACTGCCACTTGATCCATACCTAGAATGACTAGAAGAGCCATTTGCAGCAGCATCAAATGCAGACCTCCAATCATCACCAGATGACGGGCTTGATGCTGTTGGACTACTTTCTGCAGAGCATGAATTGAAATGTACAAGCAAAATCAAAAACACATCAAAAAGACAACAATCACTAATCAAAAAGAATGCATACTGGTATGGCATCCTGGTGCAGGGGATGGGACGGCAAAAAAAGAGATGGTATTCTTGAGGTGTTTTTACAGAGGTGGTATTTTATTTTATTTTATTTGTGAGGTTTTTTTTGATAAAAAGAGGTGCTATTATTAACCATTGCATCAATTTACCCCAAATCATGGCTCCAAAAGGTCCTGGATTGCAGTTTTAGTACAAAAGAATCCAGACTAGGGAGACACAAAGCTAGGCCAGGACAATATTAGGTAAGGACTAACAGCAATTGTGGAAAAACTTTAAGCATAGTGCTGGCAAGGGTATACGGGAAGTCTGTTGCATCTTAATAACAGATAACCAACATTTTCAATTAAATACAACCAAAGTAATTGAGCAAATAAACTTGGAGGACTTGAATTGTCCTCGGACAAGTAAAATGAACCACCTATAAGGAATGATGATTACCTGCTTCACCATTAGCGTAGATGGCAGCAGCTGCTGCTCTATTGTCATGGATACTGAGTTGTCTAGTAAGTTTAGAAAGAAGAGAAGATTGTTTTTGTATGCGCTCTCTCCTGCGTTTTACATTCTGGTCTTCCTGGAGCAGCTCTTCAATCTTTGCAGTACTTTGGGCGCTAAAATCCAACAAGTCAAACAATATCAACTCATCAAACCCAGAAGAATACCAAGAAAAATGAAATATCCAATTTACTAAGCCCAAAAAAAAATAAACAAAAACTATCTCCAAGGATGACGGTTTCAACACAGTTTCTTGCAGTAACTGCAAGTTTCCATGACACAACCAGTTTTTTGGACGGCGAGAGGCGACAAGGGCTGCCTCGCCACGAGGCGACGCGCTCGCCATTTTGAATTAAGACGCCAATTAATACCAAAAATTAAAATTTTTAATTGCACATATAAATATCCAAAATCTTAATAGCAATAATATATATTAACAAATATTTAAATTTAAAAACTAATAGTGAACAAAACAACGAGTAAGTGAACAACCCTATTTCCTACCACACTGAAAACAGTGCACAGTAGTGCGTGAAAAACAGAGAAGTGAAGAAGAAGAAGAAAATAAGAGAAGAATTAGAAGAGAAGAAGAGAAGAACTGAAGAAGAAGAAACGTACATGTCAACAGTCATGAAGCGGCGAAGGAGCAGTAGCCGCGAAGTCAGTTGAAGAAGAAGGTCGTGAAGTCAGTTGAAGAAGGTCGCGAATTCATTTGAAGAAGGAGGTCGCGAAGTCAGTGTTTGCAAAAAGGAGGCAAACACGAAGGGTTCGCAACTGAGGAGAAGAGGAGGCAATCGCAAATGTGGAATGTTCCCAAAAAACCCTAATTTTGGCTTTAATTATAAATCAGACCTTTAAAAAATAAAAAAATAAAAAGGTGGCACCAGCCTTGTCGCAGAAAGTCGCCAAAGAGCGCCATTTTCAACTCGCTTCGCCTCGAGGCAAATAGGCGATAGTGCCTCGCCTCGCCTTATCGCCAAAGGCGAAAGGCGAGCGCCTTTCACAACACTGGACACAACTACTCCTCTTTCGGCCCAAATTGAATGTCTATATTTCATTCTATCAATTTGTTACGAAGAGGACTCTAAGCTGTCTCCAACAAATAACAAATGAGAAGCTAGTAGTGAAGTAAGAAATAGGTTCAACATAACTCATGTACATGAAAGCACATATATTTCACTTTCTAAGATAGATAATCATTTTAGGAAGATGGCCGCTCAAATAGTGGAAGAGAAAATAGAGTTGCAAGTGGTCCTTTGGAAAATGGCCATAACTCTTTTTTGACAAGCATAGAATGGTCATAACCCTAGGATTATTCACAACTGCACCTTTCTGTCAACACAAACAAATGCAACATGCCACTGCAGATAAAAGATGTTGAGACATAGAATCCGCAAGAGAAAGTTGAACTGCTTACCTGATAGAACTATACAGTTTAGTAAGCATGTCTTCTTTTGCCTTCTCTACTTGGCAGAGAACAACTGCCTAAAACGAAATCAACAATGCACCATGTGAGATGGCTTTACGCAAAAAGAACAAAGTAAGGTGCACACAACATGCAAACTGGAGACCTACTTTGGGCACATTGGCTGCAAGACTGTTAAGAACAGCTTCAACATAACCACGCACTTCCTGAGCCATCCATCGAAGTTCTTCTTCAGGATCCGCCGGTCTTCTAGTCATTGTTTCCTAAAACATGCAGCAGAATTAATAAACAACAAGTGGTCAGGGAATTAGCTCACATGCTTAAGAAAACCACAACGGGCAACTCGAAATACAACTATCAGAAAGAGAACAAATACAAAACTGAAGATCACAAACAAAAAAGTTAAATAAGAACTTATTTTTTGCTGAACAAGAGCACTTATTGGGGAAACCTAAATTTGCAGAATAGGTTAAATCAACGAATAGTTGCTTACAAGAGATCCATCTGAAAGACTTTGCCGGATAGGTGGGGCAGATTCACCCTTTACTTGACCGCCTTTAGAGCTGATGACAATTCGCAATTTGTTTAACCACTCTGTCTTATCTGCCACACTCTCAGCCTTCAAGACAACAGCGCTGTGTGCTGCAACAAATTATATATTTTCTTCTGAGCATAAATAAAAAACAAACCATAAGAAGCAAACGGTTCCGGAGGTGTATAGTGTACCCTTTAAAACAGTTTTATATGGAACGCGACTTGTTATCTTAAATACAAGATTGGGTGTTTTTGCAACATCAGGCCCATTTGCCTTTCTGTCCTTCGAACTTTTGGTAGGTGCAGGAGCTTCTTCTTCATCAGCAATTTCTTCAAGAATACATTCCTGTGGATCACATGGCCATGTAAATGTAAATAGGGATTCAATATATTTTGCCTTTTGCAAAAACAACGCAAGTGTTAAGAACACATGACTATACAAACCCAAATACTTCTACAAATGATACTACTAGGTGTTAGGTTGTGGAGGGGTTCGGGGCAGCCCTCCTAAATTTTAGGCTTTACTATTTATTCTCTGTAACCAAAATACTCTGATTTATTAATATATATATACCCCACCGCCGTGGAAATTTACTCACGGGGTGTTACCACGAAATATTGGTTTCTCTCTTTCTCTCTCTAGATCTCTCATCTCTTTCTCTCTAAAGTTCTTGTGTTCTTTATTCATCAAGTGTGTGTGTAGATTCGATCCTAACAACTGGTATCAGAGCTAAGGAGATTCAACACGATCACTGAAGATGGATAGTTCGAAGCTTGGGATCGAGAAGTTTGATGGATCCGATTTCAGTTTCTGGAAGATGCAGATCGAAGATTATCTGTACCAAAAAGATCTTCACGAACCGTTGATCGGGGTGAAGCCGAAATCCATGATGGAGGAGAAGTGAAAACTCAAGGATCGCCAGACTCTGACCGGGGTGAAGCCGAAATCCATGATGGAGGAGAAGTGAAAACTCAAGGATCGCCAGACTCTAGGGTTGATCCGGTTGACTTTGTCAAAAAATGTGGCGTTCAACATCGTGAAGGAGAAGCTACGTCCGATTTGTTGAAGGCACTGTCAAACATGTATGAAAAACCATCGGCGATGAACAAGGTATATTTGATGCGTAGATTGTTCAATTTACAGATGTTTGAGAATGGATCCGTTTCTGATCATATAAACGAGTTCAATATGATTGTGAGTCAACTCGATTCAGTGGATATTAATTTCAAAGATGAAATTAAGGCGTTGATTTTGATGTCATCTCTGCCCGAGTCTTGGGATACTGTTGTTGCTGCGATTAGCAGTTCCCGTGGATCTGAGAAACTGAAGTTTGATGAAATCTGTGATGTTCTTCTTAGCGAAAGTATTCCCAAACGAGAAGTGGGAGATTCATCGGGCAGTGCTCTCAGCGTTGACCGAAGGGGGAGAAGTAAGACGAAACGCCTAAATCAACATGGTCGATCAAAATCAAAGAATCGAGGAAAATCCCCGAGCAAATCAAACGTGACTTGTTGGAACTGTGGAGAAAAAGGGCACTTTCGGACGAGCTGTACAAAGCCAATGAAGAAACAGAATCAGAAATTTGGAGATGACAATGATTCTGTAAATTCAGCAGAAGACATTGGGATGCTCTAATCCTTAGTTTGAACAGCCCGGTTGAATCATGGATTTTGGATTCTGGTGCATCTTTCCATTCGTCTCCAAGCAAGGAGTTGTTCCAAAATTTCAAATCTGGAAATTTTGGAAAGGTATATCTTGCTGACAATAAAGCCTTAGAGATTTAAGGAAAGGGGATGTTTGCGTAAAAACCACCTCGGGAAACCAGTGGACATTGGAGGATGTCAGATATATTCCTAGGCTCAAGAAAAATCTGATCTCTGTTGGTCAGTTGGTTAGCACGGGATATGCAGCAGAGTTTGAGAAAGGTTCGTGGAAGATTGTAAAAGGTGCTATGGTAGTAGCTCGTGGCACCAAATCTGGAACCTTGTACACCACTGCAGGGTGTATTAACATGGCCGCTGTTGCTGAAGGTGCTTCTAGTTCATGTCTGTGGCACAACAGACTTGGGACACATGAGTGCTAAAGGAATGAAGATGTTGGTTGCAAAAGGAGCATTAGAGGGTCTGAAGTCTGTTGATATGGGTCTTTGCGAGAGCTGTATTATGGGCAAACAGAAAAGAGTAAGTTTCACAAAGACTCCTAGAGAGCCAAAGAAAGTGCGGTTGGAAATGGTCCATACAGATGTTTGGGGACCATCTCCAGTATCATCACTTGGAGGATCCAGATTCTATGTTACCTTCATTGATGATTCCAGCAGGAAGGTATGGGTTTACTTCTTGAAGCATAAGTCAGATGTGTTTGCAACTTTCACGAAATGGAAAGCTGAAGTTGAGAATCAGACGGGTTTGAAAGTCAAATGCCTTAGGTCTGATAACGGAGGAGAGTATGACAAATTAGAGTTCAAGGCATTCTGTGCAGCTGAGGAAATCACCTTTTACTGAATCCTAGAGTAAGCATCAACTCCTTTCTATGGGAAGAATCAAGACTGATATTTTGAAGGTCACATTTTTTATGGAGCCAATGGAGAAAACATTTAAAGAAAGACAGTAACGAAAGGAAACAGATATTGGGAGATGAGAAAGAGATCATCACCAGCGAGGTTTCCAGTGATCTCGGGAGGGGTGAGGTGGGATGGAGTGTGGGAGAGATTCTGCGAAAAAGATATATGTAGAAGATGACCTTTTTAAAATTTCCACATGTCACGTACTGATTGATTCTTATTATCATACGAGAGAACGCACTTTATTATTGTGAGAGACTTATCATTTAAGTGTTTAGTAGACACATTTTCAGTAAGCCTAGGCATTCAATAGGTACTATCCTTAGCCTAGGTGTCTAAATGAAAAAACATAACATGTTTTAAAAGGCTGGATACGTATTCAGCCAGTATACACTATAACCTTAACTCTCCATAATTTTGTGCATGTATTTCTGATCATTTTGTATGGTTCTACCCTTTCTGACAATCAATTAAAACAATTTGCATTTAAGAAAAACTGAAAGATATACTTAAATTTAAGATAGATATAAAATACCTCCAATGTTATGACACCACGAAAATGGCGTTCCTCTTGTTTCTTCGTGTATCCAAGCTGAAAAAAGGACATCTGATTAGAGGAACTTCACCAAAGGTTTATGTATAGTTCCCACATAACTTAACTCGTTTAAATTTTCTTCAATGACTGAACCATTCAAAAAGGAAAGACTACACTGACAAAGTTAATGCATCAAAAAAAATATTCCTGAATTTCAGGTTACAATAGTTATTGTAAAAGAAGAAAATCAAAGATGTAAATATTATGAAGTCTTCAGTGGTCTTATCACATCATTTTTGAAGGTTGATAGATTACATCGAGTTGGTAGTAAAAGGCCAATTTATCTCTATAATGTAAAAGTTATGAGCATGTCACCAACTGACCTTTCCAGTTTTCTCGTTCAAAACAAACCATCGCTTGCTCCACCCATTTGTTTTGGCACTTTTCTTCAATAAGAATCCTGGCAGTTGCAAAAGCTATGATAAATAACAGTAATAAACTAGATGTATTAAGAAAACAGTTCAGGATCAATTAACCACTATCTTTTCAAGATGACTAAATATTACTGCTTCGGATGGCATCAAAACCATTATGAAACTATCAAAGAACAAATGTTACACGTTCAAAAATTCAATTGGGAGAACAAAGAATTAAATCCACCTTTGACCTTGGCAGCTAGTCAAACAACAATTCAGGAAGAACAGAATGCACAAACATTAACCTTCAATTGCTGAATATACATGTTAGACTCCACATGCTGACATCGAGAAGTCGCACACCCCAAGTTAGGCAATTCATACTAATGACAACTGTATTTTTAGAAGGGAACACAAAAATACCTAACACAAGATATAAACAGAAAGAGATGGATGGATACCTGCTGTTATCTCTCCCTCAGGCCCTGCAGTCTTCAAAGCTGAGCCTTCGGATGCATCCTTGTCCAGCTGACTTGGTTTCTCTTTCATAGATTTCAAGTTTCCTCCAACTTGCTGGCTTCCAGTTTGAGGACTGGTTGCCTGAGTTAATAATTAAGAACACTTAAAAGACAGTACAGAGAAGATAACAAATAAGCTTAAGTAAATATTACAGAACATAGAAAAGCATAGAGAGAACACAAACTAATACAAAAAATAAATAGGTAAGTTCCCAAGGCAATTTGTTGCAAGACTGAGTTCAACGAAACAATAATCTCAGATAATTCGAGAAAAAAGAATAATGATTACCCTATTCAATATTGATTGCTCTGCTTCATGTGCCTTCTTAGAACCCCGATTTTTTAGCTCATCCTCACGTCTCTGTCTGTCCATTCTGGAAAAGAGCCAGTCGCATATGGACATAGTGACTGTGGTTAACTTTGTAAAATATGTGTATGTTCTATAGTTATCACTAGCAAATACCACCAAAACCAGCAATTCATGAAATCAAAAAGATACTTTTAGGAGAGAATAATGAAAGCAACCATCTTTATTTCTTCAATGTTATCTGTTATAGTGGCTAACTAAAAGAACCAAAGAAAAGAAAAGCAACTGGTCCTACAGGAAAACACAGTGGCATGAAAAGATTGGCCTCAAATAATCAGTAAAGATGCAACCAAACAAATCAAATAATGATTTAACTGTACCTCCTCGTCAGTTTTTCGGCACACATATAGAGCATGCATTATAATTTGTGCAACAGGATTTGGTAATATAAGAACCGGATTTTTTAATCAATTGTCAAATAAAGGTCATTAGTAGCTACAAAGAACTTAACCTACATGTTTTGCAATTTGCACATCTGGAGATTGGTATATGTGACTGATTGGGAGTAAAAGCAAAAAAAAAAAAGATGATCTTTTTGCCAGAAGAGAAAGAAGGATATGCGTCCTAATGTCTCCTCTTTACATTTGTCATCATAGATCAGTACAAACAATTATCTCAGCCATGAGATTCAAGCTTTGATTCGCATGAAACAATAACTCTTAAAAAGATGGCAAGTAAAGTGCAGTGTCAATTACATCAAATAACTGAGAACCAAAAAGGTGATGAAACTGAACAGAACAAGAACAAAAATAACATGTATCCACCAATGACATAAAAATATTCAAATTTCTAATTATCTAAGCATTCCAACTCTATTAGCTATACTATGTAAAAATATAGTGACAAACCAAAAGTGCATTTCTAGCATAAAATATTATATTTCCTGGTTATTGCAATCAATTTTCCTGATATTAGAACATCATATGTCAACAGTGCAGTCAGTCTCATATTCTATCATAAACTCTGGCATTGATTACCAAGAAGCCAAGATTACAGGGATCGAGATGATAAAAATCAAAAAAGACTAATTGTAGACATGCTATAAAAGTATTTGATAGGGATAACTTCTAGAAACGAAGATACAATCGCCAGACATACCTCCTCTGCACCAAGCGGATAAAGTGTTGAGGGGGGACAAAAGCTCGCTCCATGTCAACAAGGGCAACTACCATTTTCTTGGCATCAGTTTTAAATCCATCCAATGCATCGGAAGCAATTGCGACAACCTAGTATACCGAGCAAATATTCCATGAAAAGTAAAACCACAAACATTAGTGTGTATGTGTCCATATTAACTACAGAGGTGAATCTGAGCTGCTAGACATCATTACCTCTCTCTTGAAAGGAGGATATCGTCCAAGTCCAGGTGTGGCATTTGCAGCAGAGGAGACAATATCAACAAGTACACGATGCACCTATTTAAAGATTCACATATAGAGGTAAGAATTAGAACATAACTGCAGAGCTTGTAGAAGCACCTCGGATAGACAAGAAAAATATCCAATATAAGAACCTAGTTTACTCTTGCTTCTTTGATTTTCTTTTTTTTTTTCTTTTTCCTTTTGAGATAGCTAAATGCAGATAGTTAGCAGAAATGGCACTCAAGACAAGTGCAACAATTTACAAAAACCAAAAAAGCTTTGTGAGAAATAATTATATAGATTTGGAGAAATGCTCCCACATACAAGCAGTATACAAAAGGTAGACAGCGCACATAGATTTCTTATTCTCTATGAAAGGCAGTCAAACATCTATACAACTAGGGACCGTTAGGTACACCAGGATCAAGAGGCTAATCCTCAGATATACAAAGTGTATTTTACCCCTTCAAAGTCTCCCCTATAATTAGTACATGAAACCACAATTTGATAGATATACATTGAAATCTACAATCTACTTAATAAAATATACATATATAATAGAGAAAAAGGTCTGAAATATATTGAAACTTTGACCGAAATTGTTGTAACGATACTAAACTTTGGAAAGGACCTTTTACCCCTGCACTATTTAATAGTGTATTTTAAAGTATATATGTGCCCACGTTGACATAAAAGATATTGCATAATTATAAATAGTAATGTGTCCACGTGGACACATATATACACCTTTAAAATACACTATTAAATAGTGCAGGGGATAAAATGTCCTCCAGAAAGTTTGATATCGTAATAACAATTTCAGCCAAAGTTGGAGTTGGAGTATTTTTTAGACTCTTTTCCCTATATAAAATAGATAGAAAATTAATACATAATACAGATGAATCTTTTAACATGATGGTAAATGGTGCTCGGTTGCCGTTGCATTTGGATGCTCTAGAGACATGAGTGATCAAAGTTATCATACACAATGCACAACTACCAAATACATGGTAGGATCTTGTTACACCAACACTGACCATCAGATGATAGTTGTTAATTACTAGTCTGACACCATCAGCCTGTGTACCAATTCTTTTTTTTTTAATAATATTAATAATCTAACACTGTCAAAAATATTCAACATTTGCATCCGTGACACTGGAAAGACAATCCTCCAATTGAAAAAAAAGAGCATCATGTGCGTGCCCACTTCCAATATTATTATTTTTTTGAAACAGATGACATAATCAACTTCCAATATTTTAGAAGCAATAATATAGTTTTGAAGGGCCCACCACAAGTAGTATGAGATTGAGATATTAGTCAGTAGTAGTTCACTATTGTTTTAGGTTGTACAAACCATATGGTGTTTTTCTACTTCGACAATTATGGAAGCACAACATAGTTTTTTGTTTTCTAATGAAAGGTATTTTTCATTAAACAGCATCAAGAAGATGCATAGTTTGGAAGAACAACACAGTTCTAAGGGGTAAAGACCGTTACTTCATCTAATAACAAAATCTTATTGATAATTGTGATATCCAGGTTAGCTTTTATGCACCTTGAGTAATTCTACGAGATACCTGCCACCAACTACCAGCAATAGGTATAAACCTGAACACCAATGTCAAGACATATGGGAGAAATCACCTACAGTTCTTCGTTTCTGCTGAGATTTAAAATTGAGACCTCATGGTTCTTAACTCATTCATTGACCACTAGGTCACACCCTTGGGTGCTTTCATCTAATAACAATAAATTATACAATTAACATTACAAGCTCTCAAGTACATCGTAAAACAAAGGACAAACCAAAATAAAAGAAGAAGGTTCCACCATTTCAGGGTAAAACTATGTGCTTTGAGAATCTGCCATACTGCATAATCACTCTTTTACGTTGTGCAATCATGGTGCCTTTTTTGTATTTTTTGCCCTTCTTGACGATCTTCTTTATGACTAATGAGATAATTTATATAAAGTTTAAGCGTGTTAAAATTTACACTAAACTTCATTATGCATATAATCCCCACACAAACACACACACACAGAGACAGACATACATACAAACATACATGCATATAACAGTCATGACTAAATCATGTACTAATGGTGTCATCTTCTGCTAACTTCTGAAAATTCCATGTATTTGTACCCATCCATTAACAGTACATGTAAACTGTGTTAATCTACATAGATTACTAAACTAAGGATTAACTACAACAAACTGGGAAAGACCAACCAAATGCACGTGATTATACTAAAGAGAATGAGATACACTGTATGGAGAATTGTAAACAGGCTTCAAGTCTAATATTTTGAGTTGAAACAGTATCTCAAATTGACACCAACTTTTGTATTTTAAACACTTGAACAAGTACAATAATGAAGGTGATGTGAATCCGAGGTTAATTTATTGGAACACTATGCCAATGCATTGAAGCAAATTCAGGGAGTAACAGAAAGACACATGAAGAACAATGAACAAAAAGAAGACTAACCAAAACCAAGAGCTGAAACAATCAGAAGGGCATTTACCTCATCAACACAAAGACGTGAAGGTTCTTTTGCCTGCTCCAAAACACCTTTTATCAAAGACCTCAACCCCTTCTCAGGAGAAATTAGGTAGGGTTGATAACCATCAGCTTCTAACACAATCTGGCAGCAAGCAAAAACAATTATGAAACAACAAAGAACAAACTGCAGTCAGTGGTACAGGTGAAACGGCACATTTTTGGAAACTATTGGTAGAAACCAAATACCCGCTTGACATTATTTATGTCAAAATGTCTATCTAAGGGGAGCTGCTTTATCCTATTCGGGAAGTTCCCCTCAAAACTTGCAACCACCTTCCATCCATCACCCTGAAAGAAATGAAACATCTTTAAAATTTGAGTGCATGATGAAGAATTTAAGAACCCCAACTACATATCAGATGTGCTTCAATAATATGCCAAAAATTTCCTTCTCTTTGGGTTTTGACTAGTAAAAAAGACACCGTACAGTGTAATTTGTGCGGTGTATGGGTAATATCATTCAAGATATGCATCAAAAAAAGTCCATATATGAAACATAATGCTGACATAGAAAACATAGGATGAGCTACAGTGTAAGAAGCAGAGATTGATTTAGGCCTTTAAGAATTAAGAAAATAACTGAACTAAAGGACAAATTGGAAAACAGAAATCAAACCATACATGTAAAGAATCATAACTAGAGCATGAACATTTGACACCATTACTAGAAAAGAAACTTTCCTCTATCTAAAAGGCAAATCTATATGGATAATCCCGCATTCCTCAAAATGCTCATCTCTATATAATTAAAAGGAGAGGAAAAGGCCCTCTCCTTAAGCCAAGTGGCATCTTAGAAAAATGCCACATATTATTAGGACAAAAACCACCTTCCAATTTAAAATTAACTGAAAAATTAACCATATATTAAAAGTGGTCCTTATAGTGCCAGAAGCCCACAACAAACAGTTCCACATAATAGTTTCTCTACAGTAAGCAAATCTCCATTAGAGAAATAGTTCACAAAAGAAATTGGAGAAATAGAAGTTTCTCTTCTACAACAACGGGTTCTTCTTTTTCTTTCTCCAAGGTTGTCACCAAAACCCACGTAAGAAAATCTTTTGATGTCACCAAAACCCACATAAGAAAATTTTTTGAAACTTTACTACATACACTGTATGTATGTGCGAGTCTCTGTGAGTGTGTGTATATATATTCACAATAAAATAAAGATTTCAGGTTTTGTGGGTATCTTGGGATAATCAGTTCATTGTTAATAGATTTGTACAACTTGATAATTCAATAGATTTTAGCTTATTTTTACCCACTCTCTCCAACTCTGTTGCAGTGACCACTGTGGAGGTTTCTATCCAGTCCACTTTCTTTTTGGTGTTTGCCGAGATAAGTTTGAACATTATACATCATGAAACAGTTGATTTTACTTGGGATTAATCCTTCCATGGATTATCTTCTCAAGTTAAGAACTAAGATCAAATGGCTTATTTTCTCTTTCATTTGTTGTGGAACTTTAGTTTTCATTCCTATTTTGGGAATTCTTCGATTTTTTTTTCAAAGTTTGCTGCAGAATTGAGAATTTTCTGGAGATATTTTTCGATTGAAGGTTCTATATATTTCTGCCACATGTTTATAGGGACTATATTAGGATCTAAAACGCCTTCTAATTCTGTTTTAAAAATTCAATTTTGATTTTGTTGGTTGTATGATAGCTGCCACTTCATTTTTTTTTTATATAAATGTCTTGTTTGTTGTGTGCTTAATTTTGTTGTATTTTGTGGTATCTATTTTGCGGATGTGTCCCCTGTGTTTAGAGATCAGAAAGGCCTTTTATTTCTGTTTTTTATACTAAGTGTTGATTTTTTTCCAATATTTTCATTTGTATATAGAGGGTGCTTAGATTGGCTTTTAAAAAATAGCTTATAAGCTAAAAGCTTAAAGTCATAAGTAGGTCATAACAAACTTTTAGCTTCTAGCTTATTATTGTACTTCTTCTACCTCAACATAAGTGCTTAAAAGCATTTTTCTTATCTTTCACAAACACCACAAAAATTAAAAAAGAGCTTACAAGCCCAAAGCACTTAAAATAAGCCAATCCAAACAACCTCTAAGTTGAATTTGTGTGCTTATCTCGGTTCTAGCATAGCCACTGCTGCTGTTTTATTTAAATTTTTGTATTGTGTTCTATCTGTTTCGTTGGGTCTGTGCTTAGGATCACAAAGGCTTATTAATTTTGTTTTAGAAACTCAGTCTTGATTTTATTTCAATGTTCTGCATATGCACCAAGTTGAATTTGTGTGCTTATCAATGTTCTGCATATGCACCCTTGCTTCTCTGTTTAATTTTTGTAATTTGTTTGTTCATGATCAGAAAGCCCTTTCAATTCTATTTTTAGAACACAATCTTTATTTTGTTTTATAGTTTTGAGAGATAAATGAATACCACTCAACATTACACCCTACCATGTTCCTTCCCTTTAAAGACACTAATTGAGTTATACTGTAGAGTCAAACTTGTAAAGCATTTAAATAAAGTGATCTTTGTATTTCAGTTTCAGAAGGCAATGATTATGTGTGTTTTAGAAAGTTGAGGGACAAAAGAAGAATGAAAAGGACTGTAACTTTGGGGGCGAATATTGGAGGAAAGTGAGAAAGGTACAACATTAACCCTTCTATTGCTGACTGTTGGGTTTCTTTTTAATGAAGAGACAATTTTATGATAGGAATTGTAAAAAATGGAAAACTTTTAGCAGAAAGAGTTTTGGTTTTAAAGAAGAAAATATCTCGAGGAGAAAACTGAATATTATACTTTGATTTTTAAAATTGATTTTGTCGTTAGTTTTCCAACTGCTTTCTTTGTATATTACAAAATTACTTGGTACATGTGTTGGTGGGAGGTAGCAGTAGCCCATGGAACTAGTTGGGGTGTGCATACGCTGGCATGGACATCACAATTATCAAAAAAAAAAAAGATAGAGATGTGTAACGTACCAAAATGCCCTTTGAATCTTTTAGTCTTAAACATGCTATGTGGGGTGTATAAGTTAAAGAGTTGTTAAAAATAGGAAGTGGTATTTTTTTAGAAATAAACTGAAAAGGAAAGTAAGACAAAAATTGAAACAAAGGAGTAAATGGAAAACAACCAGAATCTACAATCCAAAAATAGTATCAAAATATTAAGAATTCGCCATTGCAAAGAGTGAATATGAATATAATAAAGAGCTCTATTATATTTAACCCACCTCGCCGCCAGTGATATGCAACAGAAACTTATCCTCAAATTCACGGCAAAGCTCAAGTGCTAAGGCTTTGGTACCTTCAGCACTATGAACCATTTGCTCCCCAAGCCTGACCAACTCATCTTGTACAACTTGAGACTTCCCCTGAAGCCTGTAGTAGAATAATCCCAAGAATCAGTCAACAGATGGCACACCAATCAATCAATCAAGGAAAAAGAAGGGTCATTAGATGACATAAGTAAGCGTAACGATAAAAAAAACACTTAACATGTTTCCAGACTCGGGAGAGAATTTGATTAACAAAGACATTCTATGGATGGAGGAATCGCGAGAAGAAAAAATGAAGGTTCCCTCTACAGTCAATTGCGGAAAAAGCACATCATCTAAGGAAAGTCTTACGATCTTTGATCCCCCGATTCAGCCATGGAGACTCTTTCAAGAATTGCAAAAGAAAGGGATCCATTAACTTTGATAGTATGACTAAAATATTTAAAAGATTCTTGTAACTTACTAGTAGTCTAGATTAGGTCAGAAAGAACATCGCATCACCAATGATATCAATTATTAGTAGGAAGACAGGAAATAACAAAGAACTTGATTATCCGGATCACTGATGATTTTCCTTTTAATTTCACGATGTAAATTATCCGGATCTTGCGTAAAAGAACCTATCTTATTGTCTGAATAATCGGACCTCTATGCTACTATCATATCCTCCCTATCTCCTCATCTTCTGATTGTGCAAAAATTAAGTGGCTCATTTAACTTTTCAAGCACTTCTCCATTAGCATCTAAAACAAATAGACTAACACCAACTGCTTATGCTGACCAATAAAAACAATGAAATGGATTGTTAGAATTTCATACAAACTATCAGTAGAAATATTCAAGCAGGTGAGATTACCCGGAAAGCAAATTCGGAAGTCTGACTTTCATTCTACTGCGTATCTGGTGAGCAAGGGTCTCGATTAAAGCTAACCTACCAAGCTTACTTTGAGGAGCTCCAGTCAATATTGATTTTAAGCTTTCACTCTCAGCTCGCCATGCAGTCTCCAACGAGTTATCAGATCCAACACTTCCAGACTGGGCAGAAGCTATAGAAACAGATTGACCAATCAAGGCAACCCACGGGATATCAGCTGTGCCTCGTGGTCCTTGGTTTGACAAAAGGGCTTGAACAGCCGCAAGCACTTTCGGCTCTGAAGCTGCTTGATCTATCTTGCTAATCACACCGACGGTTCTAGTACCTAGTGGCACAGAAATAAATCAAACATGTGAAAGTTTCACATATGAAACAGACGGTGCAAAGAAAATGGATGAGCAGCTACAAATATACAATATCCATTTAGTCTATTATTTCTGAAAGACACAAATCAATCTGGAATAGATAGACCTACATTCACTATCATACTCCTTCGCAATTCTGATAGCTTTACATGAAGCAACTTCAGGAGCCTGAGCAGCAGAAATTACGACCAGCAATATGGCGTCATTGTGCTCAACATATTGAGTCTGTTCAGAAAGGAATCTCAGTAAACACGAAGTCTAAGCTATCTGACAAATTTGGCCATGATATTTACATAGATTCTCACCATTGAATCATCAAGATTTGACTTGTCAACGCCAGGCAAATCAACCAGCTTCAATGGTGGAGCTGTATGCAGTAAACGAAAAAGTAGATCAAACAAAAGCCAGGAACACAGCCACGGAAAGAAAGGGAGAAGAAAAAGTCACATGAAACACTAGCAAAATGACAGTTGATCCAATTTAGAACACATCTCCAGGCAGGAAGTTAACAAAAGACAAATAGAGACAACTAACACAATTTACAAAGAAGAGGAATGATAATCTGTGACAGGTGTATCCTCTATGAAGAAGGCTATGAGGATGCAAGTAACTTGTTAACAAACTGCAAATTTACAGCTCAGCTTGGTGCTTATTTTAAAGTTATTTGGAAGAAAAATGGTCCATGCCAAACTTCAAAAGAACTGCTGCCGAGTTGGAAAAGGTCAGTGCTCCAAATAACTACCATTACACTTTGAAACACCGTACAGGGATTCTTTGGTGGATGGATACTTGAAGGCAAAAAGAGAACCATTTGTAGTTTAAAATATAAATGTACCACTTTTAGCTTTTTGGTGTAATAATGAAATGTACAGGAAGTTGAGAGGCTAATTAATAGTTCAGTTCAAAATGAACGACCTTATTTTTGTATAACTGCACCTCCGGGGCAGCAGCTGGGTATCATTAGCATGTTCTAAATGCTATTTTGATAAATAAGCATGTTTTTGTGCATCAAGATTATTAATTTCCTATTTGTCTTAATCTTCCACCAATGCAAAAAAATAGTTGAAATTTCCTATAATCCCTAATCCAAGAAAGAAGACCCCGGATAAACAAATAAATAAGGTGATGTTCACAGCATACAAAATCATGACGTAACTATATCATTTGCAGATAAAACAGTCTTGCATGCTCACCCGTGCTTGTTCTTAGCTTCAAATATATTTCATCACGACTCTTGCTTGAAATTTTACTTAGTCTATCCTGTAAAGAATGTCGAAGAGCACCTGTGCAGATGAAACAGAAAAATGTTAATTTCATTCAAGGACATAAGAACTGGTAGATTTTCATTCACTTGCTCCAAGGGTAAGCTCCTCGCTTATGTCATACCATTCCTGATAAACCCATTAGCTAATTAAGAAGCTTACTTGCAGACACTGGCTGTGATTTACTGTCAATCTGCAAAATGATCGATTTACTGCTCAACGAACTATCTCGTTTTAGATCAATGCATATGGGGGCACGAGTGGCACCGCCTTCACCTGTTGGCTGTGATTATAAGGATCATATTAGACATCAAAGGGACTTCGATTCTGAAACTTGGGATTGAGAGTTAACAAGACAAAATGAGATGTAGAAAGTAACATTTAATTCCATGGAGAGAAAAAACATACCAAAGCAGGATGGCCAATTAGACTGTTCAGTACAGCTGATTTACCAGCACCCTGCAAAAGTTTTACATGGCTTAAATGCATATCAATATCCTCAGAGCAATTGAGGGGAGCAATTTTTTATAGACATCTCATGCACAATTGCTGTTGATGATATAAGAAGATCAAGCAGAGCATAACAGACAGTAATATCCCTATCACAAATAAGGGCAGTCCTTAGCTCATGCGCTATTTCAGGTTAGGTCCAAGTTCAATTTTCTTTAGAAGTTTTATTACACGACTCTCACATGTATGTCAGCATTGGGACCTTTGGATATCAAGTAAAAATCACCCCTTCAAGTAATTCTCTTGTGCCAGCCACCATATGTATATATATTTACATTGCTATGAGCTAAGCTAAAAAAGACTATCCATTGCAAAATTAAAGAGAGCTGTCGCTCATCTAAATGATGTCATCTTCTCTATTTCATATAATCCTGCACAGGCCCTCTGACATGTACATCTTTTCTCCTTCTACCAACATCTTTTTGTGGGTTTTGGTGTTTCTTTACCAAGATGATATTTAGATTAATATGATGAGTCATTTCAATTTCCTGAATAGTTTTCAATCTAGATCTTTATTTTTTCTAAGGTAAGTACTTAATTAATAACAGAAAAATCTGTAGTATACGAACAAGCAACATCACACCAAAACATAGAAAAGCTACAACATAATATATGACACTTTAGGGACAACATCTAATCTTCTAACAAATGAACCTCATGAGAACCCCGGAGAAACTAGGCATGAATAGTGCTATCAAAGGCGCGCTTTAAGCGCGCTAAAGCCCTGAAGCGAGGCTCAAAACGTGTTGAGCACTTTCCCTCGCTTTATGTGTGTTTCAGTGTCGTCATCAAGGTTCTGAGGCAAACGTTTCCTTGCCAATGAGCCTCGTATGAAGAAGTGATACTAGATAATTGATATTTCACTTCATTGTAATTTTTTTTCAATTTCTTTGGACATATATTTGTCATTCATTCTTATAATTATTAGTCTTTAACTAAACATATATATTTGTATCTTTTCTCCCTTTGCGTCTTCTTTCATTAAATCTCACACTTTATTTGCACTTAAAGCCCACACGGGCCTTGGAGCTTTTTTGCGCTTTTCGCCTTTGATAACACTGGGCACGAAAATTCTTTCTCAAATATACCGTCATTTTAATACCTATCAAAAGCTCGCTTATTCTTTCTCTCCACGTCATCCACGTGAATGCTAAAGTTGCAACATTCCAAACTCTTCAACTTCTCTTTTTCTAAATTTCCACATGGAGAGTGACTCCTTCATTGTGCCTAACATTGTCCATTACAACCCGAACCATCTCAAAATCGCACAACAAGCGAGTGGCCTCTAACAATCATGGAGAAGGTCACACATCTTCACCTGAACATTTGCATATGAGCACCAGCTGGTATACACAATCCGTCATTTTCTCAAATTCTCCACTGTAAAATTGCTCACCCACTGCGAACCAGTAAGTCTCTATCTCATATTGCACTAGTATAATCTCATTCTTTTGCCCAATTAAAAAATTATCATAAAAATAAGCTATCAGGCAGAATCAAGGTACTGTAGCATTACATAAAGAGGCTGGATATAGATTCATGAAACCTCTGTAGAATCTATGAAATTCAAAAATACATCAGTTCCAAAATCAAAAAATGCATTAGACCGTATCTTTTAATTTTGAATACACCTTTTTTAAACAATCAAAACATTTTCCTCCCTTCAATAGAAGCACTTTCAAGTTCATTCCAACCATGTTATCCACATGACAAAAAGAAGCATGCTTATCCAAGACTTTTTCTACTTTCTCCCTAAAGCATGTCCTTGCCAATCACACACAAGTAAAATCTCGTGTCGTCCTTTTATGCCATGCTTCCTTAACTTTTCCTGTACAAAATATCCAATTCCAAAGATTTTATGCCTTACTTCTGTAGAAATGGTTTCCTTCCACCCTAAGTTAAAAAAGACAACCTAATGGATATCTATATCTTCCAAAGCTTTGCTAGCAAAAATTTCCACATCACATGAGAAATGATTCTTTTTATATTCGTAAACATGGTTTAGTTTCAAAACTTGGAAAATAATGTGTTTGCCCTTTTACAACTTTGTTTGGATGGTCGTTAGCTATTGTATTGTGTTGTTAGCTTAAATACAATATTTACTTTGATTGTTACTTAAATTTTAATGTGTCTAACGTTAAATTCATCATTAAGTAACGACAAAAAGTCCCATTTTCTGTAACAACCAACGTGTTGTGATCGTATCTACATTTTTCCTTTACTTATTAATAATTAACAATCATATTTTATCTTTTAGTCTACCTTTTAATAGTAGATCTACCATGTACCCCACTTGTCTTGTAGAATTATCTTTCAAATTGCTACTATGTGACATTATGTGATGATGGAAAACAATATTATCTATCCAAACCATGTATTTCACCCGAACAAGAATATGATACTAATACGATACATTATGAAACAAAATATAACAATCATCGAAACAGAGCCTTACTCTTCTCTACTTAAATATCAAACTTAGTGCATCAACTAACTCTCTAACTAGTACTGTGTGCCCATCAGTGTTTTCAAAGGCGCCTTGAAGCGAGGCTCAAAACGTGTTGAGCGCTTCCCCTCGCTTTATGTGCGCTTCAGTGTCGTCATCAAGGTTTAAGGCAAACGTTTCCTTGCCAATGAGCCTCGTATGAAGAAGAGATACTAAATAATTGATATTTCACTTTATCATAATTTTTTTCAATTTCTTTTGTCATATATTTGTCATTCATGTTCATAATTATTAGCCTTGGACTAAACATATATATTTGTATTCTTTTCTCCCTTTGCTCCTTTTTTCATTAAAGCCCACGCTTTATTTGCGCTTTGCACTAAAAGCCCTCACGAACCTTAAGAGCTTTTTTGTGCTTTTCGCCTTTGATAACACTGGCGCACTTAGGGGTCATTTGGGTGGGAATAAGTTATCCTAGGATTAATAATCTTGGTTTATCTTATTCCACCATGTATATGGGATAACATCCCATTACTATGGTATAAATGGTAGGATAAGTTATCCCAACCATGGCAATCAAACAAGACTATAAAATTTTATCTCAGGACTATTTTTTTATCCCAAGACTTTCTTATCCCTCACACCAAACGACCCCTTTGTGCATCAACGAACTCTCTAGCTAGTAATGTGTGCTCATGTTAAGTTGCATTTGGCATTGAACAAAAGCCTTTGGGATGCACATGGGAAATGGTTTGACAACTTTCATTTCTCTTAAAGACTTCTTCATTACCAATAAAAAATTTAAAAGCAAAGAGTAAAAAAGAAATTGGCACCTGCACAAAAAAGGAGCAAATCGCTCTTCACAACAAATAGTGTAAGAAAAAAAAATCAACAATTACCAAAATATGAGAATTATGACTTATAACAAGAAGTTTGCAATAAAGATTTCTGGAATTCAATAATGAAAACTATCCGACAACTCAAATTAAAAATAATTAGACTATAATTTTGGCATGTCCAAAGAATTTGAAGCCCACTACTAAGTTTTAGTTTCAATTAATCAAACATAAAATGTATTTTAATTTGTAATATCATCTTTCATATATAATTGTCATGATAACTAAACTGATAATCAGTTCCAGTAGAAAATGTCAATAACTTCCCAAATAATGATCAATATCTCTCAAGAATAAGAGAATAAACAAGAAGAGAAAAGGATTTGATGACAACAAGGACTAAACTCTAGGAGAAGAAAAAAGTAAATCCAAAGACTTTGTAAAGTAGAATTAGTAAAAGAAGAATCATCGCAAACCAAAGAGAAGAGGAAGTGAAGCGCAGATAACAAAAAAAGTCCTAGTGCTCCTTTTTCTTTCATTGTTTAAAATAACTAATGAACAGATTCAAAGAAGTAAAGCGTATCTTCGATTACTTCATGCTCACTTTGTTTCACCCAGAAAGAAATATAACCCCTTACCTTGCATCATAACATCACTTTGTGCAACAACATTATTGTTCAACGAGAATGGTAATTAAGACATGAGAAAGTAGAATTATTTAACATGTTTTAATCTCCATTACCAACTACATATTAAAATGTGCATTAAGATTTAGATGCCTAAATCAAAAAAAGACATTTAAACATTAAGATGATGTCTTATGATCTAACTACTAAATAATTAAGATTGGTTTTTTTTTTTTTGAAATTGGTAAATTGGATAATTAAGATTGTTTTTAACACCTTAGTATTTAAAGTGTGCTGTTATTTTAAAATTAATAAATATAAAATTCAAAATGAATCTGAACTATATTTCTATAAATATTATATGACGGTTCATGGTTGTGAATGCTAGCAATCATAGTCATGGATGTCAATTGGGATAATGTCAACTAATATAGGCAGGGTGCGGGTAGTAGCTAATGGTGATGGTGATGGTGATGGCGATGGCGGTTGATAGTGGTGGCAGATGGTAGTGATAGCTAATGGCAATGGTTAGCCGTTAGCGATATATAATATGGTAACAAAAGGTTGTGGTAGTAATGGTAGTTAGTGATGATTATAAATGATGGTCTGTGGCAATAACAACTAATTATAGTGATCGACACTAGTGATGGTTGTGCTCGAGGATGGTTGGTGGTGGCACATAGTCGACAATGGTGGGCAGCAATAATGGTAGTTGATAATGGTGAACAATGGTGGTAACGGTGAAGGAGTTAATGAAAATGGTGAATCACAATTTTGTAAAAATCTTTAGATAGACGTCTTAATGATAGTAAGATTTTGCTCCAAATCTTAATCATTCGGATCTATTCAGATCCATTGAGTAGTTGAAACATTAAAGAAAAAACACTTGATGATTAAGATCTGAACTATTAAAATTCAGACCTAAAACAAAACGGATTGAATGATTAATATTAAAACTTTGATTAAAGTGTAAAGAAATGAGTCCTAAATCTACGTTCAAGCTAATTGTATGCCATTGTCATCTGAGATGAATCTATCATTTTAATTTGTCATTGTTACTGAATGGTGTGAGTTACACAACCGAATAAATTTTGTATTTTTGCTTCACAAACATAATAGTTGAAAAGCCATCTGGACACACCTATACTGCCATACATATTTGATGATACAATAAACATAAAAGAAATTATCCCCGAAGGTAGTTTATTCTCTGTGATCCATTCATGCAAAAGATTAAACTAAGGCTTTATTCCACAAAATAAATAACAGAAATTGGTACATCAAATCAGAACTCAGCCTTCACAAAGGGGAAAAGATGGAGTGGGTCATTCGCCTTGACTTATTTAACTATTTTGATGCAACATTAGTTGAAAATAAACTGAAACAAGCAGCTACAATACCAAATCAAAAGAGAATAGCCATGTCATACATAGATTGAAAGCAAATAAGAAAATACCAGCAGAGAAGGAAAAGAACATCAACTTCATAACTAGATCCTCCACTATTCAACTAATAGTAAAAGATCCCTCAACAAAATTGCAATCTCAAGTAAGAAAATGATGTGTTCAATCACGAAACCGATTTTGCTTATTTAATTAATATATAT
>NC_028647.1:39982866-40006481 GCF_001406875.1 Solanum pennellii
ATATATATATATATATATATATATATTTATAAGAACCGCAAGGAGGAGCCTACAATCCTAGATCGTAGGAGAGTAATACGGATCATAATACAAAAAGTTCCACAGATCGAATCAGCACGCACCAAGTAGCAAATCTGAACACTTGTGTGTTCATCAAACAAAAAATTATCTACAAGAAAATAAAATAACTTACAGTGCCACCGATAGCAACAACATTAAGAAAAGTGGACGGCCGTTTCGAAGACGAGGAAGAATTTTCATCAACATCTTCATCGGCAAGCAAAGAGGCAGCTTGCTTCATCGAATCTGACAGCTGCTCCAATTCCTCGATTGCTTCCATATATTACTGTCTTCTTTGTTGACAATCTAAATCGTCAGTTCAAATCGAACAGCTCAAACTAAATCGACGGTTGACAAAGTGACTCGACCGATCAGATTGAACAACAGAAAACACGGACCGGGATCTTCACAGATCGAAGTTGAAAAGAGAAAAGCCCTAGATTCGAGGAAAGAACGAGCGAAGATCTGAGTCAAAGGGAAGTAAAACCAGTGAGAATATGTGTTGAAATGGTAGGGTTTTTCCTCCGATTGACGCGTAACGAACGGGAGATGACGCCGGAAAGAGAGAGAGATTTGAAAAGTTTTTGTGATGAGAAAAGAAAAGAAAAAAAATAATTATATGGTGAGAAATTTTCAAAATGCCAAAGGTTTGCTGAAATATAGCTGTGCCGTGTAAATAGTAAATAGTAGTACTAATAATAGTAGCAAAAACAAGTTCAAAGAAATCAATTTTGTCCAATTGTTTTTACCTGCGTGACGGCGAATCTACATGAAGCGTATATATTTTATGCTTCATGGTTGTGCTTTTTTGCTTCTATGAATGACCCTCTCGTGTAATTTGAAATCAGCTTGATCAAAAATTATATATTTTTTTCTCATAAAAAAGAATAAAACACTCAATTTACAAAAGATATCAAAAATTTATCACTTATCAAATGAGCAAATCATAATTTATAACAAAGTATAATATTCTACTGGAAGGTTTTTCTAGAAAAAATATAATATTTATTAATTCAACTTTAATTCAATAGAAAAAAATAAACTTGAATTGTTATTTATCACGATCCAACACACCGAGCCGTGCGGGGACCACTCTAACACCTAAATAGAAGAATCTTCATATCCTAATATAGAAAATATGCGGAAATTAAAGAAGACGGTTAACAAAGTTAAGGAGATTCAATAAGTAACACTTTTAAGTACACTCCTTGTTAAACTTGTAAAATAATTTAATAACCCTAATGATCTAGTCTGACAGGTGCAAAAGCTACTAAGAGTAACGATTGGACAATAAGTAGTAAAAGGACACAACTCCCACCATGCGAAAAGAAGAGTCGAACCTGCTGGAGGGTTTCGGGTCTTCACCTAATGAAACATCACAAATCCTGCATCCAAACTATTATCAGTACAATTACACGTAGTGTAGGCTCATCGGTCAATCTGACGTTCATCTCATAATATAAGAAAAGAATAATAGGATCGTGCACGGACGACTCGATTCTCCACCCTTGCCCTTTCTTAGAACACCTTCGACTTACACCTACACTCTGACTACTAACCATTTTATTTCCCAGCTGCTAACGTTTCTAAGTCTATTAAGTCATAGCCTAAACATGCTAACATCATTGGATAATCCCAAATACTGCTAACCTCCCTCCTACCAATCGATCGGTTACACTCTTAAATTATTGTAACCATATTTACCCCCAAGTCATAGAGTTTCTCCTTACTCCAATTCTAGCCCTATTCCATTCTCCTTGGGTACTTAACCATACAACACATCGACGGTCCACTCTTTCCCGACAAGTACATTTCATAAGATATATATACATCACCCCCCTCACATACAGATTCATGGTTCTTTCTACACCCCATCATCATTAGATATGAAAGTAATAATCATAAGTAGGTACACATCACAATAGCGAACTATAATAAGCTTTACTTACACCCTTATCACAAGTAGTTGGTCCTCTCACGGGACCCAAACTCAAACTGTTAGCTTGCCAGAACGTGGCAATTCGATCTCAAGTTATGCCAGAACGTGGAAACCCAATCCAAATGTTGTGCCGAAATGTGGCAACCCGATCCAAGGTTATGTTGGAACGTGACAACCAATCCCAGTTAGCTTGCTGGAATGTGGCAATGCGATCCCCATTCACACACCACAATTACAATCACAAGTACATCATTAAGATCATATATTTACATTATGATTTCATGACTACATCATACATCTATCTTAGTTACAACAAGTGTAATCAACATTGCAACGTTCACATGCGTAAAGTATCACAATGAAGCAAAAACAAGCATACATCACACAATTATGAAATCACAACCATCACCAAAGAGTTTCTCTTAATTCTTATCACTCAAGAAACCAAGTTCAACCCTAGTTCTTCCTTAGGGTTTTAAACTTAAATTACTAACAGTCGTCAACTTGTTACTTCGATAGGTCGAACCTAGCATAGATCGAAATTTATTCCGTTCTACTAGATACCCTTATTTAGTGAAGGAATTCTACTCAAGAAAACAACCAAGAATACTTGACCAATCATCAATTCTCTACATCAAGCACTAACCCTAAATAGGTTTCCTTATAGAAATTTTCCACGGAATTTACTCGGTGCACGAAGGTCTACACATATCTCCTACGGTTGATTCCGTATACAACAAGGTAAGCATAGATTTACAACCACTCAATTCATAAAAACCTAACCTACCTAGGCGCCAAAAAATTGCACGGAGTTTTGATTTCTTTTCCAACTTTTCCAGATTCACTACGGTGAATTTGGCCAAGATTTTAGAAGATTCCGCCGTCCCCATAATAGAAAGCTCATTCTATAACACATCGAAAAAATTTTGAGCTCAGACTCAAATCATTCTTCGTAGTGAGTGAGATTTTACCAAGGAATTAAAAATTTCTTGTGTTAAGGTCACTAGATTAGCATCTTAAGTTCTAAAAAAACAAAGCAAAATCTGAAATTTTGAAGGGTTAAGCTAAGTATGAGTTTTGGGTCAACTTGAAATGACCATAACTCCAAGCACAAGATGAGTTAAGTGTGCTACAATATACCATAATAAATATCACTGAATTATCTTTCCAACGCCACCGATTTCGCTAAGTTTCAAGTTTAGATGAGTGAGATATGGCCTTTTGAAGTTAGGTTGTCCGGTTAAGGAAAGTTACCCAAAAATAGTGAGGAATATTTTGGTCTTTTCCTTACCCAATCAAATGTAATTCGTTTTCAGTAAGGTTTTAAAGGTCTAATCATATTAGGTTCAATTTTATAATCCTAATATACGCCTAGGGTTTTGGTTGAGATTTCAAGAAGAGAAATAAGGAGAGAGGGGAGATGATCAAGTGTTCTTGGTGAGTCTTGCGTTTTGTTGTGGGTTTTCGCCATGGATTTGATCTCTAAGAGATATTTAAGTGTAACGAACCTAAAAATGAACTAGGATAAATTAGGGCTTCACATGAGTTTCTTGAGTTAATAACTTGTTAAAATTATGAAATTCAGCCTTTGAAGTCAGTTTTAAATAGTTTCCAAGTCAAACGGCAAAGGACGACCAAGACGTCCGAAAACTAGTCTTTTGTGTGCTAGTGTGTTCTAGTATGTTTTCCTTGTTTTGATGTGTTGTTTGGAGTCTAAAATTAGTAGAGGTGACCCTCATATCTTAATAATTGAGTTTAGGGTCAAAACGTTCGGGCACGAATCCCAAGGACTAACCAAAGGGTCCTTGAGGAGGGCCCAAGCTTTGGCAAAGAGGTTGCCAAGGCAGCATGCATGAAACACCTTTTTGAAGGTGCTAGCGTGTCACGCGCCCTACACTCAAAAGGCAAAAATTTGCCTTGCGATGCAGGCTTGTCATGAACCTCTCTGCCTCAAATTAAGTTCCAGAACCAAGATTTGGAAGTGCCTCCGCGACGCGCAGCCATGTCCAAGATTTGGTCGAATCGTCTAAAGTCAAGTCAGACTTAATTAAATAGGTCCAAATTGTGTAGAGGTGTTTTCGGTACTTTGGGGGATTATTATAAACGATTTTTGAGTCACGTGTACCCCACTTCACCAATCAAAAACAAAACCCTTAAGTTGAAAATCAAAAGCTCTCTCTTCTCTCAAAATTCTCTCTCTATATATATTTGTGTGTGTGTGTATTGTGGTTGTGGCCTTGAAGGCATTGAATGTGAAGTAAAGTGATGCTATGATGTATATGTATAGAGATGTGTTATGAAGTTATGAATTTGACTCTTGAAGATAGTATGATTATTTATGTATAATGTGAATGTGAAGTATGATTGTGTATGGATTATGATGAATGTAATATGATCATGTTTAGAAGACAATCTCATACATGATAGCGGTTTTGTGAAAGGATTTCTCACACATACACACAATGAATAAATCTAATGAAAATGTAATGAATGTGAGTCTATTGAAAAAGTTTTCTCAATAGAACTAATGCATGAATGTGGGATTTTGGGGTGGACACTCTTCGTGAGTAGAGATGTAGTTTCTAGTAACAACCTCAATAATCCTAAGATCTTTCCAATGAATGAATGATAGGTTGGAATAAGTACTCTTCCTGAATTGAGATGTAGTACTTAGTAGCAATCCTTTAACCTATAGCTAATGAATGCAATGGAAGTCTAAAACTCTATGGGGATTAATGCTTAGCACTGAGAGGATTTGAAAAGGGGTGGATACTCTTTGTGAGTTGAGATGTAGTATTCAAAAGTAACCTCTTAAGATGGGCACTCTTCATGAGTTGAGATGGAGTACCTAGAAGCAATCTTCTTATCACTTAACTATGCGCCCGCATAGGACTAGCTAGTGGTATTCCATGTAACGGCTAAAACCTACCTTAGACAAGTGGGGATCCCTCATCCAGTAGGGGGTTAATACCGGGATTCCATGTTAAGCTCACATGGTCTATGTCGGTTAAAGCTTGCCCACACAAATGAATGTAATGAACTAGGTCTTCCTATGGGTGTACTACTTAGGGTAGGTGGTGGAATGGGACGTCATCTATACATTGCACAAGTAGGCATTTGGAGGGAGTCTTGGTGTGTCCTTGTAATGTTAATGTATGAATGAGTTTCTATATGATGTTAATGAGGTAAGTTGACTTTATGTCTAATGTTGATGAAATATGTTGGTCTTATTTCTAATGTTAATGAAGGTAATTGTGAATGGTTGAATGTGATGTGCCTAGTCTAGGGTAGTTCCAAAGAAGCACTAAGTGGGAGTAGTAGAATGAGATGCTACTTTCACAGTTCACTAGTGTAACTTGGAGTTATCCTAGGGGATGGTGTTTATGTGAAGTTCTTAAATACATGAATGTTTTCTCTAGTATCTCTAGTAATGAATGTTGACTTGTTCAGTTGTGATAGAAAGGAAATATCCTTATCTTTGGTAGCCTTAAGGAACACTTAAGGGTGTATTGAAGAGGTTGTATGGTCGGTCTCTTCATGTCTCGCCTAGGTGAATCTTAGGATAAAGGGTCTAAATGGTTAATGAGTTACTTAATAAATATGGTTATATGTTGAGAATTATGGGAGTATTACCTTGTATGTTAATGATTGACTTGTATGATATGTTTTTCACTTGATGCATGAAGTTTTATCAAGATAGCATGAAAAGTATATTTAAACTAAAATGTCCTTTTAAAAGCATATTTTTGCATGATTGTCATACTTAGTGCTTAATTGTACTAACTTCATATTCTTCTCTATTTCTACAAATATAGGTGCAACAAAGTGAGGATCTTTGAGAAGCTTAGGAAGTAAATTATTCTCTCAAGGCTCTTGGTATGTCCTCATATGTTCGAGGACATGGATGTCCTTTCTAGTTTCTTTCATTAAAGACTTTGTACAAAGACCAGTATCTTTCTTTCAATGTAAGCGCTATGGCCCTATGAGAATAAGATGTGTCTAAGATGACTTGTGATGAAAATTAGTTCTTCTTACGTTTTATAAAAGAGTTTCCTTATTGATTTTATTGTAAAAAATTTTAATTCCACTTTTCATAATGTGATGAATGAAAGCTAAGAGGTTTGTATAAGACCTCCGAGAGGTCAAGTACGTCGCGTGAAACCTCGAGGGTACTCTCGGGTCATTAGAGTAAACTTCTATAATGTTGGGTTCATTCACCCACATGTCAATTTTATTCAGCATAATTTTGTTTTTTAAAATTTAAGGATTTAAGTTCTTGATGAGTTCTTGATAAGTGTTCTTGAAGTTTCATAAAGTTTTTATGTGAGATTCTACTTAGTCAACTTTAAACGACCATATCTCTTAGAATATTAAGAGTTATGTGAGACAAAACCTATTCAATTAAAGGTAATTGAATCTACTTTTCGATGCCACCAATTTTATGTCAATCCATTTTGTGAGTAAAAAACTATGGCTATTTTAGTAACATATACAATGTTGTTACGAATTAGCCGACGGGAAAATATTAAAAATAGTTGTTTTTGTCTTTTTACCTCCAAGAAAACCATAAAGGAATTTGTTGACTAATAAAAGTCTCAAAACAATCAGATTTTCATGTTCAAGACATAGAGATTTCAAGAAACTAATTCACGAATCTCAAGAAAGGTTTTCTTGATTGCTTACCTCCAAACTAGGGTTTCAAGGCTTTCTAATCCATATTTTTTTCAAGATTCTTAAAGATTATTCAAGAATCTTGTTTATTTAAGTATATAAGACTATCATAGTTTTGTACTAGTTCGTCCTCACGCCCTACATCTACTTTCAGATCAGTAAAAGAATAATCTAGGATTCTACCCCTAAATTTGAGTATTGTTGAGATAAGTTGATTTTGAGTTCTTGACTTCATGTTTCTTTTAAAAGTTCTATTCATAATTATCGAATCTCTATATTGTTATTGATATCCATCATATTATGAACCATAACTCTTGAATTCATAATTCACATTCAAGAGAAAGTTAAGAGTAGAGTTCAATAAAGTATTTAAATTTAACTGTGAATTCTTTGAGATTCATTATTGATTAAGTTTTGAGAAAGTAAACAAGAGAATTAAAAGAGTCATATACGTGAGTTCAATGTAGTATGTAGACCTTCAAGTCGAGTCGTTCATGCCCAAAATTCCGCATGGGCTCCACAAATTGTGTATTTTGAGAGAAGTTGTATCTTCAATTTCTAAGACTTGAGTATCGAGTTCGTAATCTCCTTTAAGATTATATTTCTAATCATGGGAATATTACATGTTACTCATGAAGTCCTTGATTTGAATTTTCCCTGCCCATAATTCCGCATGAACCCTATAAGTCGAATATTCTTGAGATGAGGAGTACCTTTGAGTTCTCGAGTTGAGCTGTTCATGCTCTAAATTTCGCATGAACCCTCCAAGTTGAAAATTATGAAATCATCCATAAACATGAGATCATGGACCTTGAATCACACTTAAATTCAAAGAAAGTTAAAGAGTCAAGTTTAGAAGTTAAAAGCAAGTCAAAGCAAAGTTTATAAAGTTCTCAAAATTCTTTTACAAACGTTTTAACTTTGTTTTAAGACTAAAAGTTTTAAGTTAGGCTAAGAGTAAAGACTTGAGTTCACTTCTCAAAAAGTTGTAGAGAACTAAGTATTCCTAAAGAATTTATAAATGTTTTCACATTTAAGATAAGAAAAAATTAAGATTTCCAAAAGAATTTTGAGCAAGAAAAGGGAACATCGATTCCAAGAAAGGTTTTACAGTTAAGTGTTGAGCAATTATCTCAACCTAAAGAAAGGAGTTGTTTTAAAAATACATGAGCTAAGTATATTTTTGGGAGTAGTATTGAGCACCGATATGGAGATGCGAGTTCATAATAACTCAAGTCTCCATGAACCATGTAGCTATCATGGGTATTAATGGTCATACTTTTTAGATTATCACATAAGTTAAGCTAGTGGATCCACTAAGGTAAGTTAGCTTTCTATAATGATGGCAAGGTATAGGTCGGTCTTTGGCAGCGAGGTAAAGTGATGTATCATCACTATAACTCTTAAGTGATAGTTGTCGGTTAGAGAAACTCCCACAACAGTATTTGCATGGTTCCTCAAGGGATTCTGCTTAGTATGAATGGGGGTATGGGACTTCATTCATGCAATTGCACAAGTAGACTTTGAGAGGGATCATGGTATGTCTTTTATGATATTATGATTATGAGTTGACATCATGTTTTTAAATAGTTTTTATTTATATTGCACTTATTTTAAATTTTTTTATATTGAAATGAGTTTAGTTAAGTATCACGAGTTGAGTATTTCAAGTTGAGTATCTTGAGTTGATATGTGCTTCATTGAGTCGATTATCATATCTTTGAAGTTGAGTATCTAATCTTTGAGTTGAATATCTAATTTTTGAGTTGAGTATATTATTCTTGGTTTGAGTTGAGTTGAAAAGAGGTAAGTATGTTTCCTTTTTATCAAGTTCAAGCCTCTGTTTTATGCTTTAGAATTCGACTTATATGCTCGTACATTCCACGTACTAAGCCATTTGGCCTGCATCTTTTGATGATGTAGAGACATGTATTCAGGATCATCAACAAGAGTTTCGTTGATACATTTGAGAGTTCGAGTTAGCTATGGTGAGCCTCCTTGCTTCCGGAGGGTTCCATATATTTTAAGTAGTTTGTAGGTCGTGAGACTTGTCCCGACTTCCATCATTGTCATTTAGAGGCTTCATAGATAGTGAGTATAGTTGAAAAGTCTATATTATTCATTTATTTTATTAAATATTTTAAAGACTATAGTTGCCTATTTATGGAGAGTTGAATATATTAATTTGATTATTTAGAGTTTTCTTTTGAGTTAAAGTTTGTATTTAACTTTCATGAATTTTATTCAGTTTTTAAGCTTTGTATGCTTAAGCTAGTCTTCCGTTTGTAGTCAGTCAGAATGAGGCACTTGGGAACTAGCAATGGTTCTTGAGTGTCGGTCATTTACAGGGTGTAGACTCGATTCGTGATACCTTCTCTCTCTTTCCAAAACTTAGAACAACCTTTTCAGAGGTTTCTAGGGTAATTTACGATCTATGAGTGATTTTAAGAAAGATGAAAAAATATGGATTTCGCGTAATAAGGATTCTACCTCGCCTATCCCGCTGTAGCGGGGTAAGTTGCTGCTACAGCGCTGCCATGCCAGTGGCATCTGTATCGTTGTAGTAGGAAAGGGTCCAGATTTTTCATATATTTTTTTTCTTTCTCAAAAAACGACGGTTCAGGTCGTTACAATAGATACTAATTTACCAATCGTTCGTCCCCGAACGATTAAAGCCTGCTCATCACATGCTCTCACTTCAGAACGCTTCCTACTAGCAAACGACTACTACATGGAACGATGACAGTTCGCGACCTCTAATAATTCGAAACCATGAGAGGGTAGAGACACGCTATAACGGAGGGGTTAAACTGCCCTACACAAAAGTACTAAGCTTTAATGCTAGGGGTAGTTTAACAAGCAATTACGCGAATGTCAAATCAACTTAAATTTTTTCCAAGGCCTTCCCACTGGAGCGGCAGCTCTGGCACTTTAGCGGTCGGGCAATAGTAAGTAGAAAAAATAGGCAAACTTTTTCCATTTCTCTTATTCTCTTCCAAAAACTCCCAACTCTCCTAAATCGCTCTCCCCTGAATCGTCGACTCTCATATAATTTCTCATTTTCATTACCATTAGTTTATTGCTTTTATTACAATGATTGCATGTATGATTAACTAATCGAATCTGAATGGTTTTTGGGTATTTTAAAAATTGAACTAGGTTGCTAATTGTGTTAGAAAATCATAGCATGGTTGCTTTCCTTACGTCCCCAACGTTTATACAACATCATGGGCGTAAATATTCCACAAAAGTATGGGCAAATTGATAGAAAATGGGTGGAGGAAGTTGAAAAGTCATCTTGCCATGAACTTGAATTTTTGACGCAATTTAGGGGTTATTCAGTTGAAATACTTGCTAATTCTTATACTAGGGTAGTTAATATCCTCTGATCTACTGAAAAACTAATAAAAATGGGGACTTTGGGACGAAATACGCCATTTTCATGTCTGGTGTTTGCCCCAGATGAAGGCCGCAATAGCAGCCTGCATCATCATGTTGTAGCGGGATTCGAACCGCTGTAGCGGGATGATACAGACCAGTGGGTCCCATTTTTTAGACCAAAATTTCTATATTTTTGTCTAGCCTTTCCCGACTAGTGTATATTATTCTAACTTATCTTACTTCTTGCAGGATCTCTCAAATGGCTGGAAAAATGATGAGAACTTGCCCTTTGTCCAATTTCCAGATGTCGCTAGTTACGAGAAGCTTTATGATTATCGCACCATAGGGTTCTGCTACGAGAGGGCGCTTGTGTGATGGAAGGTGGAGGAGAAGACTCTTGCCTTTTATGCTCGTTTCGTCGAGTTTGGTGGCTTCCCGAGATGCCTAGTCTGCTTGGATGAGGGAGTTCTATGCCATATTCTCCACCGTTTTCTGGGAGGACCCAGTCATTTGCGCTCGGGGAGTCGACATTCCACTGAACGAGTGAACGTTACTACTATTAATGAGGTGCCGAAGCTGCCAAAGGTCCCAAACCTGGAGTACGACGCCAAACATAGGGAGATAGATTTGGAATGGCTGCGGGACACTATAGTAGATCCTGCAAAATGGGAACAGGTTTAGGGCCCGTTTGGATGGGCTTAATAAAAGCAGCTTTAAAAAAGTACTTTTGAAAGTGCTGAAACTTATTTTTAAAATAAGCAGTTATGTGTTTGGATAAAAGTGCTGAAGTTGCTATGCCAAACGTGAAAAGGGAAAAATGGAAGAAAGAGATGTTACGGTTATGTTGTAATTTGGAGATTGTATAAAAATATTAAGGCAAAAAGATAAAAATGTGGTCAACTTAAAACAGCTTATAAGCTAAAAAAAAAGAAGCACCCCTACCCCAGCTTTTAACTTTTGGCTTAAAATAAGTTTTTTTTAACTTAAAATAAGCTATTTTGAGTATTGCCAAACAGCTAAATAAGTCAAAAATCAGCTTTTAAGTCAGTTTGACCAGCTTTTAAGCTGAGCCAAACAGGCTCTTACTAGGATATGGTAGAGGCCATCACTAGTGCTGAATGGTCACCGGATGCTAAGAGGTGGTTGCACTTGGTATCAAGGAGGATTCTCCTGTCCGGCAATCCCATAGATGTTACTTTTCCTTGGGCTCTGGTGGTGGCGTGTGCTAGACATGACATTCAGCTTAATGTGGGGGCACAAATTATCTCAGAGTGGAAGATGTTCTACTGAGGTAATAAGAAGACATTCTTCCTTCTCGGTCATATCACTGCCCCTACGCAAGAGGTAGGAGTTCCATTGCTTGACGCTAACGAGGTATTACATAAATACCCCTTTTCACCCCTTTTGGTTCAGATAAATTATACTTCCAAGATTAAAAAAAGGGATGACCGACAGGGCTAACAGCAGCAGGGCGGCCGCGGGTTCAGACGGTAAGGACCCTCTCTCAGGTGCATGGGTCGAGATAGACTTGGAAACGGTACAAAAGAAGATAGGGAGTGCATAAGCTGAATTCACTATGTTCGTCCCAGCACCACCCTCGAGTTAGAGTTGCTCCACCGTCAACCGCCTCAAGAGAGGAGGAAGGGTGTCGAGAGGGATCACTTGATGGATCGGATCTGGAAGAAAAGGCTATTTTTACTTGCTTTGCCCAGGCAAAGAGATGCCCCAGCTTGATCCTAAGGACTTCTCACAGTTCCCGATGCTGAACGAGGCTTGGGTCAGCTTGAAGCATCCCGTGGACATGGACTCTGACGTGGACACCACCCAGTCTAAGAGTTCCTGATTGGTTGCTAATTGCCCTTTACTCTTGTAATTATTTTGACGACTTGATATGTTTTTATTTTTTGACATTTTCTAAGTGTTGGTAGCACGTGGATGCTTGTTTTGGTCTGCCTAACACAGACGTTTCTTAAATTTTAATTATAATAATCTATTCTTATTGCGGAACATGTTTGGAGTTGCAGGTGTTGACACCCAATTTTGGCCCTCTAATAAATAAATTAATCATCGAGCCTTTTAAATTTCAAACGATTTTAAATAATTAGTTTTATAAGAATTTCAAAAAAATATATATATATATATATATATATATATATATATGGTTTGCAAGTTATCTTAAATAGCTTCATTTTTATTTTATTTATAATTTTAAATAATTTTATATGTTCTATATAATTATATGATTAGTATATTTTATGAATATTTAAAAATCATCTCAAAAAGATTTTATATATTATTAAGTAGGTTATAATTTTGAATTAATGAGTTTCATGAAATTCAAAATACTTAAAAATAATTTTAGGACTTTTGTCATTTTATATAATTTTAAATAATAAATATGTATATTCTTATTATCAGTATATTTTATAAATATTTGAAAATCATAACAAAAGATTTTTATGTTTTAGTTAGAAACTTTATTAATTCACTTTATTTTAAGTTATAGTTATAATTTTGAGTTAATTAGTTTATAATTAATTTAATTATTATATCTTGTTAAGATTAAGAGGATCGTTAATTAATTAATATTAATTCATCTAAAATTTTACTCAAATGGCTAACTTCTTAATTCCTATTTGGCTATAATTGCAATAAATTGGCAATATATTCCATCCCTTTTTTTTAAACTATATTTGCAAGACCAATTTTTGCGTTTTATCTGCAGCCCACTACATTCATCAACAATTCCCAACCCAACTCATTCTCAGACTAATTTTCCAGGCCCAATTCTCTCCCCAAAGACCAAACCCACAAATCCAAATACCCGACCCATCATGTAGGTCTTCTTCTCTGCTGAAAATCAGCGAAAAGAATGCAACAAAGCAATACACTCCAAGTCAGATGCACACCGAAATCCAGCGAGAATCGGCATCCAACAGTACCATTGTACGCCTTCTTCTTCTTTTTCCTCAAAATCGGGCGACTCCAGCTCTAAGCGGCGTTATAGTGTACCATCATTGTCCTTCTCGCTTGCAGACCCATCGCCCTCACATCCACTTTTCCCCCTTTGGCGGATTTTCAGAGTAAAGATACAACTTCCCCACGCCTCTTAGCTATTCCTCGAAAAAGAGCATTTTGAAATTTGAATTCATCCAGTCGTATATTACTGTCAAAGGGGAGGGAGAAAACATTTTCAAACATTAATTTACTGCCCTAAAACAGAGGGAATTTCATAAAAAAAAGGAGTTGTTTTGCTTTCTGGAGCTCATCGAAATCGGTTCATAGTGGTGGAGTTCTTCACGATCAAGCTCGTCGTCCTAGTCTCGCTGCTCCAAGAAAGGTAATCTTTCCCCCTCTTATTTCCGTATGTATTATGTAGTCGATATTCGGTAAAGGTTCTGCCATGGATACCAATTAGCTTCTTCTTTTCTAGTCCTCAATATCAACTTCATTTTTCCAGTGAAATTTTGAATCGTGTGCATGAGTCAACGTGATGATAAGGTTCCTTTGGGATTATGTGTTTGTAGTTAGGTTCATTGGCTGGATCATATGTCGAAAGCTAGCTGAATCTTCTTTAATTTTCGCTCGAATTATTACCCTATACATTTGGTTTTGACTTCGAGCATGATGATTGATGAATATCATTCTGTTTCTTCACTATATGTTTGTGCATTTTAGTTGTCTTCTTTGCCGTTTTGATGTATCGCAATAGCTTCTCGCCATAGTTAGCTTAATCTCTTAATAGTTATTCATGTTCTTAGACGATTTGAAGGTTGGTTATGTCTCTCTCATCTCTAAGCTATTGATGTTATGGTTGTAGTTCACCATAATCCTGTTATAATTTAGCTCACATGTCAATCATTGGCCTACTTCTAAATGTGTACCGAGTTCTATGTGTTAAGACTGTTCGGTTTGTCAATGTGACTGTTTCAAAATACTGCACTTATGAAGATGTTGTAGATTTGATAAGTTGTTCGCTGCTACTAATTTGCATTGAGAGTTACTGTAATAGAAAGGATTAGACCTTGTTTCACTTCTCGTCTTATAAGTTGACCCTTCCTGCTAAAATGCTCAACTTTTGGATACCCCTATCGCAATAATGTTCGTTTAAGTTTAGTTGTGTCATTAAATTTATGGTGCTTATTTTGAGTAAAAGGAGGCCATTTAAGTTTAAATTTGTGGGTTGTTGGAAGTTTGTTCATGTCTTGAATTTACAATTCCATATTCATATAACTTGTTGTTTGCTACCTTCCTTATTAGAATCCATCTTCTTCTCCCTTAGCATTTGTATGACTCATTAGTTAGCTAAAATAAAATCTAGTTTGACATTGTTAAGGATACAGTAGTTGGGCTTCATCACCTCAAGACACTCTTTCTTTAAGGAAAAGTGAATGCATTTTTGGTGCCTAGTTAGTGTAGTCAACAAATACATCAATTTTGTCTGCCATATTTTTTGAATTGTCAAGTTTTTGTTCATGAAAAGGGAATTCCATTCAATACTACTTGTTTGTTTAAGTAGTAGCTTGCTAGTTTAAATGTATTTGTATGTTTTGGTCTCAATTGAGTTTAGCAAGCCTTTGGTATACCTCCCTGGTTATGTAGTTTCATTTTAATGCATGGTTATGTCATCATTCTTAACATTAACCTTCATTTTCTTGCTCTTTTACATGTGAAATTTTCGCTGAGTTCGCCATGAACTTCCATCTCCTCTCCTTGCATTATTGGGCCAAAGGCCCAACATTACCTCTTATTGAGTCAGCCAATGCAATAGAACGGAAGTATAGAGCTGGAAATACAGATTGCAGGTGTCAGAAAGTCCTAAGATGGACTGTACACATTCAATATATACTGTATACGTTCATCATACATCAATATACAGGTCGAAAACGTGGGAATACAAGGCTAAGGCGGAACACATGTGTTCGGAAGCAGGAGATACACGCAGAGAGCTAATATATACGTCAATATACACCGATATACAGTCTATGTATAAAAAAACGGGATTGGGTTAAAACCCAGAACTTGCAGCAAAATTGGCCCAAGAAAGGGCCCAATTTCATTGTCTCTTTCACTCTCCTAATTATTTTGATTATGTTGACTAATTTCATTTAGCTCTAACTTTAGAATTGATAATTAATTTACTTAAATCCCCAAAAGATGAATTATTTTTATGTCGACTTACTATATAAACATCTTTTACAATAATTTTTTTTATGTCAACTATATGAGTAAAATTAATATCTTTAGTTAAGTCAAACCTATGTTCTTAAAAGATATATATTCTTTATTGATTTTCGCTTAACCATTTTATTATTTTTAAAAAAAAATTATTTTAAGTTAGGTGAACCTTTTATTTTTCCATTAATAAGAAAAAATGTGTTTTCATGCTCAAATTGATCAATTGGTTTGAGTAATTATCTTTTAAAATGATTTTAAAAAAATAATCTAATTTAGTTAAATTCTATTCACTTATAATCAATTTCAAATACTAATTAAAGTTCCATTTTCTTAAAATAAAAAGGAAAAATTAATCTTTGTTTAAATGTTTTCTTAAATTTGATCGAATATTGTTAATTATTATATTTAATCATGTTTCTAATATTAAAAAATAAAAATAAATAAAAAAATTAACCTAAGTCATAGGATAACCGCGTGTTAGCGGGTGCTTCAAATGCCTTAAAAACCTTCTTGAAGCATAAATAAGAACCTCTTACCCGTTTTCTCTATATTTATTAAGATTTAATCTGTTAAAATCTTTTTAAATCAAGTTTTCTTAATTTCTTTAAAAAATTAAGTGGCGACTCTTTCTAAATATTCTTCTAAATCGTTTTATACTTAGAACATTTCAAAAAGTGATTTTTCTAAGGATAGATAAATTACGGCATGACAGAAATGGCGACTCTGTGGGATTTAATAGGTTCTAACCATAATAGACTTAGGTTAATTATTAATGTTTTTGGCATATGCTTATTTGGTTGCTTATATTACATGCCTAATGCCTTATTTTTTATGCTTATGTGATATAAACTGTTTATCTTTTATTATTTTCATCAATTGTATATTTATGTTGCTTTATAAACTGTCACTCCGTTCATATTTCTCCACTTATTGGAAATTCACATTATCACACGTACACGCGAGGTGTGCTTTGTGCACCCGCAAACTTCTATCAAAGTTCCTAAAGTTAGGAGAGTTGGTATATGCGCGGGATGTCCGGATCTTTTTCTGCGTAACCGCGTAGCCTTCTCACTCGAGTTGTCCACCCGGGAACCTTGTGTCTAGAAAGCCAAATCTTAGAAAACATAAGATAGAGCTAAACCACCCCTCAATTTAAGTCATGCATGCATATGCCTTATATGGATCGATCAAGGGTATCGATTCAACATTTAAGAAGTCCACCCTTACGTCAATGGGTTTCACGACCCAACGACCAACGAACATATTTTTTGCAACGTGATAATGATAGACGGATCCAAGCCTAAATTTGACATAGTGAGTTTGGATGTTATATGTTTTTTTTATTTTATTTTATTTTTGTAGATGAATTCAGTCCCTCAAGTGCCCAAAATTAGGATGGTCGAGGGTTTTCCGTACAAATTGAAGACCTGGTGGGAGAATTTTACTCCAAGTGAAAAATTAGCAATTGCAAAAAGGTTGGGGTGCCTCCCTATGCTATTCAAGGTTAACCCAGACAAAAATATGATTAGAGCGTTGATTCAGTTTTGGGATCCAGACCGTGTTGTGTTCACGTTCAAAGACTTTGAACTAACACCTACGTTGGAGGAAATATATTATTTTAGCAGTTTGAAATATCGAGGAAAAGGTCAAATTATTCCTCACAGTCAATCAGGGAAGAAATTTCTTCGCTACTTAGGACTGAAAAATGAAAAGAAACTTCGATGCTTCGAACATAATTGGGTTTCTCTGGATTACTTATATGAAAGGTATGGACGCTCAAATAGTTACGAAGTGTTTAGGAAGGAATTCTCTTGCACTCTTGTTCATTGGCAAGCTAGACGCCCTATCTCATTTGCTGTGGCTTACTAGGAACTTTAGTGTTTCCACGAGAACATGGTCATATCAGCACATCCATATGTTCAGTGGCTCGTGTACTTTTTGAAGGTGTTAATGGCGAAGAGCTCACTATAGTTCCCATGATTTTAGAAGAAATATTTCGAGCTCTTGGGAAATGTAAGAGAGGGGAAGCAAACTTCTTTGAGGGTTGCAACCTTCTTTTACAAGTGTGGGCACTGGAACATTTTCACAAGAGTAAAAATATGGATGACATATGCTTTAGCAACGTAAATCATATTGACAGATTTTTCAACAGGACAAAAATGTTTGTATCTCCGGTTGGTACTGATGATTGGTATGAATATCTAACCTCCTGCACCAGTGACCAAATTCAGTGGAAACATCCATTACTCTCGCATTCCCCGGCATATATTAGATGCAAAAGGTCCTACTATATCGAGCTTATTGGGTTAAAAGGTCTCCAACCTTATGGTCCGGTGCGCGTACTTCAACAATTTGGTCGAGCACAAGTAATCCCTCTTCGAGCCAACATGAGTGTTTCTGAAGTTTCCTTCGGACCAAACTTCGAAGTTCTTAGAGCCAGAGAGATACTTCATAAATGGAACAATATTCTCACGATGGATATAGGAAAGGGTCCCGAAAGAGAAATTCCAGAATATCAGGTGTGGCTTCGAGAAGATCGCAACAGCATGAGTCCAGAAGGCGAACAAGGTTTTGAGGATATTGGGACGACGATCTGGATACGACATTCTCATCTCGGAACGAAAGCGGTCACCCCTGAAATGTGGGCTCAAATGGAAAGTATAATGCAATATTTGGATAATGCTAGAGCAGGGCCTAACAACGTGGAAGTGTCATCATCACTTCCTCCACCGGCATGATCGATAACAACATTTAAGCTGAATCTTAGATTTGTCCTTATTTTGTGTCATTTTTATGTTATACCATTTTATGGGTATTTAATGGTTATCTTTGTCTTTGTGTTCCAAACTCGAGTTGTCACAAATTAATGGCTTGGGTCAATCTATCATAATCACATTATGTTTAACGTTTAGGCCTACCTTTGGCATAAAAAGGTCACAAATCTAGGACGTGATATAAATTATTTGTGTACTGCTTGATATAATTGTTGTGTGTTGTGTTGTGCTGTTTTGTCTAAAGCAGAATTAATCCACTATTATTTTTAGAGCACCCTAAGCATATATTAAAATTCACAACAATAAAGTCCGCCCAAATCATTCTTGAAGTGTCGTTCGGGTTTCTCAGAAATATATATCCATTTACTCCAAATTTCTTAAATTTTTATTCATCCGTCACAGGAAGATCAATTTGCTAGAATGTCCAAAAAAGACGTCAACGCACCAATCTCACCCAGTGCTTCGGTTAGTGACAGAGAAACTAAAGAGTTAATGTTCAAAAAATTTATCGGGACTAAAGAGAGGATAGCTGCAGCCAAAAGGAGACTTGCAATACTGAACCAAACTGAATGGACGCTACGAGAGAGAATTATTGAGGTTGACATGGAAACAGCCTCAGTAAAAAGAAAGATTGCAAAAATCAATCAAGAGATAATTAATATCACTAAAGCAACTGCAAGGATCCCCGAAATTGAACGATCCATTAAAAAGATAAATTTTGGGAATGCTTCTTCCATGAGAGGAAAAGGAAAAACAAAAGCAGGTTCAGATGATGAGAGCACTGGATTGTCACCCTACTGTTGAAAGGGAAATAAAGGAGTGTGGGGTAGATTTAGGTTCATGTAACGTACCTCTTGTGTTTAAGTTTATTTGTAATCAAGAACTACGCGAGACTTTAGCCCATAAGGGGGTACGTAAGAAGCTCTTATTAAGCCTAGTCTCTCTATCAATTTCGGGAAGGGTAGGTTTAAGTTATCTTATGTAATTCGAACTACGTCGAGCCTGATTTCCTTGGTGGATACGTAGGCAGCCTACTTAAGGCTCGGTCCCTATCTTTTTAATTTTTATTCTCCATTATTAGTGAAAGATTCTGAAATTTCATGAGTGGAAGAATTTAACAGCATTCTATGCAAGTCGACCTTCCTAATTCTATCACAGAAAGATTCATTTCCATTAGAGTCCTCCCGTTCACCCAATATATTTCCGTGGATTAATCTACTTGAAGCAAAATGACACTTATGTATTTATTATTATTATTATTATTATTATTATTATTATTATTATTTTTGTCAATTTATTTGCATATCTCGTTAAAAACAAAGAACAACATATGTGTCTTTTGAGTGATTTTTCTCTACAGGTAAACACTGATCTGTGTTGAGTCAAACTGGCAGACCATCCCTACTTTACAAGATCTAAAGCAATCATACCATCCTTCCCTGATCACTCTTTGGATAAAGGCAAAAGCAAAATGACTGGTACTTCTGAAAGAAACGGGAATAGTCGATGTGACCATCAGAAATGCTGAACTCACTGATCAGAGTGAATTGATCTCTCAATTAATGCAACGAATTATAGATATGCAAGAAGAGCTTCAACAAACCAAAGATTTGGCCAAACTGGCCATTGCATCGAATGAACCACCCCTTGAAACTAGAAGACCTCCTCCTCATTTTCCATCATTAAGTTCTCCGTTACCCAACTACTTCCCGATCCATACCACAGGACCCATCACTTCCACTCCTAATCCTCATACTATTGACTTAACTGTATCTAACGCTCCTTACGCCAGCACTTCCTACCAAACACCACCACCAATACCAAATCAGAACCAAGCACCTAACACTAATCACTCCCAAAACTTCACGCCAACCTACCAAATCCCACCCTCAGTCTCCAGTAATCCACGTGTTTTGCCTAACCAGCCGACATACCCTTCCGTAACATTCCAAATTCCACCAGCCTACACAATCCCTGAACCATGTCCTAGCTTTCCTGTTCAACCGGAGCTGGATCACTATGAAGAGATGGAAAAGGAGTGGAGGCTCAGAGAAGAAAAGCGTGAACAAGAAATGAATGTCATGAAGGAGGCCATTTCTGAAGCAGTTAAAAGTGTTCAAACTTCATGGAAAATCACAGGACTTGAGTATGAAGACCTTTGCATGCACCCTGATTTGGAAATACCCGAAGGTTACAATATTCCAAAATTTGAAACCTTCAATGGTATTGGCAATCCCATGGCTCACCTGCGAGCTTATTGTGACAAACTTGTGGGTATTGGGAAAAATGATGCATTAATTATGAGGTTGTTTAGTCGAAGCTTGAGTGGGGAGGCGTTAGAATGGTTCACGTCTCAAGAACTCCGTCAGTGGTCTACATGGGGGGCTCTAGCCAATGATTTTTTGGAAAGATTCCAGTTTAATGTCGAAGCAGTCCCTGATAGATACTATTTGGAAAAAATCAAGCAAAAGACCACGGAGGACTATCGTGAATATGCGTGTCGTTGGAGGAAAGAAGCTGCAAAGGTACAACCTGTGATGACTGAAAGCGAAATAACCTCTGCTTTTATTCGAGCTCAAGAGCCCGAGTATTATGAAAGGATGTTGCCCATGATGGGACAAAAGTTTTCGGAGCTGATCAAAATGGGGGAAGCCATAGAGGATGGACTCAAAACTGGGAAGGTTACGAGTCTCACTGCTTTGCAGGCCGCCAACAAATCCTCACCATCCATGGCCGCAGGATTTGCTAGGAAAAAGAAAGAGGATGTCTCCGTTGTATCTTTTATCCCAAGGTCAAGGCCACAAAGGTATTTTGGGTCTGGTTCTGCCATTGGAAACACCAACCGATTCTCCACCGTTAATAATTACCAACCACCTCCACAAGCTCCACTTCCAATCTACTATGCACAACAGAACTACCAACCATCACCACAGAACTACCAACCATCACCACCTATCTACCAAAATCAACCACCAACCTACCAAAATACACCACCAAATCACCAAGCCAATGTACCAGCCTACCAAAGTCCTGGACAAAACAACCCAAATACCAATAATTTACCCCGCCCTAACCTAGAAAGAAAGCCTCCCAGAGTTTTCACTCCTTTGGCAGAAACACGTACCCAACTCTTTGAGCGTTTGAGAGCAGCTGGATTGATCCAACCAGTAGACGCAAGGACAATTAATCCCACAACAAAGTTCTTTCGAGCGTATCAATGATGCCCTTACCATTCTGGAGGAGCAGGACATGATACAGAAGGGTGTATCAATTTAAAACATAAGATTCAAGATTTGATTGATAATAGAGTCATCACTCTTCAGGCCCCTTCCCCCAATGTGAATCTTAACCCATTACCGAATCATGGGGAAGCGACCATCAATATGATTGAAAGTGACGAAGATTGGCTCGCTAATGGGACCATCAGTAAAACAAATGTCAACTCACTCTTACCAACAGTGGCCTCTTTGACCATAAAGGCTCATCCAGAGTTTGTTGTAATAACTGCACCTCATCAGGCATTTGCTTTGGCAAAGGAAAGAAACAACGAGCAGCCCAAAGAAAAGTTCATTGTCCAGGCGGCTACAACTCAAGGGATGACACGTTCTGGAAGATGCTATGTTCCGGAAGAGTTAGCTCAAGAAACACGAAGAAAGGGGAACCAAAAAAGGCCGATCACAGAAGGTGAGGCTGAAGAGTTTTGGCGAAGAATGCAGCCTAAGGAGTATTCCATTGTCAAGCATTTGGAGAAAACTCCCGCTCAAATTTCTGTTTTGGCTCTATTGATGAGTTCTGAGTACCATCGGAGAGCATTGTTGAAGGTACTCGATGAAGCATATGTACCGACGGGAACAAGTGGTGATAATCTGGCAATCATGGTTAGTCATGTCATTGGGAGTCACCAAATCTCTTTTCGAGAAGAGGAGTTACCAATTGAGGGAATGATGCACAACCGTGCCTCGTATATCACTGTCAAATGCAGGGACAAGATTGTAGCTCGAGTGTTGATTGATAATGGTTAAGGACTCAATATTTTCCTGTTATCAACCTTTACTCAGCTAAATCATGATGTTGGAAAAATCCGTCAAATTCGCATGAATGTAAGGGTGTTTGATGGTTCGCAAAGAGAGACCATGGGGGAGGTAGACTTGTGTATTCAAATGGGGCCTGCAGAATTTGTCACTGAATTCCAAGTGATGGGTATATCCACAAGCTACAATATGTTGCTAGGAAGACCATGGATCTATGCGGCCGGAGCAGTTCTATCCACATTGCATCAAATCTTGAAGTTCATCTGGGAGGACCATGAAATTGTCATTCATGGGAAAAGGAGTAATCGTAGTTACCCTGGCTTCTCTGTTCCCTTTATTGACAATTCATCTCAAGGTACTGACTTTCACATGGTGGAGATAATGAATGCTTCTTTTGAAGATATAACACCGCAAACACCAATGCCGTCGGTGTATAAAATGCTTGCCACAACCATGCTAAGAAGCGGTTTTGAGCCTGGACGTGGGTTGGGCAAGAATTTGGATGGAATATCCGAACCTCTTCCTATCCCACTTCAAAATTTCCGCTTTGGCGTTGGTTATACCCCAACAAAGGAGGAATTATTCGAAGCAGAAGCAAGGAAGAAACATGGCCTTGATATGCCAAAGCCTATTCCAGAATTGTACCAGTTATTTGTGGCTAAAGCTTTAGAGTCCTAGAGTGATGGTCTAGTGGAAGGGATGGGACGATTGTTTGATGAAGGAGATTGTGCTGTGATCTTGGAAGAATGCACTACGACACCCACCATCCGAGATGCCAAACCTGAACAGATGCTACAGAATTGGGTGGCCATTCCACTTATGATTCATCGAATTGCTTGGTAGACAAAGACAAGATTTAAAGTTTTACTTTTGAAAATCGGTGTAGTTCGGACGAGGCCCAAAACAACCTTTTATGTCACTTTATTTTCATCGTAATGTTTAAAAAGGAAATGACTCACGTTGACATGAGTCATGATCAAAGTTTGTACGCCTTTTTTCCAATGAAAAGCCTCGTTTAATTTTTATCTTGCCTTTGCAAATTACTTTCTAATATATACATTTAAATTCTTTCTATCTAACATGATTGCTTTATTTTCTTTTTAGTAAAAATGAATCTAAACTTGCCAATATCATGACATGTCACGAACACGATGAACTAAGTAAAGTCAATGAAGATGAATGTGAAGAATGTGATGAGGAAACTATGATGCCTGAACACCTTACTGACGACTTGAGGAACCTTGCAGATAATAAAAATCCCAACCTGGATGAGACAGAGATAGTCAACTTAGGAGATGACGAGTCGGTTAGAGAAACCCGAGTCAGTATCCATTTGACAGCAATAGAAAAAGGAAAAATTGGTCGAGCTTCTCAAACAATACATCGATGTGTTTGCCTGGTCTTATGATGATATGTCAGGATTAAGCACTGATATTGTTTCCCATAGGTCGCCTATCAATTCAGAGTATTGTCCGATAAAGCAGAAAACCAAAAAGTTCAAACCTGATCTGAGTTTATGAATAAAGGAAGAGGTCATGAAGCAGATCGAATCGAAGGTCGTCGAAGTGACTAAGTATCCCA
>NC_028647.1:40016481-40025909 GCF_001406875.1 Solanum pennellii
TAAATATATATATATAACTTTTTTAAAAAAAAATCTATTTTCAAAAGATATGAGTATTATGATCTATGATACGTGAATAATAAAGTATCTATAATTTTATATGATCATTTAGGAGAAGTCCATAAAAATAATATATGTTTACATTTTTCTTTCTTTTTTTTTAATTCTTTGTTCATTTTGGTATATAATATACTTTTTTTATTCATTCACTTTCTATATTTCAGTAAAATTATAGGTGATACTTATCTTAAATGACATTAGTTTTATTTTTAAAGGTTGGTTAAATACTTATGTATTAAAGCTATAATCTTGTGTTAAAATTACATATTCAAACATTTAATTTATTTCAATATTGAAAATAAAAGATATATAATAAAAACCTTAAATACGAACTTTTTATGATTGCGTGAAGTACGAGCTGATTCACTAGTTAAATATTAGGCAAAGATAAAACCTGCTGTAAGGCAATGTTGAATATCAGAGGAGCCTCTGTGGATAAAAATATAGTTTAGAAATAAAATTTTGGTGCTTTGTTTAGTTGTCAAGTATGAATAACTTATTTCATTACATTTATATCATAATGATGAGATAAATTATTTTATATATGATCGAATAATTTATCCCAAAATAATTAATCCTACTTATTCTCAACCAAACGACCTTAAAAGCACATTTGCTCTTGAACATCACATTATTATACTACCCCAATTAAGTACTTTACTTTTAAATTGTATTGTTTTTTTTTTAAAATAAATAAAAAAAAGAACTACGACAAACAATTGCTCCAAACACAAAAAAATTGTGATTATTCTTATATTATTTAATGGAATGATTTCTGATCTATAATTGAGATATTCCGTAATCATTCTTCTCTTTACTTTGCTTCATGTGTCATCTCGATTTTCCTCTAATAATAAATCATTGGACTAAAACGTAAATACTATGTTAGAAATATGAAAACTAAAATAAATAAATTAATACAGTTAACTTACATATAAATGAATAATATATACATGCATACAAACATAATGGATATCCACTAAATATATATAAACAATATGCATAAATATTAACCAATGAGGAATACAGATGAATACATTGATTTAATATATATATATATATATANAAATAGATGTTTATAATGCTTATAATTTGACTCTTTCTTAAATAAAAAGTCTTAAATTCAAATATTGGGTATAAAAAAACTTTAGTAAAGAGCGTTGTCCTCCACGAATGTTACACCACGCGATATGAATCTAAATTAATCGAACACAATACATAACAAAAACTCAAAAAGGCCTACAGGTAAATGAGATTTAAACTTGAGAAGGAATTAAAACTAGAATACTTTGTTTAAATAATTTTTCTATTCTCGTTTGCTTGAACTTGTGACCTATAGGCTATAGCATATTGGTATGTGCAAATACATTTCATTTATATCGTTACAATATTTATGAAATGAAATTTTAACTATGAAAATATACGTTATCAAATAAATTTTTTTCTTTTTTACAAAAATTTAAAATTTATCAGAAATTAAATAAGACCCAGTTTATAAAGCTTGATTTTGATAGTTACAAACAAAAGTACCCAAAAAGTGTATAGTTATAAAGGAAAAAAAATTTACTTGTATAATAATTAATAACTATGAAAATTAAGAACAAGATAAAAAATAAATTTTATGGGAATATAATAAATTTTATTTTAAAAGTGTCACACAAAATAAAAAGAAAATTAACAAGTGAGACTTTCTTGGAAAGCAAAATAATTTAGAATAAAAAAAAGTTTGACTAAAAGAAAGAAAAATAAAAAACCTATTTGAATAGACATAATTTCTCTTCAATAATACTGTGGTTTCCTTTTTATCAACAATAATAAAATAATATAATATAAACACAATTTAGAAACTAAATAAAATGATACATTATATAGCTTAGTTTTGGACTTTTGGTAGCTTATTTTATATATATATATATATATATATGAAAAAAATAAGGTTGATTTGGAAGAGAAAGCTTTGGAGATAACAAATAAGGAATAGTGACCATAAAACATGTCTGAAAATAAATATTTAAGCATGTAATAACATATTTGCTATATAATATTTAAATAAATTCATAATGAATAAATAAAATATATTATAGCTATGTGCCTTAAATATAAAATAGAGTTTATTAAAGGGAAAATTACGCAACAAAGCAAATTTATATTATTTAATTATTCATCATAGCTATAGTTTGCTATAATTACCACTCGCGACTAACATTATACATTAATTACGTGAGTTGATTTCAAGTTTGTATAATTAGTCACATTTGTATATGTATAATTCGCCATAATATACAAATACATATGTATTATATACAATTATCTAACCTATATACATATACAATTTACCACTCTCCCACTCTCTCCCCTGTCTCCTCCCTCTCCCAATCTCGCTCGCCTCTCTCTTCCCTCTCCCAATCTCGTTTGCCTCACAAATGTATATGTATAATATACAATAATATACAATTATATACATATACAATTCACCTCTCTCCCACTCTATGCCCTCTCTCACTTGCCTCTCTCCTCTCTATTGATCTCTCTCGCCTCTTTCCTTCCTCTCCCGTCTCGCTCGCCTCTCTCCTTCATCTCCCAATCTCTCTTGCCATATATACAAATACATATGTATAATACACAATTATCTAACCAATATACATATAAAATTCACATTGCTCCCCCTCTTTCCCTCCTCTCTCGCCTCTCTCCTCCATATAACATGTAGCTACAAATTATAATTATCAAACTATAGCTATGGAGGATAATTAATTAATTTTAAGTGACTATGTAAAAGTTTCCCTTTGTTATATTATATAGTTTTTCCTATTTTTTTAATATTATAAAAAAGGGCTAAAATTACCCTTAAAACTATTTGAAATGCACCATATATATATCCTCTATTTATTATACATTAAAAATATTCCTTTCGTCTAAGTAGAGGACCACAACAACCTTTTCTTTTAGTGATGATTAGTGAAATGTTACTAGATACTACTTGAGTTTTTTTTGGCTAAAATCATCTCTCAACTATGATTCAGATCAACTGTACATTTCTTATATTATCTAAGTGAGCAAAAAATATTTTTATACTATTCATAACAAAAATCATTCTTTAGCCTATTTTTATTTAAAAAACGATTGAATCAATACAAAAAATATTTTTATAATTTGGTCACGACTTGGCCACGACGAAAAGATCAAAGTTACATAAAAAAATAAGGATATGGATAGAAAATGAATCTTGAATTTAAATTTCATGTGTTGTCAGTTTATAGAGTATGTTTTTTTTTTTTGCATCATCAAGTAAATTGACTTGCACCAATGCATAAGTTTTGAAATATTTATACAATATATTCTAAAGGTTAGAATAATCATTTCAAATATATTGCATCCAACTATTTAGAGATTTTCTTTAGTAAAATATTGAGGAGTATATATTATATATAGTGACACTCAATTTTGATCGACCTTTAACCATTTTTAGGATTACTATTCAATTAAATACATATTTTAAAATCTATTTAAAGTTTAAAATTTTAATCGATTTTGCTTGAAAATTATATATTCTAAAATTATTGTAAATATTAAAATATTTTAAAATCATTAATGAATTTCAAATGTTTTAAAATTTAAATGATTTTCAATTGTAAAAAAATATTTTAAAATATGTAGTATTTTAATTAAATAGTAATTTCTAAATTTTTCTCAAAATTATTTAAATCTTAACCCATTTCTAGCTACTCCAATTCAAATTTTATTCCAATCATAATCACACTTTCATTTCAATTCTAGCCAATTTAATTGCAATTTTAATCACTCCAATCCTCCAACCAATTTGATTTTAAGACTTCATCTTTTAATCTCATCCGTGCATCTTTAAATTAAATTCTAATCAAATCCTAACCCTCCATATCTATGTAATCTAACGATTGAGATCAACTTTTCCTATCTCTTTCTTTAACACCAAAAGACCAAAACCTAATTCTAATCTTCATTTTTCTCCTCTGTAAGAAGCGCAGGCAGCAGCTTCTCCAAGTTCCCTTCCTCTCCTATTCCTCTTCTCCGTTGAAGCAGCGAGCTGCCGGTCGACCCCAATCGTCGGTGATCTCTCTTCCCGTCTTCTTCTTCCCCTCTCCTCCCGTTTTCTTCTTCCCCTCACTCCTTCTCGCCTTCCTCTTCCTTCCTCTTCTCTGTCTCCCGCGTTTTTTTCTCTCTTTTCTGGTAGGGAGGAGTGCAGCAACAGAAACACCAGCAGCGGCCGGCCAGCAGCTCCAACAACACCAGCGTAACAGCTCCGAGCAGAGAGCCATTGCGAGGACAACAATCTAGGCAGCAGCTCCAGCGCCTCCCGCCAGCAAGCAGTCCGCTCGTTCCCTCCCTTTTCCGGCGAAACAACGGACAACAACTCCGGCTCTGGTCAGCAATGGCATGAAATTCGAACTTAGCGTTTGAGAAATGGCGGATCTGGAGACATCCGTCCAAGTTTGTTCTAGTCAATTAATTGTTAGTTATATCTTAATACTCTTAGTTGTTGGTACTCAGCATGCTCTTGATTTCTATATAAATTGTACTTTCTATTCATCTACTTTATGTGGGTAAAATATGTTTTGAATTGCATCGTAGAAGGAGCCATAAGTTTTTTTTTTATCTTAAGCATGTTTCATTGTAAGTTGCTGATGTTTGAATGTTCTTATATCTATATTATCGGCTTCGTTGTAATTTGGTGATATGTAGAAAGAAATAATATGTTCTTGATTCAGAATTGTGGACCCCTTGTTTTAAATTGATTAACTTCTTAAACTAATATGATGCAAATTTGCCCTCAACTTTGATGCCTACAGATTTGTTTTTGATATCAACTTGGTAATTTTGTATGATCCTTTTGTTGAACTACGTGAGTGATGCATATGATGAAATTATAGGTTCTGTGATCTTTGTAATATTGATACTTCTCCCTTAATTAGTTGCTCTTGCCCGACGATTTGTAATTGATAGCTTATTAATCAATTTCTTGTTTTATTCTGTTGTGGATATTTTTTTGACATGTTAATTTTGGTTTAAGTATTTTGGAATTTGACTCATATTTGACTCTTCATATTTAAGGGAAAATTATTTATCTCTTTCCAATTTTATTTTTACTTGCTTACATGGTAATGATATATATTTTTAATTTCGATTTTGGCTCCTTTGAAATAAGGAAAATAATATTAATTGATCCCCCTTCCCTTAATTAAAATTGACGGATCTCTTACTTGTTTTCATTTATGGAAAAATAAAATTATTTTAATTTTGGCTCTTTTTTTATTTAAGGAAAATAATGTTGCTCTCTCTTAATTTATTCTAATTTGTTTATATTTGTTAACATAATATTTCAAAATCTGATTTTGGTTCTTTTTATTTAAGGGGAAATATTATTATTTTCGCTAACTTTTACTAGTTTATTTTTGTATTGAAATAATTAAAATATTTTCTGATTTTTTTTGGCTCTCCTTGAAAATAAGAAAATTGTGATTTAATTGACTCCTTAATTTATTCTATTTCCCTTATTATGCTCCCCTCTTCTACTATATAAACTAGACCTCCTCGTCACATTCACTGACTCATTCAGACACTCATCCACTAACTCTTACTACAAGCTCTCTCATTCTCTCATTGCTCATAAAGACATTCATTCTCTCAACTCATCATTCACTCATTTCTTCTAATACAAGTGGTACCTTGTTCTTAACTCTCTCTCATTCTCTCATTTCTCATACTTGAATACTAATAATATTACTCTACTCTTAAAAATAAGTTAAGATTCATGCAAATATTCAAGTGCTTTCGCTACTTTGTTGTGTTGGGATTACTCTGTCTCTATTGTTGATAATCTTTTCTGCATAATTGGTTAGTCCACTTTATTAGTTTTAATATGAGTTTTTTTGCATAATTATAAATATTTGTGTGATGAAAAAACGAAACAACCAGGAAACATCCAAGTTAGTTTCATTATCCTTTTACATTTGATAATATAACTATGGCTATTCTTTATCTCTTTTTGTGTGTTATTTACATATATATGAGAGTAATTTGCTACTATGAGTGATATATTACAATTATTTCTCCATTGTATATATATTACCTTACCTATTCTAGAATGTTTTGTACTTAGAGTTCAAGATGATGAAGAGTGGCCTAGAAGAAATTTCGGACAAAGCTTTGTTTGTTTTAATGTTGTGTATATTTTCATTTGTTATTTTATTACAATATGTGTATAACTTTAAAATAACTCTTATATATGAAGCAATTTGGGGGATCGCCTAGGGAGGGGGATTATGTGTTAATCTTTTTTATTTATTTTTTGCAAACTTGTTTGTGTGTAATAGCATGCCTATAAGTTCATAATTTGTTTGATAAATGTTTATCTGATAAAGTCATTTTAGATCTAACCAAAACAAATAAAATAAAAAGAATAAAAATAAAGCAAATCATATTCGCTCAATCATTTAGTTAATTTTTCCCAATTAGTGGTTGAGGTTAATTTTATCCAATTTGGCGTGTTAAATAATGAGTTATGGCTAACTCACTAAAATCTTAAGTAAATAATTTGTGTGCATTTTAGTTAGTCATTGAATAAATCATGTCTATAGAATTTATGCATTCATACGTCATTTGGAGTTAGAAAACATGTCTATAGTTCTTATTTAAATGTGTTGATCATTAAATCACTTAGAAATCATGTTTAGCTAATTTTATCATGTTCATAATTGATATGATTCTTTACTTTGTCATTTTAGTATGTTAAACACCTAGAGATAATGTCAATAGGCTTGTAAATTTTCAGAATATCAATAACTAAAATAAAATTCGTTGTGCATATTTTTTGACATTTTTAAAATGAACAATTCCTATTAATTTATTGCATCTAAAAAGTTTACTATCTCTTAAACATAATTTCTGCATTAACAAATAATTTTGCTATTATAAAATGCTCTCAATTAACTAATTTTTGCATGTTAAACATTGTTTAAAATAATTTTCTGTACTCATAGTATTTTGCTACTACTCTAAAATAAATTTTCTGTCTAAATAAATAAAATTTGGTTGTCCTAAGTTATATTTTGCATTAATAATAAAATCTCTATTGTTTTAAATATATGTGTATGTGGATCATATCATTTTGCTACACCTGGAAATAAAATAAAATCTATCATGTCGCTAGTTGTTGCTCACTTTAAAGTTAATACTAAAATTTACATCCATGTTTTCATATTTGCCCTCTCATAATTAAATTGTTGTTATTATTATTTTGTCTGTTTGTATGCTCACACACCTAACATGAGACCTTTCACAATTCTGTGTTGTTTGCAAGCATGTCTAATTAAAATTTAGAGGCCAAATTGAGACCTATCGTGCTAAAATGACCGTCCTGTTTGTCTTGTTTGTTTGACTTGGTGTCCAGGAGGGCCTTATATTCTATTTTGTCTAAACCCACCCTTTAAGAGTTCAATTCCTCTTGGACAATCAAGTTGGGACGATTAGGCATCCTTTAGGTACGAAATGCATGCGGTGGTTGGGTAGGGATAGTTGGCCCTATGGAAATGATGACATCGACTCAGGCTTGAAAGACAAACCTTGGTTTTGTCTGTCCCTATACGGTAGCCTATCGGAAAATAAAAAGAAAAGTCGAGTGCTGATCCAAAAAGTCTCTTAGAGTCTCCCTTCCCTTTTATCCCTTTACTTGTTTGTTTTAAATTATATTTATTTGGGGTAGATTAAAATAAAATAATAAAATTGTTTGCTTATTTATTTGTCTCTTTTCTATCCTCTCGCTTATCTCTTTATTGATTGTTTAGTATATCTATTTTATTGTTATCACTTAGACTCGCATGTTTAAATATTAATTAAGAAAATAATAAGCTATTTGATTCAACTTGTTGTTATATCACCTAATCTCACATGTTAGATGATTTTAATTGTTAATATTTGCTACCACCTAGCCTTTATTAATTAAATGGTCAAAATAATAAAATGGTCTCATTTGTTTTATATTTCTTATCACCTAGCAAGTATGCTACTTAAATAAACTAATAAATGAAGTAACCTTATTTGCTACTAGTAACCCCCACATAGATTGCATGGGATACGGCCGGGACCCACATTTGTGGACCTCGAGGGATGCCTAACACCTTCCCCTCGAGGTAATTTGAACCCTTACCCTGATCTCTGGCTCGTTGACCTTGGCTAGACTTAGTTAGGTTAGATAGGTGCCCTAACGCGCCTTAATTCGTTAGGTGGTGACTCCTTAAACTCAAAATGTAACGACCCGTTTAGTCGTTTTAAATATTAGAGCTTTTTATTTCATAAAATACTCTTCGATATAATTTAAATGGGTATTTTGGACCATTCATAACTATAATTATAGAAATAATTAGGTGGTTTTAATAATTTATGTAGTTGGTGGTTAAAGAAGATAACATTAAAAATTAGTAGTGGGTCACTTTTATCACTTTTATAATTGGTTATATTATAATTAGGGTAAGGAAATAATCTGTAAAAAAAAACAAATGGAGAAGAAGGTTTATCTGTGCAAAAACTATGCAGAGGAGCAGACGAGCTTCTCAGGTTTGGGTCTACGAATTGTTCTAATTCTATTGCTAAATTTTACATCAATAACATGGAGATGAATTGTTATTAGAATGCATGGTAATTTTGTGGATATTGATCATTGACGCCTTAGGTTAAAGACTTTGGTAGAAACCTTATTTGTTTAGTTTACCTGGAACCTGTAATCATTCGAAAAATTCCAAGTGACCAACTCCAAGATAATAAAGTAAATTGTTAAAGAGGTAAGGAAATTAGTGTTAAGTGCATATGGTGTTACATGAGTTAATTTTATGGATCGGAAAATTTTACATCAATAACATGGAGATGAATTGTTATTAGAATGCATGGTAATTTTGTGGATATTGATCATTGACGCCTTAGGTTAAAGACTTTGGTAGAAACCTTATTTGTTTAGTTTACCTGGAACCTGTAATCATTCGAAAAATTCCAAGTGACCAACTCCAAGATAATAAAGTAAATTGTTAAAGAGGTAAGGAAATTAGTGTTAAGTGCATATGGTGTTACATGAGTTAATTTTATGGATCGGAAAATTGGATTTTTGAATGAAAGTAGGGATGGTAATTATTTAATTGCGTGGATAGGGTAGGGGATTAAAGAAATTATGAAACAGAAAGGTGTAGTGATAATATGCATGCAATTGGTTCAATGATTGGTTGAAATTTTGGATAAAAATGTGACGAAGTTAAATATTAAACCATGATGATATATGACTGATCAATGGCAATAGAATAGTTAGAAAATATTTAATCCATGAATGTGGGGGGGGGGGGGGTAAA
>NC_028647.1:40025919-40027618 GCF_001406875.1 Solanum pennellii
GGGGGGGGGGGGGATAAATTAAACTTGCAATCATCATCCTTATACAGTAATGATAGGTCAATTGTAATATGTGGGTTTGGCCCTTAATTTCTTAAAATTATCAGGCTGTGATTTAAGTTTTAATAAATTGAGATAGGTAACTAAGTATTAGATGTATTCTATTACTTAGATATCATTGAAGTTATGTCAATTGGAGGAATTAAAACTTACCATTATATTTGAACGGCAGAAAATGAATTATAGAATTAGGTGGCTTTTTGGATATACGTTAGACATAAAATAATATGAATGTTTATAGACTCGTCAACTTTCAAATTATGCATCTATACTTGATTGATTGGAAAGGTTCAGAGGCATTAAGGAAATCAAAAGCACCGAAGAGGTAGTTTGCTTGATTTCGATTCATCGGTGGAGGTAGGTTATGGTTTATGCTATTTGATAGTTAACTCTTAATAGTGACTGATATGCATTGAATGATATTGGGAAGTTTTCTATGTACTTGATTGTGTGATTGTGTGGCATGGTCGTGTGTTTTGTGATTGGTCTGAAATCCCGAGACCGTGGAATGTATAATCTTAAATCATCTCTATCGAAGTAATGCCTTGAATAAAGAAGGCTCGATGAAATATTATTAACGAATAAAAAAATGGTGATATTAAATGATAAATTAATGATATTCTTGGATCGGAGTGTCACGTTCCGACACGGTATTCTTGGATCGGAGTGTCACATTTCGACACGGTATTTTTTGATCGGAGTGTCATGTTTCGACACAATATTCTTGGATCGGAGTGTCACATTCTGACACGGTATTCTTAGATCGGAGTGTCACGTTCCGACACGATAATTTTAAAGGAAAAATATGTTGATTTAATGGAAGATACTCAATCTCAAAGAACTTAAGTCCCAAAATGGTTTAGTTTGGAGGCATGAGTCCTCATGTGTGATCTTGATACCGTTGAATTAATACGTGCTTACTTTATTGTTATTGACACTTGTTTATGTTGTTTGTTGCTTATCACATGTTAAGTTCTATAGTTTAGTTCATACTATCATTCTTTGTATATTAGTTATTATTTTGGGTTGACCGATGATACTTACTCAGTATATGTTGCCTCGTACTGAGCCCTACCTGTTTTTATCTTTGTTTTTCCTTTTATGAAATGCAGCGAGTGTACCTATGACTTCTGATTTCCCTCATCTAGTCAGCCTCCCGCATATCAAGTTCCAGAGTGAGCTATCCATTCAATCTAGTGTTGGGTTCTCTCGGTCATGACATAATGTCCTATACTTTAGGACAGATACCATTTTATTTTTTTATTTTGGTGTATTTGATATTCTTAGACTTAGTATTGGATATTAAATGTCCTTGATGTGATGACTTTCAGGTTTTGAGAAATGATATTTAGTAACATTTGAATTTCCGCGTTATGCTTGTATTTTGTAAGTTAGGTTAAACTGGTTGGTCCGCCCATTTAAGAGGTTAAGTGCGGATTCCACTTGATATACCGAGGTTTCACGGTATAATTAATACTTTTTCCTTAAGTTTAGTGTGTCCGAAAGTCTTTTTGTGCTAATTTTTATATAAGTTTCTCTTTATTTTGCAGGAAATCTGTCCAAAGCTGAATGTGGAGATTTTGAGCGAAGAAATGCAGAAGAGACCACCTACGGAGCTTATGACGGTCCGTCGTGCTTGTGA
>NC_028647.1:40032124-40034189 GCF_001406875.1 Solanum pennellii
GAATAAAACTCTATTTTGGGCATAAAGCATCAGGGAATAAAGTAATAGAGGCAAACCATCTTGATGAAGGCTGAGTAATCAAGTGTCCTCAGTCGTGCCGCGATATTAAATCAGGCGCTTGTTGGGAGGAAACCCAATAATTATAGTCTTTTTAGTAATGGTAGCATTTTTCTACTAATGGGTTTTTAAATTTGCAGGTACATCACCAGGAAATTCTGCAGAAAACTACTCTGCAGCAGTCACTGACGGATACATCGACGGACCGTTGCACCTGCAACGGACCGTCGTATGCCTCCGTCGTACCAGGTACGTCTTTCTGTTATTTTAAAACTAGGGCACACACGACGGAACCAACGATGGGTCGTCACAACTGCGACAGACCATCGTCGGGGAACCATCGCGTGATTAATGAGTCGTACCCGACCTGACCCGGCTGGAGTCTTTTTCAAAATTAGACCATTTAAACCCCCCAACCCTTCATTTCACCCCATTCATTCATTATTCCTCCCACTTCCCTCTCTTTTCAACTTCCATATTCTCCCCCTCGATCATTGTTCCCCCGAAATTCTCCAAAGCCTTAAAAGTGTCAATCTACTAGTCGGAGTTACTGCTGTGGGTGTTTGCCTAGCCACCGAGTACTTGTCCAGTTGTTTTCTCCATTTCTAAGGTATGTGTCTCGAATTTCTACTCATTTATCTTGCATTTTTGTTTATTAGTTAGTATTAGCTTAGTTCTTCGTCATATGTTGTTTCTTTTTTACGATTCTATCTAACCTAGGTTAAAAATGTTCGAAAATTGCCATGTTTACAACCCTAGACATAGGTGCTTTTGCATTGCTAGTTTCCTAGGTAGTTGGGTTAGACAAATAAAGGTCAAATTTACAACAAGTTTGATGTGGGTTCATCGGGGATGCATGGGGTACCCCAAGTTCTGTCACTGTTATTCAGAACGAGACCCCGATGACGGACCATCGTATCCACGACGGACCATCGTAGGGTCCGTTCCAAAAGCCCTAGCACCCTGTCCCAACGGACACATGTGACGGACCGTCGTCTTCACGACGGTCCGTCCTGCACAACCGTTCCGGTTGTCAGAGACCCTGTTTCTAAGGGTCTCTCATTTTTTTCCCAAGTGTTTCCCAACGGACACATGTGACGGACCGTCGTCTTCACGACGGTCCGTCCTGCACAACCGTTCTGGTTGTCAGAGACCCTATTTCTAAGGGTCTCTCTCCATTTTTCTAAGTGTCCTCAAATGTATGAGTACGACGGACCGTCATACGCACGACGGTCCGTCCTGTATGACCGTTATGACGGTCAGAGACCCCTCTCCTAAGGGTCTCCATTTTTTTAAGTGTCCTCCGACGGACACCTACGATGGACCGTCGTACCTGTGACGGTCCGTCCTGCACATACCATCATACTAGTCAGAGACTCTCCTTCAGGGTTCTCCATATATACATAGTCCAAGTAAGACACAACGGACCCCATGACGGTTCGTCATCGTCACGACGTGCCATCACCAGGCCCGTCGTATGTCACTGTTATTATAGTATTGTCATTTTATTTTAATTTTTTTTGTGCGGTTGTTGCTGAGGACACCACTGAGGGTGTCCAGATTGCAGAGGAAGTGGGTTCCGGGGAACCAGACCCACCAGCTTGCTGATCGTCGGCGCTTTGCGCCACAGGTTTGCTTCACCTACCACTCTAGTATTTAAATTTTTTTATGCATTGGGGACAATTGCATGTCTCTTTGTTGGGGATGGGTTAAATGGAAAGTGAGTGCTAGAGTGAAGTCTGAGTATCCCAATTCACTATCCTGTTTTGGGGTTTTCTTGCCTGTGTTCTTTTTCCCCAAAAGACTGATTACTTTTTCTGTTGAACCGGCATGTTTATATCTTTTGTACATAGTTTAATTCTTGAGCATTATGGCTAAAATGATATCCTGATAAACTAGAAAATGATGCATGACTAGGCATAGTAACTGATAATTATGTGGCTCGAAGCATGAAATAGAGTTACACCATTGCATTACCCTAAGTCTTAAATTCGAACTAGGTGTCTGA
>NC_028647.1:40036253-40069758 GCF_001406875.1 Solanum pennellii
AGCAACACACGTAGCCGGACCAAGGTGCGGAGTGAGATTTTCTAGATGCTGGACCAAGGATTTAGAAATACATAACTTATCACTTTGCATGCAAGATACTAGGAAAAAATTGTTATAGTTAGAATTATCAAGTTATGAACCTGTGGGGAACACGTAAACCCTAGTTACTTTGATTAATATTAAAATCCAACTGTCAAAGCTGTTAAGTGTCTCTTTCAAGTTCGTTACTTATTTTCACTCATTTAGAAATAGAAACCACCCTTTTTATGTTTTTACTTTCCAAGGAAGTCATTGACCAAACAATAGTAATAACAGGTTCAGTTAAGTCTAGACTATTTTCCTCGTGGGAACGATCCCAACCTCACTAGTTGGGTTATTTACTTGACACGACCGCTGTACTTCTTATTTGAGAAGTAAGTTTGAGCGTATCACCACTTACGACTCATTTTAGGTCGTGACAAACTTAGTATCAGAGCATTAGGTTTGGTGATCTCATCACAGAAGGACAAGTCTAGTAGAGTCTTGCAGATCGGTACGGGGACGCCTTTACTTTTCTTCGAGAAGCTATAGAACTTTAGGAAAACTCATTTCTTTCTTTCGTTCGTGCTACTACTTGAATCCAATTGGTATCTAGTTGATACAAATTGGTATCTGAACTTATTCACTCTATTTCAAATATGGTTAGTACTAGAGTATTAGGAATCAAAATAGCAACAAGAGAAGAAAAATATGTCCTTAGAAATAACTATATTTTCTCGATTGCAAAATGTGGTGGTAGTCTCATGTTGAGTTTGATTAGTAAAACACTACTATGACTTCATAGAGTGAGGGTATATCAGAGAGGGTCATCGATGCTTACTTGGTTAGAGTTAGGAAGTGTGTTATTTTTGTTATTGAATTGATCTAAGAAGTCAAGCAAATTGTTTGGTCTAGAGAGAGAACAAATTTGATAATGTTTTGCAATTATTCAACGGGTAGAAATATGTGGGCGATTTGGGTATGATCTTATCGATAGGTAGGATGTGTTCTAGTGAGGTATCGGTGTGGCAGTACTAGGGTTATGTGGAAAGGGTAAGTCGATTGTCAAGTAAGAATACCAACTCCAAAAGAAGTTATTAGTTGTAGGACATGTTTAGATAATGAGATTCAGTGTTTCATTCACATTTGAGAAATCAACTATTTTATTACTACAAGCACTTGAATTTCATTTTTTAAGAAATATTTTAACGGTGAATTTTTGGTACAATACTAAAATATTTAGTTCGTGAAATGTATCTTGAGGGTTCTGAATAAGGACTGACGATTTTACCTTAAGATTCAAAAGGTAAATTGATACTAGGATGATAAACTTATAGGAAAAGAAAGTGCTACTGAGTAAATTGAAAATTTTAGTAAGAAAATGCTTATAAAATTGAGCTAGTCCCTTACATTTGATTGGTATACCTGAGTGTAAGGTGTCATGTCGAGGAAAAGGTTCACTTCTTGATGATGAAAATGTATAGCTTAGCATGATGGTAAAAAGAGAAAGTGATATATGACCTATATAGTTTATGCGTGTTGTACTAGTATCGAAATTATCATTTAAAATCGGTTTTAGTGGCAACAAAGTCTTGAAAGTGTTTCACCGGTTCTGATATCGAATTTAGTATTTGCTTACTTGAAAAAGGATTGAAATTATTCTCTTTATTTGGATTCCAATTCTATTAGGAAAAGTATTGAAATTGTAATTCTATTTCTAGTTGATTTTGACTTTGTAAGGAAAAACACAATTGCATAAATAGAGGATGGTCTTAAGAGAAAAATTGAATTACTCATTAGTATTCTCCTCGAAAGACATTAGGACATAAGTGAGGTTTTGAGAGAGCTTTCAACAAGAGAGAAGAGAAAAAAAATTATTTTGCTGCATACCTTTTCTCCGACCAGTAACCTTCGGATCGTGTTTCTCAATTAACTAATCATTAGATCGGCCTAAAATTTAAACTACGTGTCCCTGACGTCTTGGTGATTGATTTAAACGGTGGAAATTGGATTCAGATGTACGCAAGATCATTATTTTTGTTCCAAACAACAGTTGCGTTTGGTTGGTGCTTGCATAAAAATTGTACAAGCATTGTATTTATAGTCTGTATTATAAGGTGTTTTAATATAATATTTAGAAATCTTAATTTAAGATAATGGAGGTGATTAGAGTTTGTAATTATTATAAGAGATTGGTGATGGATTGTGATTGAGATGAAATTATATAATAAGGATTGTTGGTTAAACGAGTTTTGTACGATACTAAACGATTTGCGAGCATGTAATGTTATGGTTGTATGGAAAGTTTTAGAAGATGTTTGTACACCACTTGAATTGAATTTAAAAGAGTTATAGTGATAATGAAAAAAATTATGGGATATAATGCAATCTTTTGATTGAGGCGAGAACAACAATATTTTCTCTAATTGCAAGGGACAAAAAGAGGTATCTTTTGGAGGTCTAGAATTGGGTTCTGAGACATGTGGTTTTATATATTTTAATATGGTCATGGTTTTAGTGTCACATGTTTATCAAATTGGTTAAAAGCTATCGAATAAAACTTAAGAAAGGAGTGTACATAAGCTCAACTCGAGTGTGATGATAATTTCTCTTGTAATTTTGAGTTTATTAATTAATAACCGCGTCAAACTTTTAGCGAAGGATATGATAAGATTGATGAAGAGGCGATCAACTATAAGTTAAGATATGTAAATTCATAAAAATCTTCAAGGTATCAGTCATGTTGATAGATAAGGAGATTGAGTTACATTGTTCGATTTACAATTCAAATGTTTTCTTTCGTATCTATTTTTATGATGGTATATTTTATAAAGGTATATGAATTGGTGAGGTAAAATAAAAATAATAATATATTGTTTACATCAGATATTAAACATATGGACGGACTTATGCATGTTTGAGTAGCAAAGTTAATAGACCTAAGAAAGGGTTTCACTTAAAAGTGTTGGGTTAGAATATAAGTTAAAATTTCATGCGTTGTTGATACAAGGATAAGCTCGGTAAGTGAGCTAGAGAAATTAACAAAAGTCTGATATATTTAAGGATCGAGATATTCAAAATTTTGCACCATGAGAACTCTCGTAGAAATCCTTGGGGTGTAGTTGAAAGTTGTATTGATTTTGCCTATGAGTTTAGATATGACTGTGAGATGTGAACTAGTTCGGTACTGACATAATAGGAGTTAATAATTGAATTTTATAAAGATTGAGCTTTGATTTGAATGACAAATAGTGAGGTATGGAAATTTAGTATTTTACATGGGGTTAGATTGCTCAAATTAAGATAGATGACTTAAGAATGATGTAAAAGGTGAGATATAATTCTACATGGTTATTAAGAATAGATTGGGAATGCTACTATATTGATGGGACTACATAGAATGTTAAGATATGCTACAGAGACATATAATTCTTAATAAATGTTATGAGCTTATAGTATACAAAATAATTTGAGTGACCAAGAATTTCCTTAAGTGTTGGCATGAGGTAAGTGATAGTTTAGAATGCCAACTAAATCATGATATGTGAAAGTGGTGTGAAGTTGACTTTGAGTGTGATTTAATAGTTTTATCTCGATGAAAAGGTTCTTCAAATTTAAAATTAGTTTTATTAGTCTTGCTTGAAAACTCGTATTTTTCATGAAATGCTTAAATAAAAAGAGATTTAACCAGAGTTTGAACATGCAATTGATAAGAATACTTTGATACTAATGGTGGTTGCGATAAAGGTAGATGGATATTGTAGTGATGATGTTGGTTTATGCTAAGAGTGTTGACTTCAATGGATGTGGACTTCAATATGACTAAATTGGTGATTGTGGATAGCTAGAAAATCAGAGAGATAGAGTCAGTTGAATGAAAATGTATAATATGGGCACTATGGTAGGAGTATTTAGAGTTATTCCACCTTGGTTATTTTCGATATGACATATTAAGTGTCGTCTTGGTGTAGCTGAAGTATTTGAGTGGTTGTACATGTACCACTTTGCTTATGAGAATTTACAGGAAAGCTACCATGAAAATTGATAATTTTTTGATAGACTTAAGATTTATCTCATCGTCGGCATTATGTTGTGGCCATGTGTGACGGAGTGTGAGGACCATTGTAGTGTTGTCATTCTTAAGGTTTGTTTATAATAGCTTCTAATCTAGCATTTTGACAATGTTGTTAGAGGTTATGTATGCTTGGGTGTGTCGCTCGATGGGTGGTTACTTGATCATATTCTTCTTTGGGTTGAATAAGTTTGGATCTCACTTGATGAGTACTTGATGTCTAAAGTTAAAATTTTTATAACTTAAGGTCGTGAAAATTTTTTGTGTAAGAAGGAAAACTTAATGAGAATGGTTTTGTGTATTATGAGTGTGTGGTGGTTGATTTAGGTTCACTTCTGATTGGAATTAGTATTGATTCAACATTCTATCGTGGTTATGTAAAAAAAAGATGTGATGGCTATTAAGAATACATTTTGTTGTTAGTTGAGTTTATATACAACAACAGTTATCATTAGATTATTGAGATGGACCCATTTGAGGCATTGTAGGGGAGGAGGTGTAGATCTCCAATTTGTTGGTTTAATACTTTTGACAAGAGACCTTGGGTACTAATATATTGGAGTAATAGAAAGAACTACCCTTTCTTACCATCACCTTCTTTTGATCGTTCGAGGGCAAACGATGGGTAAATTGGTATCTAATGTAACCACTCATTTAGTCGTTTTAAATATTAGAGCTTTTTATTTCATAAAATACTCTTCAATATAATTTAAATAGGTATTTTGGACCATTCATAACTAAAATTATAGAAATAATTGGGTGGTTTTAATAATTTATGTAGTTGGTGGTTAAAGAAGATAACATTAAAAATTAGTAGTGGGTCACTTTTATCACTTTTATAATTGGTTATATTAGAATTAGGGTAAGAAAATAATCTGTAAAAAAAAACAAATGGAGAAGAGGGTATATTCGTGCAAAAACTATGCAGAGGAGCAGAAAAGCTTCTCAGGTTTGGGTCTACGAATTGTTCTAATTCTATTGCTAAATTTTACATCAATAGTAACATGGAGATGAATTGTTATTAGAATGTATGGTAATTTTGTGGATATTGATAATTGACGCCTTAGGTTAAAGATTTTGGTAGAAACCTTATTTGTTTAGTTTACCTGGAACGTGTAATCATTGGAAAAATTCCAAGTGACCAACTCCAAGATAATAATGTAAACTTTTAAAGAGGTAAGGAAATTAGTGTTAAGTGCATATGGTGTTACATGAAGTGATTTTATGGATCCGAAAATTGGATTTTTGAATGAAAGTAGGGGTGGTAATTATTTAATTGCGTGGATAGTTGTTAGGGGATTAAAGAAATTATGAAACAGAAAGGTGTAGTGATAATATGCATGCAATTGGTTCAGTGATTGGTTGAAATTTTGGATAAAAATGTGACGAAATTATATATTAAACCATGATGAGATATGATTGGTCAATGACAATAGAATGTTAGAAAATATTTAATCCATGTATGTGGGGGGGATAAATTAAACTTGCAACCATCATCCTTATACAATAATGATACGTCAATTGTTATTTGTGGGTTTGGTCCTTAATTTCTTAAAATATCAGGTTGTGATTTAAGTTTTGATAAATTGAGATAGGTAATTAAATATTAGGCATATTCTATTATTTTGATATCATTGAAGTTATGTCAATTGGAGGAATTAAAACTTACCATTATATTTGAACGGCAGAAAATGAATTATAGAATTAGGTGGCTTTTTGGATATATGTTAGACATAGAATAATATGAATGTTTACAGACTCGTCAACTTACAAATTATGTGTCTATACTTGATAGATTGGAAAGGATCAGAGGCATTAAGGAAATCAAAAGCACTGAAGAGGTAGTTTGCTTGATTTCGATTCTTTGGTGGAGGTAGGTTATGGTTTATGCTATTTGATAGTTAACTCTTAATAGTGAGTGATATGCATTGAATGATGAAGTTTTCTATGTATTTGATTGTGTGATTGTGTGGCTTGGTTGTGTATTTTGTGATTGGTTTGAAATCCTGAGACCGTGGAATGTATAATCTTAAATCATCTCTATCGAAGTAATGCCTTGAATAAAGATGGCGCGATGAAATATTATTAACGAATGAAAAAGTGGTGATATTAAATAATAAATTAATGATATTCTTGGATCGGAGTGTCACGTTCCGACACGGTATTCTTGGATCGTAGTGTCACGTATCGACACGGTATTTTTTGATCGGAGTGTCACGTTCCGACACGATATTCTTGGATCGGAGTGTCACGTTCTAACACAGTATTCTTGGATCGGACTGTCACATTCCGACACGGTAATGTTAAAGGAAAAATATGTTGAATTAATGGAAGATACTCAATCTCAAAGAACTCAACTCCCAAAATGGTTTAGTTTGGAGGCATGAGTCCTCATGTGTGATCTTGATACCGTTGACTTAATACGTGCTTACTTTATTGTTATTGACACTTGTTCATATTGTTTGTTGCTTATCACATGTAAGTGCTATAGTTGAGTTCATACTATTATTCTTTGTATATTAGTTATTATTTTGGGTTGACCGATGATACTTACTCAGTACATGTTGCCTCGTACTGAGCTTTACCTGTTTTCTTCTTTGTTTTTCCTTTTATGAAATGCAGCGAGTGTACCTATGACTTCTGATTTCCCTCAGCTCTAGCCAGCCTCCCGCATATCAAGTTCCAGAGTAAGCTATCCATTCAATCTAGTGTTGGGTTCTCTCGGTCATGACATGATGTCCTATACTTTAGGACACATACCATTTTGTTCTTTTATTTTGGTGTATTTGATATTCTTAGAATTAGTATTGGAGATTAGATGTCCTTAATGTCATGACTTTCAGGTTTTGGGAAATGACATTTAGTAACATTTGAGTTTCCGCGTTATGCTTGTATTTTGTAAGTTAGGTTAAATTGGTTGGTCCGCCCATTTAAGAGGTTAAGTGTGGGTGCCACCCACGACTCGTTTTGGGTCGTGACACAAAATCCCAAAAGAGTTGTTAGGTCGTGCACAAAACCTGTTTCGTGAGAAAATGGGACGCGACATATACAATGTTCACATTTTATACAATGTAAAGAAATGCTGAAAACTTAGTGAAATCACGTAGCTGTTTAGTTATTAAAATAAAAAAATAATTACTTTATTTGAAATTTTGAAGTTGGAGCAGTATTTGTTTTTTTCCAAAGAATATTTGAAATTTGAATATATTTTGTCTGAATATAATTTAAACCCTCAATTTCAAAAATTAAAAAAAAATCACCTAGCTTCATTAGCTTAACCATGTGTACATATATTCATTCGACTTGATACATTTTTTTATTGGGGCATGAGTTTCTTAAAAAAAAATAGACAAAAGAATGAATCATGTAAATTTTTGAATAGTTTAGGGATGTTTTTTGTTCACTTGTATAACACAAAAATGTACTTTAGATTCTGATCATACTCTAGGGATGATTTTAACCAAAAACTCAATTCTACTTGGTATTTGAAGTGTCAAAAAATTGCCTACATAGATATCCACCTAAGTAATCCAACGTGGCTTAAACATCCTTCTCTCTAAATTGATGTCTTCCTCTCCCATTTAGAAACTTAATGTCACAACTTACTCATCAGATCATGCGAACAATTATTTTAACGTCTAGATTGAAGAATTTTTACCACCAAATATGTAAAAAGGCAATGCAAAAATTATCAAGTTATATATATATATAAAGGAGGAGTAGAGAAGGTGATATGGCACCTCTCTATGGCCTCCATTTGCATTTAGATTTTTCCTTTTGTTTTTTGCTTTTTAGAAAAATAAATTAATTATCATATCATTAAAAAAATTAGTTAAATTTATTGAACTTTATAACAAAAACTCTTCATATTTTTTATTTATTTATCTCACTTATAATAAAAGGAGAAACATAATTTATTTATATTTGACTTTTTTAATTTAAATTAATTATTCTATTGTAAAAATGTATTACTTTATTTGTACAATAAATATTTTATTAATGTAGGAACATTTATAAAAAACTCTCTATTTTTTTTCTATTTGTTTATCTCACTTCTAATCATGAAATCATAAAAATCTTTTTTTACATTTTAAGTATTTTATTTTTAATCTTTAATTTATTCACTAGGAGTTACTACCCATGACTTGCCCTTCTTTAATTTTTACTTTTAATAATATTCATAACTCTCATAATTTTATGTCCATAACTCCAAATTAAACTTGTAAGTTTATGATGTCTTATTGTATTTCTTTATTTTGCCTATAAATTCATATTAGTTTCATGAAGCTTCACATTCACAATTATCCTTTCTCTTTTCATCATATTGGTTTGGTTTGTAACAAAAAAGAACTATATGAAGGTAAGAAATATTTTATTGCAAATTTTTATTTTTTATTTCCTCTATTTTTGTCTATAAAAATTCATATTTGGTTTGTAAATAAAACTAACATGTAACAAATAAAAGTACATGAAGTTAATAAATATATCATTCTTGTCACGACCCAAAAAATGGACGTGATGGCACTCATCTTATCCCATCAAGACAAGTAAGCCTAAAACTCAACTATTACAATAAAATGTGAAAATTTTACTATCAACTTACATTATACCCCAAAACCTGGTGGTCACGTGTACAAGTCTATAAAGTATTACAATTGAATCAAACGAAAATATAAGTCTCAAATGATCTTGTTTCTAGAATAGAACAAGATCAAAACTATGAAGAAAGAGAGCCAGTTGAGACGACAGAAAGCTACCTCACAAATCTCCAAGAAGCCTCGAAAAAGAACAGAATGACAAGTACAACAAAAATCCAGGCTTATAACCTACAAAAAATTATAGTAGCAAGGGGTGAGTAACAAACCACACGGTACCCAGCAAGTAAAATTCTAAACACAAGCTAAGTAGATAAAATACGGGTACTCCATAAACAAGAACCGAACCTCCACAACTACAATCTAAATAAAAATTAGTCCAACCTAACAATTCACAGTTTTCATAGCGTCCAACTCTTCAAAATCATTTTAACAAATTATACATCCTGAACTACAACTCAATATTCAACAATCACAAACTTTCACAAGAAGGCACTCACAATATCAGCAACACACAAGATCAAGTTCGTCAAATAGAGGTAATCAAATATCAAATACTTCCCAACGACCAATAAACACATAATCATCAAAAATGAAGAATGTCATGGGATGCAATGCAATATGACACCATGAAGTGATATGCCTCAGAATACCAATTTTTCTCTCAATCGTATATACATCATACTCATCGAAATACATCGAGATTTCATGACCCCTAGGGGACTCGCGAGGTCCATATATCGACACGGACGATCTCCACGTGTCTGTGCGGACGATCTCAGTGCTCTATCATAAATCGAATAAATTTCGCACGGACGATCTTCACGTGCCCAAATCATAATCATAACTTTTCTATCGCACAGACGATCTCCACGTGCCCAAATAATCATAACTCGATCTCAATAAGGACAATCTCCACATGTTAGACCTTTACTCATACCCAGTCCCATTTCAATGCAAGTGCACAATATGATATCAAAATAAAGGAGATGATGCAACATCTCAATAAATCAAATGTCGCTATGTCATATAATCACCTCAATTATACGGGTTCAGTAAAGGACACAATCACAAATAATAAAAACAATCAATAATATATTAGTTAATGCCCATATGTTTTGGCATTCTCGGATTACAATCCGCTTTCTATAGTATTAAACATTCTCATTATAACACCGGTACTCGTACCATTCTCAATACATCACATACAAATAAATAATCACATTGTCTTTTATTATTCCTTTTTATCATTAAAATTAATCAGGGTGGACAAGTCAACTCTTTCAAATCCCATTACTCTCAAACACATACCACAAGGAAATACACGCATTACATACACTTAGCAGGAGTTTAGAAATCTACTTGCCTGAATCCAATAAGAATTTACTCCGGGGCTTGAGTCTTTCCCATTTGTTGAACTTCCAACTCAAAGCAATCTATTTAGATACATAATCACAATAAGTTTTCAAAACTAACAACACCTATATCACTATAGATTTAGTCTAGACCCAAAAACTAACTCAATTTTATAATCAAGTTTTTTTTAAAAATCTTGATCACAACTAATAGGTCAACTCCATATTCTCAAATTCCAAACCTAGGGTTAAGTTTTTGATTCCCTCAAATAGCATAAGTCTAATAGTATTCATATAATAAACTACCCCTAATATTCAATTACCTATCTCAACATATCAAAATTTGAATCATAATGTGATAATTAAAATAAAAGTGATTAAGGTGGAATTCACTTGTTGAAACCAACATCTAATAAGATTGACTAATCTCGTTACCATTATAACCATCATAGCCATCCAATGAGGATGTTACTGAACGCCTCAACATGGACTCAAATAATAGACAACTTCTAAAAATAATATTGAATTTCCATAAAATCATATCAATTATTAGCCAAAATTAGTTTTCTGTTCTTTCTCTTTTCCGTCATAATAATACTAATAATAACAATAGTAATAATAATTTAGTATACAATGACCTCTATGCATAATTACAAGTTCACATATTAGTATAAATTATTCACGTTTTTAACCTAAACATTTACTCCTAATTACATAAAACTTAATAGAAAGGATGAGAATAATTACCTTGACACCTTAAAATGAAAATATCGATTTTTTTCTCCTCCTTTTTCCCCTTTTTTTTCTCCCTTTCTTTTCTTTTCTTCTTCTGCGCATTCTTTTTCTTTTCCATTTTGTTCCTTGTTTTTATTTTTCAATCCGCCGTTTTCAACAATCTAGGGCACTTTGTCCTTTTTTTTTTTGTTTAAAATATTATTATTATTATTTATTTATTGATTGATTAATTATTTAATTTACTTTTCTTTTCTATTTTTTTCTTCTTATTTTCATGTCACTCATGCTTACAAGTTATAAATTATTTATAAAATCTATTAAAGGGTTAATTAAAAAAATGGTTAAAACTTTCAAAACGATTAAGAGGGTCCTTACATTATCCATCACTAAAAATCATGTTCGTCCTCGAACATAAAGTTGGAGAAGGAAAAATAACCAACACGATAAAAAACTTGAGACATGACATTTTTTTCAAAGTCGCGTTCATATCTCTGTGTGATAACCTCACCTTTAGGCCCATTCCATGAAAATCAACTACCAAGAGCTGAACTTTAAAATCAAAATTTGACAGATTTACCAATCAGGGGTGATTATCAAGTCACAAACTAACTCATGAACCCAATCTAAACTGAAATCGACTGGATCATAATACAACCATTATGACGAATCTTTTCTCGTATAACTAAGAAACATTTTGAATCAATACCCACTACAATCAGATGTGAACCTTAACCAACCATTATATACTCATATTGTACAAATCATTATATATCTTATCAAAAAAAAACTTCGTCACAACATAGTCTTTCCACGAGCTTAGTTAGTTATAAGAATATTATCTTTAGATATCAATTACTCATCAAGGGAGGATCAACTTATCTAACCCAAGAACAACACGATCAAGTAACCACATAGCTAGCAATACACCTAAGCTAACAGAACCTCCATCAACACTCTTAGACAATTGTAAACCTTCATACCTCTTATATATGTTCTCATAAGCAAGATTGTGCGTGTAAAACTACTTATATACTTCAACTTCCAAACAAAACCAAACCTAGCATAACCGAAATGATCAATTCTTTCCTAGAAGCTCATCATATTAAGGGACTTAAGAGGATCGGTTTATACGATCCACCACTAAAAATTCACCCATAGATGTGGAAACACGCGCAATATAAGTAGGGAATCATACTCCAAATAGTGCCCAATATTTTTACGAAGAAGGTGATTACATAAGAATATACAGAAGCAACATTGAATACTACTAAACACTTCTTCCATCATGTCCATATCAAATATTTCCATTCATTTGACTATATCTCTCAATTTTTTTTAATTTTTTTTGTCCACCTAAATTCAACCAGTCTGATCCCCATTACAATCTCCCACATACTCGATTTTCAAACTCCAACCTCTCAGTACGATAACAAAGCCACCATTCTTAATACTAACAAACATCCTAACCACACCAGTTACCTTCCTTACTCTCAAACCATCACTATATTAAAGTCTTCTCAGCAAACACATTATTGCCTCTAAAACTTTTGAACTATGGCTTCCTTTCTTTCCATTTAATCATTTCATGATAGATATGGGTTCCATCTAAGGCTAACAACTCAAATTTCAAATCATATAGTACCATCCCATCAAGATAAAACTATTAAATCACACTCAAAGTCAAGTCCTCACAAACTTTCACATATCATGTTTTAACTACCATTTATACCATCACGTATCGCATGCCAAAACTCAAAGAAATCCTTAGTCACTCCAATAATTCAGTATACTATAATCTCATAACCTTAACTACCATCAATGCCCACATAATACGTCATAACAGTCAAAGTAATTTTGGTTTCCTGAAATTTCTCATTAATCATGTAAAACTGTACGTCCGCACCATTGAACATAAATAAGTTACTTATCATAATTTGAACAATCTAGCTCTACATAAGTATATAGAATCTTCCACACATAGTTACTTGTCATCCAACCAAAACTAAATCTTTAGAAAAGTCAGTCATTTTTCTAGTAAGTTTGTGTCAAATCCATCTCATCGTCATATCTAAACACAAGAAAAAATTTCAAACAACCTTCCACTTCGAACCGATGGTCTATATAAGATGTCTTATTTCTTCACTTTTCTTAAATTATTCCGATGATGCAAATTTCAAATACCTTTAACTCTTCAATACACCAACCTGTTTTTCCTTTCGCTGACTTGCTTACCAATCTTATTCTTTGACCTACAATCCATGATATTTTTATTCTTATCCTCGAAATCAAAACATTACGTGGAACCCCATTTAGATATAACAATTAAAAGTAACCAAATTTACTACTCAAATTATTTTTAAGTCCTTCCAAATGCTTCATACTCAATGTGATCAACCATTTCTTACCCCTTGGCAATTCATACCTTGACAAAATATACCACCATGAATGTAAACTTACAATGAAAATTTTGAATTGTGAATCTAACTGTGTAACCCTCTCCCTTTATCTATCAGCATTAGCTCACACATTGAAGATCTTTATGAATTTATATATCATAACTTATCATAGATCGACTCTCTAGCAAACTTATAATATCCTTCACTAAAAATTCACTGTAGTCATTACGAAACTAAAATTACAAAGAAACTTATCATCACACTCTAGATGAATGTATGTACACTCTTTTCTCAAATTTTATCAATTAGTCTTTAGCATATACGAATGCCACATAACATTATCACCTTAACTAGAGCAAAACAGATGGACTACGAGTCTCTGAACTCAATTCCCCAAATTCCACTAAAGATACATCTCTAACCCTGGCAATCAAAGTAACTATCCTAGTTATCTCCTCGCTCAAAAAGTTAAACTACATAATACACTAATTCTTTCCATTATGGCTGTAACTCTTTTCAATTCTATTTGAGTGGTGCCCCGACATCTCATACAACTTTCCATGAAATCACACTACTTAACAAATAGTAGCAAATCATGACCTTAGATACTCACAAGTCGCCATTACAATACAAATTCATTTAACTAACAATCCTTATCATATAGTTACATCTCAATTATAATTTATCGAACTCTTATTATCATTATGCTTGATAATCACTACCATCATCACAAGTAAACCTTATCATTGACGTGATACTTCAAACCTAACCATATGAGCCAGTCTTAAAGGATTAGTTCCATTTTATGCACACTTACTTACTAAAATCTCCTATTGTCTAATTCCCACAAGTATACTCATTAAAACTTCCTTCAGCCATAAGCTTTTCATTTCAATATTTATCCACCCCTTTGGATGAAATTACTAGTCCTTTTCAGGATACACTTCACAACCTAAATATATTTATATTATATCAGAGATGCACCACTAAAATTTCCCTTGTAAATAATGCTTAACTCATTCATCTGTAGTAACAAACTAGTTGGTTTCTCAAATATGAGGGCAACATCAAATGTTATTATTTGAGTATGTGACATAATTGATAACTCCTTAAGTAGTTAGTATTCACGCTTAACAATCAATTTATCCGTTTTTCATATACCACTAGTATCACATCATGAATGTTCGTTAGATCCACCACTAGAACACGTCATGGCTATTGATACCATGTTGTCACGATCCAAAAAAATGGACGTGATATCACTCATCTTATCCTACCAAGAAAAGTCAGCCTAAAACTCAACTATTACATAAAATGCGGAAAATTTACTATCAACTTACATTATACCCAAAACCTGGTGGTCACGTGTACAAGCCTCTAAAGTATTACAATTCAATCAGACGAAAATATAAGTCTCAAATGAACTTGTTACTTAAATAGAACAAGATCAAAACTATGAAGAAAGAGAGTCCGATGAGACGACAAACAGCTAGCTCACAAATCTCCAAGAAGTCTCGGAAAAGAACAGAATGACAAGTACAACAAAAATCCAGGCTTATAACCTACAAAAAAATTGTAGTAGCAAGGGGTGAGTACCAAACCACACGGTACCCAGCAAGTAAACTTCTAAACACAAACTAAGAGGATAAAATACGGGTACTCCTTACACACCAACCGAACCTCAAAAACTAGAATCTACATAAAAATTAGTCCAACCTAACATTTCACAATTTTCATAGCATCCAACTCTTCAAAATCATTTTAACAAATTACATATCCTTAACTACAACTCAATATTCAACAATCACAAACTTTCACAAGAAGGCACTCACAATATCAGCAACACACAAGATCAAGTTCGTCAAATAGAGGTACTCAAATATCAAGTACTTCCCAACCACCAATAAATACATAATCATCAAAATGAAGAATGTCATGGGATGCAATGCAATATGACACCATGAAGTGATATGCCTCAGAATACCAATTTCTCTCTCAACCGTACTATACATCATACTCCTCGAAAATACATCGAGATTTCATGACCCATGGGGGACTCGCGAGGTCCATATATCAACACGGACGATCTCCACGTGTCTGTGCGGACGATCTCAGTGCACTATCATAAATCAAATAAATTTCGCATGGATGATCTCCACGTGCTCAAATCATAATCATAACTTTTCTATCGCACGGACAATCTCCACGTGCCAAATAATCATAACTCAATCTCAAAACGGAGATCTCCACGTGTTAGACCTTTACTCATACCCAGTCTCATGTAATTGCTAGTGCACAATATGATATCAAATAAAGGAGATGATGCAACATCTCAATAAATCAAATGTCGCTATGTCATATAATCACCTCAATTGTACGGGTACAATAAAGAACACAATCACAAATAACAAAAAAATCAATAAGATATTAGTTAATGCCCATATGTTTTGGCACTCTCGGATTACAATCCGCATTCTATAGTAATAAACATTCTCATTATAACACCGGTACTCGTATCATTCTCAATACATCACATACAAATAAATAATCACATTGTCTTTTATTATTCCTTTTTATCATTAAAATTAATCAAGGTGGACAAGTCAACTCTTTCAAATCCCATTACTCTCAAACACATACCACAAGGAAATACACGCATTACATACACTTAGCAGAAGTTTAGAAATCCACTTGCCTGAATTCAATAAGAATTCACTCCGGGGCTTGAGTCTTTCCGATTTTTTGAACTTCCAACTCAAAGCAATCTATTTAGATACATAATCACAATAAGTTTTCAAAACTAACAACACCTATATCACTATAGATTTAGTCTAGACCCAAAAACTCACTCAATTTTATAATCAAGTTTTTTTTTTTAAATTTTGATCACAACTAATAGGTCAACTCCATATTCTCAAATTCCAAACCTAGGGTTAAGTTTTTGATTCCCTCAAATAGCATAAGTCTAATAGTATTCATATAATAAACTACCCCTAATGTTCAATTACCTATCTCAACATATCAAAATTTGAATCATAATGCGATAATTAAAATAAAAGTGATTAAGGTGGAATTCACTTGTTGAAACCAACATCTAATAAGATTGACTAATCCCGTCACCATTATAACTATCATAGCCATCCAATTAGGATGTTACTGAACGCCTCAACATTGGCTCAAATAATAGAGAACTTCTAAAATAATATTGAATTTTCCATAAAATCATCATCAATTATTAGCCAAAATTAGTTTTCTGTTCTTTCTCTTTTCCGCCATAATAATACTAATAATAACAATAGTAATAATAATTTACTATACAATGACCTCTATGCATAATTACAAGTTCACATATCCGTATAAATTATACACGTTTTTAACCTAAACATTTACTCCTAATTACATAAAAACTTAATGGAAAGGATGAGAATAATTATCTTGACACCTTAAGATGAAAATATCAATTTTTCTCCTCCTTTCCCCCTTTTTTTTCTCCCTTTCTTTTCTTTTCTTCTTCTGCGCATTCTTTTTCTTATCTGTTCTGTTCCTTGTTTTTATTTTTCAATCCGCCGTTTTCAACAATGTAGGGCACTTTGTCCTTTTAAAAAAAAAATGTTATTATTATTAATATTATTATTAATATTATTATTATTATTATTTTATTTATTTATTTAATTTCCTTTTCTTTTTTATTTTTTTCTTCTTATTTTCATTACTATTAGAAAAAAATAATCCTTTATTAAATCTGAAATTCATGGCACTCATTCTTACAAGTTATAAATTATTTATAAAATCTATTAAAAGGTGTTAATTAAAAAAATGGTTAAAACTTTCAAAACGATTAAGAAGGTCGCTACAATTCTCAAGTTCTTATTTTTTCATTTCTATTATTTTATCTATATAACTTCATATTTATTTTCATGAAGATTCATATACGAAGTTATAAATTCTCTGCTTAATTATACTTGTTTGTAAGTTAACTCATATGTAACAAAAAAATTATATGAAGGTAATATATATTTCATTCTAAAGTCTTTCTTTTTATTTTTATGTACTTAGACATGCGTTGTTAATATATATATATTTTTTATGTTTGTATTATCATTTATCAAGTAAGTATGATTAAAACAATCTCTTTAATTCTTAACTATGTATTGTCCGTATGTTATTGCTCTTTCTAATAGTTAGTTTCCAAATATAATATAGTTTAATTATAATATTTGTTAGATTTTAAGAAATAATTATTATTTAGTAGTGTTAGTACTATTGAAAAGATAATATACAACTATATTACATATAGTTTATATTTTGTTCTTTCTTATGACATAATTATTTTTGATTGGCATATGTTTTTTTGTTCAGTTGGTTGCATTTAATGAAGAGTTTGACATATGGATCAAAATATGACGGTGAATATCTTTACAAAGAAAGATGGTAGAAGGAACAAATATGAAGCATAATTAGAGATTATTTTTTCACTTTGAATTGTATTAGTAACTTAGTTACTTTTGCAAGAGTTTTTTAAATTTTTATTTATATAAATAAGTTAGCTAAATGTATTATACTGTCAATGCTAATCATTTGATCCTTTAGTATTCTATTTTCTCTTTGTTATGAAGAAAAAATAATATAACTATTTCATTTTAATACAACAAAAAATTATGATGATTAGGAGTTTAATTTTTATTATAATCATAAAAAAATAATTGAAAAATAAAATATTATTTTCGTGATGCCATTTATAATTTTTATGTAGTCACCAATTATTATATTTTCTCTTCATTTTTTGTATTTTCACTCCTTCTTTTTATTTATTTATTTTACAAATAAAATCAATACATAATTAGTAATATATTTAGTGTCTAATAAAATTACACATTTGAATTATTTATAACTCATGTCTCTTCATTTTACTTGTAACGGTTAATATTAAATATTATTCATAACTTTTATATGTTTCATTTTTCGTAAGTCTTATAAATTTAATTAATGTTTTAAAAAAATATAATAAGCAAATGTAATAATAAGAAAATACTAAAAAAGTCAATTTTGTTTTGACGAAATGAAATAAAGTATATTTTATTTCAATAATATTATTTCTTATTCCCTTCACTTCACCACGGTGAATATTTTGTTCTAATATATACATATACAAAATAAATAAATATATTTTATGTCTTTAAAAAATCTATGATATCGCAGACGAGGAAAAATATTAATATTATCTTATAAATATTTTATAATATCATCTTATAAATATTTTATATAATTACACAAAGCGCGAATAGTTTCACTAGTATTGTAATCAATGCAGTAGTGATTGGTATTCAAAAATAAGTAGCAAAACAATAAATATTGATATTTAAATGATTGGTATTCAAAATAAGTAGCAAAACAATAATTATTGGCATTTAAAACATAAGTCACATTGAATTTAATTACATTAAAATATGAAAAGAGTAAAAGTTATGATTTGTTTCATAATTTTTAGAAATTAATAACAAAAAATAAATCAATGTTATAAAATCAAGCTATAAGAATATAATCATAAAGAGAAGAAGACAAGAGAAGTAGATAGAAGAAGAGGAATTTTCTTCTTATTCAAGTGTGTTCTACAAAAGGTGAATGATATCTCTATTTATAGAGTTGAGATATCATCCCAAGGCCCACATGATAAATGCCCAATTAGTAGGTACATAGTTATCCAAATGGTTCTTATGACCTTGGAAACATGTATACATAAATACAATTAAGTCTTGAGTATATCTTAAGGACAATCCACACAATTCAATGGATTTATAACACTCCCCCTTGGATGTCCATAGATAATGTGCCTCGTTAAAACCTTACTAGGAAAAACCGTATGGGAAAAAATTCTAGTGAAGGAAAAAGAGTACACATATCTTTTGATACACACTATTTGTTGCCTCATTAAAAATCTTTCCAGAAAAACCCAGTGGGATAAAACCTTGGTCAAGGAAAAAAGAGTGCAACGCGTATTATACTCCCCCTGATTAAAATATCAATTAATTTCTTGTGATGATGTCTCTAATCTTTGTACATTGTGGTTGATATATTCCTTTTCAAAGAAAAACCACACATTTCTTGGATATGGTGTGTCATTATCTCAACCAGACGCACTTTCGACTTACTTCATGGAGGACTTTTATTTTTGCATAGCAATATTTACTTCACTGATCGCCAGAATATTATTGTGCCTCCACATGCAAACACATAGAGTGCTTGAGATAGAGCTTTCTGTGGATCAGATAAATATTCTGCATCTGCTTAACCAATAAATTTTGTCTTGAATTCCTCAAAATAAAATAAACCAATAACTATGGTCCTTCAGGGATATTCAATCATGTGCTCAAAACCATTTCAATGTCCTTTTATCGGGGAGAAACTGAACCTTGCCAGTAAATTTACTGCAAAACAAATATCTGGTAATATTGTTAGTAAGATGCACTAGTGCCCTGATTGCACCAAGATATGGAGTTTCATCACCAAGAAGCTCTTCATCCTTCTTTTGAGATCAAACTGAATCATCATTTATTTCAAGCGATCTCATAATCATTGGGGTACTCAATGAATGTGATTTATCCATATAAAATGCATCAAAACATATCTGTGTATGTGCACTGATAGATAAATATTTCATTTGTCAAATTATCAATCAGTAGGTCAAGATAAAATTCTATCTTACCAAGACCTTTTTGTAAAATACAAGGACAATTAGGGTCATTCTTTTGTACCCTTTTCCTCCTTGACAATTAAAATCCATATAAGGATTCCTGAAGCTTTATTGAAAAAGTTTCTTTCAAACTCTTATATGCTTCAGACACCTCGATTGTTTCAAGGATTTTCATATAACCTTCATTGTCTATCTATACATTACAATTATTCATTACATGCATTCAAGTTTTTCATATGTTGCCAGATCAAAACAAACCTCATTGCATCCACCAAAGGAGAAAACATCTCCAATAACGTCAGGATTTTGCGATAAACGTTTATGGCCCAAGGCACAAATCGTATTTGATATCTTATGGTTATACTATCGCATAATAAATTATTTGTACCCCACTGACATTATACCTTGATTTATGGACTATTTGTCCAAAATGTCACTTTTGTAAGTGAAACAATATACTTGAATCATGCATTTTACTTGGCCAACCTTTTATCTGTCCACACTATATGACAAATTTGAATTCAAGATCCTCATCACAATTTATATCATTGAGTGCTACCTCATATCAAAGATACCGTCGACGGTTATTTGATATCGATTCCCAACAAGACATAACTTATCGATATCTCTTCATTTTTCTTCATTTTTCAGGTACCTGAACCTTTTTCAAGATTTTATGAAGTGTTATGTCAATTTGCTCTTTTATAGAACTTGCCTCATTATCATAACCATATTGATCATTTGCTTTTTCCTTCTTCAAGGAATTTTATATTTGGAATCGATTGGTCTATTACGCTTCCGGCGTATCATAGACTCACCTTCAAGGACTTCACATTGGAGCATTTGCAGCTGAATTATATTATAGGGTCAGTGCATTCATCTGGCAACTGATTTGCAATATTATGCAACTGAATTATCCCTTGAATTTTAAGTTCACATATTTATTTAACGAGGATCTAGACAATTCATAATTAACCTCACACATAATTTTCAGCTGTCAATCATCTCTCCCCCTAATGTTAGAAAATCTAACATTCATTCCAACCTTATTTGAAAATTCATTTTTGTGCGTGGTGGAGCAATTAAAATCATAACCGCGCATTCAACATTTTAGATGAAAATTATATGGTTCCTGACCCTGAACCAATTTTGATGGGGAAACCTTATTGGTTTGATGCTTACATGTGTTGCTACATGTTAAATAAAATTATCTCATACCAAATCTTTTTTGGGAGTTTTATTCTCATAACCATAATTTAGCTATAATTGTAGGCATACAATTTCTGCTAAATCAACCAACATTATTAATATAATTTCATAGTTTGGAACTGTGCTCTCAATTTTAACAATTCGAGCAAACAACCTTACAAAATCAGTTGTAAGTTGACAACAAAAAACATGGGACCATCGCATAGATGCATCGATCATATAGTTGCAAATGATCCACATGGCAGGTGAACGGGCCCATATTCACCCTTTTATATGTTCCAAAAATTTTAAGGGATTACAATCCCAACCTCAGCTGGTACAATGATCATTTTATCAAGAGAACAAGCAACAAAGAGAATTCTTGAAGAACCTTTATTTCTTCATCATATAAATCACCTAAATTCTCAATTACGTTTGCATCACATTTAATCGGAATGGTCAACCAGTCATGCCAACTGATCTTTATTTTAGTACACTTATAATTTACTTTTACATGTGATTTCATCTGCATGTACATGTTTGTCTGCAACAAACAAGAGAAAAAGTGGGGTAATCTTTTACATAAATATTTATAACCCTCTTCGATTGTAGTGATTTATAGTCTCAATATTTATTTTCAATTCATCCGAAACTTAAAAAGTTTCTTTTGAGACTTACTACAACCCCAATATTATTCCTCTGATAATAGCACAACTCGTTAGAGCTTGCAATTAATTTTGTGTACTATCACATATTGCATGACACCATCCCTATGGTGAATGTCACGACCCAAAACGAGCCGCGAGTGGCACCCCCACTTATCTTACTAGGTGAGCGAACCAACAATCTAAACCCCAATGTTTACCAGTATATAAATTTTGATAGTAAATTAAATGCGGAAGATCCAAAACTTATTAATGAAATCAATTAAATAAACTTCTAAAGTATAATACTTATCATCCCCAAAATCTGGAAGTCATCACATCAAGAACATCTATCCTCAAATTACTAAGTCTAAGAGTATTTAAGAACTAAAATAAGTAGAAAGATGGTCCATGTCCGAACTTCAAAGACATCAAGACGTGAAGAAGAGAATCCAAGCCGAGCTAGGAATAATAGCTCACCCTGAAATCTGATGTGCTGAAGACTGGCTAGAGTTGAGGACGAGTTGAAGTCAATGGTGCACTTGCTGCACTCCACAAAACAACAAGAAGGAAATAAAAGTAGGGGTCAGTACAAGGAACACGTACTGAGTAGGGATCATCGGCCAACTCAAAATAAAAAGCAATATATACTGAATAATAATATAAAATCAACCACAATACTTAACAGGTGACAATCAACAAGTACAAGAACCATTGGCAACAACACCACGCACACCTATGAGGACTCAAGCCTCCACACCATACTTATTTGGGAAATAGGTTCTTCGAAATTGAGTATATTAACATAATTCAAGGTTACTTCTCTTTATTCTTATCGTGTCGGANACAAACACATTTTATACATTTGTGTTTGTAAAAAAAGCGAGAGAGGCGAACGAGGCTGCCACCAAAGGCGAGCGAGATTCCACCAAGGAGAGTGGCGAAAGTAGCTATAATTTGCTACAGGATATAATTAAATAAAAATATATGTATAGCATTTAATTTGAATTAATAATTTGCTATATATACAATTTTCCCTTAGAAAAAATCTGAATACAAATTTTATCCTACTTTTACACACGACTAAAAATACAGATCCAACAAATTTATTATTAATTAATTTAAATGTAAAAAACAATAATTGCAAATGCTAAAAAAAACAAAAAGTATTGTCAATTTAATTTTTACTATTACTTTAACTTTTTACCTTTTTAAAAAATTCAAATTTTAATAATAATTAATACGTGTGTGATTTTTTTTTCTACTATATTAGAAATAGCTTGTTTCAATATGTTAGCTTGATGTCCTTAAATTTAAATTCGAGGGTTTTGTCTTTTCAATGTTTATTATAGTTACATGTCTTATAGCAAATTGAATTGAGGACTTGTGTGTCCTCATAGCAATGATAGAAGAATAGCAACCGACTACTTTTGATTTTTTTATCTTCATTCCCAATTTTCGTTTGCTTTGTCTCCTCTTTAGCTTTCTCAGTTCAATTATTTTCTACTCGCACTGTTAAGATTATTATTATCTCTTTGTTATATACTCACTTTTGTGCTTTCTTTTTTCGCTGATTTCTTATTTGGATTTATATGTTTGCTTTAGCCTTTGTTTATTTTGTGTTTTATCTTCTCTAATACCGATAAATTTTCTCTTTTTTTAGTGTGCTGCAGAATCCTAGTACCTCAATATCAAGTCATTAACTAGGCATGCAATTGAATTGTTAAATTATTTATGTGTTTGCATATTTTGGGGATTTTAATTTAATTTTTATTATTTATGTTGTTCTCTATTCATATTAAAAAATGTCTTTCTAGCATTTTTACATATTTATTTCATCCATACATATATATTATCTTTTTAATGAATCTTCTACTAATTTTAAATGGATTATGCACCTAAGGTACTTGGAAAACTTAACTTCTACATTTTTTTACTCATGATTATGTATTATTTTTGTGATGAAATGAAAATTACATTCTATTTGATTTAGTGAAATAATTCTTGTTGGACGAGAATCTATAAAGATATGCAGTTATTCAATATAGTTTTGAAATAAACAAATCAGAAGGCCATCAACTTAGGTACCTTTTGTTTCATAATTGTAGAAATTTACATTTTATAAGATTTAGTAACTCACATTAATATTCCATGTTCATATATTTAAAGGGTGTTTGGTTTTAACTTTTGAGGGTGTCTAAAAAATAAAAAATAACTTAAAATAAGTTATGAAATGTTTGACAAGTATGAAAAATGGCTTAAAATATATTAGGAAGTGTTTGACAAGGTACACATGACTTATAATAAGTTTAAAATGACTTTTAAGTCTGAAACCAGAGGTACCTCTGCTTTTTATTTTTTGACATAAAAGTCATTTCAATTTGTTTTTTTTATTTTTAACTTAAAATATATTTTTGTTTAAATCAATCCATATGGGCTCTTAGAATTGTGTTAATGCATTTTGATATCTATCACAATGTAAAAATTTGTTTCCTACAAAAATTGAATAACTATTTAGATAGTTAACATATACAGACCATCATATATATTTTGATGAAAAATCACTTTTTCCATTTCATAGTATGTCTCCATGTATAGTAATTGAATAGCTACACTATATGATAAAAGTTAAGGTTAATATTTATGTGGTAGATTAAATGATGCAATTTTTTTGAACGTTAGATAGTTTTCGTTCTTGTAATTAGCAAACATATATTACAAACGTTCCACACTTTTTAATTCTTGGTCATATTCTATAGTGTTCATCTACATTCAATTGAGTTTGACTTTTCAATTTTCAATTCAGGATCTCTTATAGTTCACATTGCCTCATTCTCTTTTACTTTCGTCATTCTTCTTCATTTCATGAGGTAAGGGTACTGAAATTTTATCTTAAGGTTTATAATTGGAGTTTTAATAGTTTAATTAACTCATATTTGAGAGATGGATCGACAGTTGAAACATTCAAAGATGATATGACTATTGCCAATTGAGAGCTTCTCGATTCAAAGGTGATATGACTAGATACTCGATTTTGGCTCCCCGTTCATTCACATTTTATTTTGCGTCATTGACAAGAGAATATTCTAAAGGAACATCCTCCTATTTGTAAAGATCTTGTAGGAATCTAAAGAGTTGAAAAAAAAGAAGCTATTGATGTCATATCAATATGTGATGTCCATTTTTTTATCCTTTTCATTGATAGTTTATGGTAGGTAAGTTGACTTTGAGTTACAAAAAATTTAGCACTGAAATAAGGTTTCTCTTCATTAAAGAAAAAGATCTTCTCTCTTCACCTTTTATGTGTTTCGCTTGGCTAAAGTATCAAAATTAGTGATTTAGGGGTATCAAATGTGGTGCAAGTTTTAAAGTGAAGCAACGGTCTCCTCATTTAAAAATGTTGAGAAGAGAAAGGTTGACGTCAAAAATGGCAAAGATAAATGCTTCCTTAAGATTGCTTATGATAAATTAATGAAAGATGAAGGGGAGGAAATATGGAAATTGAGGAATATGGACCACAAAGTTAGCTGCTTACAAAATGAGGAAGGACGAGATTAAGGAATATCTTGCAAACATGAGTATGGATCAAGGGGTGAGTACCCGCTGTTCTCTCTATCTAGCCCTGTGGTGGTCTTTTTTTCACAACAAACACGTTATTTTATGATAAACATACAAATGAACATATTGAAGTTTTCTTACCTAAATGTCTGTTGAAATGACTTCATATTATGACTCAACATAAATGCTTTTTTTTACTTATATTAATCAAAAATGTGTTCCTTGTGTGTCTGTATATTGCATAAACAATATCTTCAATGAAAAATAGAGAAAAGAGTAATACACATCAATTTATTGGGAAAGGACAAATTATAAATATATTATTTTTTCATCGTCATGGAAGAATATTTGTTGAAAGCTCAGATTTCATCCAGTGTAGCTATTATTCTTACAAGAAAGAGGTATAGATGCTAAAACACATTCTCTCTTGTGGTCTTTTCTTATGTTGTGATGATGTTTCAACTTTTCTAGTAACAACTTGATACTTTAATCGGATCACTGAACGCCAAGGGTGAAAGAGGAGAGACTCTTCAAAGGAACTGAAAAATCTCTACCACAAAATAAGGCGAGTTGAACTTCGAATGAAATACTTTTAATTTTATTTATATTTCAAACTCATATTCTAACTGGTAAGTGTTTCATGATCTTATTTGTTTGTCTATTTTACTTTTGACTTTCTATGTCGGAATTGCTATTTATGTTTTATTTCATTTTTTTTGGCGGATGTTAAAACAAAGGAGTGTTAGCGACATGTTCATCGTTGAAAAAACATTGATCATCAGTGCGACACAACGTTTTATTTATTTTTGTACCGTTGTGTTGTAAAGATGTTCAAATCATACAACATTCATGCGAAAATATTTTCTTAAAATTTCATGTTTATATCATTCAGTAATCAGCATAACGATGATCATCTGGTCTAAAGTTAACATGTATCAAATTATTTTCTGCAAAATGTATCAAAATAAAATAAAAATAGAATTTATTTTCAAGAAATTGGACCCGTACACGGGTAATAACCTGCTAGTTTATACATAAATGCACATTTAAAGTTATTAATACGGTAAAAAATAAATATGATAACTTTTTTTTTCTCCACAAATAGGGTAAATTTTTAAATAATATGAAATTTTATCTTAAAAATGCTCCTAATCACAGGCACACCATCAAAAAATAACTGAATCACCTAGAGTAATTACTGCAAAAAAAAAATCAGTCTAAAATATATTTCATACGCATATTTATCAATTAATCTAAAAAATTCAATTCAAAAACTAATTTTCTTAACAAATAAATATATAGCAAAAAATTAAACGTATCATCAATAACATAATTAAAATGGTTAAACTATCTTCTCTCTCTCTTTCTCTGCCTCTCTCTATATATATATTAGGAGAGGTGACGTCACAATTAATTTCTATTTTTTAAATTTTAAATTAACAACTAATCAGATATAGTAGTTTAATTTGTTTTTAAATAAAGAAAAGAAGTTATTATTTAGAAGATAAAAACGTTTAAATAAGTAATTATATTCTTGAATTATGAATTTTCTAAAAGAATTATAAAATATCGATGATTAAAAATTTATTAACATAAGTTTTTTTTTAAAAAAACAACCCACGTCCTTTGACAAAACATATATATATATGATTTGATTGAAGAAGCTAACTATAAAAAACCTGTTTTTTTTCCTTCAAAAAGTAAATATACTTTCATATAAACTTGTGTTTAACACATATAATAATAATAATAATAATAATAATAATAATAATAATAATAATAATATCCACCAAATTAAGTCCACCAGAAAGTTAAAAAATATTAAAAATATAAAAAAATATTATATTTTTTTAATTTCTAATTTCTAATTTTTAACTTTTAATTTGAATTGATCTAAATCCTCATCTTATTGAGACTTTTGAATTTTAAATTAGTGTCAACTTCTCATCAACAATTTATTAACTTCTCATAGCTTTTTACTACATTACAATTATTCTATAAATATATCTACTATCCTCACTTTCCTATTTCCTTTTCTCTGCACAATCACATCTCCATTTTTTCAATGGATTTTTTCTTTTCAAAAGTACCGTCATTGTAATGATTACCACAATATTCAAAGGAATAAAAATGGTAACATGAGTTGATGATTATTTTTATATATATACTATTTCAAAATTATAGTACTAATTTATATTTGTATTATTGGTTGTCTTTATTTATCTATCTGTTTTAATTACACATAATATTAATTTTTATATTTTTATTGGTATTAATTATTTAACTGAGATCAAAATCATGTCATGATTAAAAGATTTTTGAATTCATGTATTATATCTAATAACATTTAATTTATCAGTTAAGCTTTTCATATTAAGAGTCTTTAATTATCTTATATGTTTGATTTTATAAGTCATTCTTTAAAGGAATAGTATTTGGAGAGTAAGATTGTGGAAATATGTATTTATGTCTTCTTGTAAATATTAAACTATTATTTAAATCACTAAATTGAATATTGCAATTTTATTTTTTATTAGTTTTAGATCATTAATTTGTATTTATGGTCAAAATATTATGAGTATTTATTAAGAATCCATAAAATCTTCAAATCTCGAATGAAGCATGGGTGTTTGTGTAGCCACAAAGAATAATTATATTCATGTATATCATATTATACAATGTGTGAAACAGTTCTTTCATTTTAATTTATATGACTAAATATCTATTATACTAATTGTTTTGTGAGCATATGTTTTATAAATCATATTCAAATTTTAGATCCAAACTCTATTTTTTAAAAATATATAAAAAGTAATTACTATATGTACATTGTGAAATCATGAAAATGCTTATTTTGTTTATATGCATGTGTTCAAGGCTCATAATTTAAGATAATACAACATTTATCATATATGATTTTTTTTATTAATTACTTTTTCATGAAATATTCTCAACTTTTGTTAAAATTATCTAAAATTTTCTGTTATCTTTATAGATGTTAAAAAGATAAAATGTGAAGATTTAATGGGAGTTTAAAGAAATCCAAAAGAACTAACTATCAATCATCTTCATTAAAAGAAAACAAAACACTCCAAACTTTTCAATACCATTATCTTAAAATTTTAAATATTTTTTTTCTTAAAAAATAAAATAATTATGTCAAAATCTATCAAATGCAACTACCATAAATACCACGTAATATTTATATATTACTAATTTGCATGTTTTTTCTAAAAATGAGCTTATTAATGAAAAAAATACTAACAAATTACAAAATACCTAAATTACGATATCACTTTATCTCCTGCATGAATTAAATTAAATTTGTGTAATTGTAGTTACTTATATGCATATTGAATTGCAGGTCTAAAATTTAGGGAATTGATCAAGATTTTTTTAATAAAAAAATTGTAACTCAAATTATTTTAATTATTAAATTGAATTTTCACAAAAACATTTAAGAGATAATTTTTTTAACAATGACATTTGATAGTTTTAGAACAAGGTAAAAAGAAAAGAATTCATAAACAACAATTAACTATTTGATACAAAATAAATTTAAAATAAAACATGTAATATAAAAAAGAAGAGGTAATAGTAAACATTAATAAAGAAATGACTTAATTATCAGTTTTGTGGATAGCGCCTACGTGTCGACAGTATAAAAAAATAAAATTTAAAATAATAAAAAATTAATTACAAATATAAAAGGAAAAAAAATTGAAAATACGGTTGAGTTAAATTTTTAATTCTTAAAAAATGTATAACTTCCCACTTGAATTACGGACAAAATTTCAACTTTTGCCACTTCAATTTTTTAAAAATATTTTAAACTAACATTTAAATTGACTATGTGATTTTATTTTTGAAAGAGAATTATCGTGACAAATTTTCATTATACTTCATGACTTTCAGGTAACAAATTAAAATATTTTCTATTTTCGATGAGCTTATTTGTTTGCACTATTTTTATAATAAAATTTTGAATGAACCAAATACTCATCATAAACAAGAGGATCTTCATTTGAAGGACCCAAATTCATCATAAGATCAAAGTGAACTTAAATAGTGTATATATTACGATTATATAAAAATGTTGATCAACTTTTTGAATGAATTGACAACATTATACAAGATTTTTTTTATTTAATATTTTAATATTTTTATTACGTATATTGAAGCCACAAGTCCTGAAGAACTCTTTCACATCTTAGAATTAGAGTTTTACAAAAACACTTTAAATATAGTTTTAGTGTACATAAGTAATTGTATTGAAGAATCTTCTTAGGGTAATTTATCATTTAGTTTATTAAAGATAAATTTTTATTAGTTTGAGTTACTAAATTTTCTTTTTCTTTTTATTATTATTATTATTATTATTATTATTATTTTTATAATTATTATAATTATTACACATTCTTTTCAAATTTTAAAAGGAAGCTATACACATTATTTATTTCCACAAAATATGTCTATGTCTAAAATAAAATTACATTTTTAAAATGTATTTCTTTACATCTACTTAAATTTTAAATGATTGTTAATTGTTTTACAAACTTATATATAAAAAAATTTCTAACCAAAAATATTACTACCAAATAGTCAACAAACAATTGACATTTGTAGAGCAACCCTTTGAAAGTTTTGCATTTTAAACAATAAACGTTTTTTTTTAAAAAGCAAATGCAATTCTTTTCCCCAGTAGACTTTTAAAAAAAAAGTTGTATTCTAAGTCGAGAATAAATTTATAAATAAACAAATTATGTATAGTTTATTAGTTTAGAGTTGATATAGCTATTTTTAACTTGAATTAAGATGTAAGCATTTTCAATGATTTAATGAAAAATTAAAAACTTAAATGCATGTGTTTTCTTTTAAATGATTAGTTAAAATTCTCACACCATCGTAATTTGTCATTTTTTTAAAAAATAAAAAATAATTATGAATATTTTAATTATTTATTTTTAAAACTAAAAACAAAAAGACTAACTTTGGTGACATTATAATTTACAATTTAGTAATTCATATGATTATTGTGTGTTATGAATAATCATTATCATTCAAGTTTTATTTTTTATGTTTCAGTTATACTATTTTTTAAATTTTGAAATCAATCTATCTAAACAAATAATTTATAATTTAATTGTTAGTAAAGTGTGAATGTAACGACCTGTTTAGTCGTTTTGAGCAGCAGATTTTAATTCTGGAAAAACTGTGTGAGTATCATAAAGTTTGTCATGAATAGTCCAAAACACCCCTTTAAAACCTTTAGCAGAAATCCGACCAGTTGGAGTTACGCAACCTGTGACGGCCCGTCGTGTCTATGACGGTCCGTCCTGCAGGTCAGAGAGTTAAATTCAGTAAAGGGGTTTGTGACGGTCCGTCGTATCTACGACGGTCCGTACTGCAGTTCCGTCGTGAAGTTCAGAGAGTCGATCTCAGTACCCAGATTTCAGAGTTGAAGTGTTTTGGAACGAAGACCCTCGACGGTCCGTCGTGACCATGACGGTCCGTCGCGTGATCCGTCGACCTAGTCAGTTATTTTCAAAATAATTTTACTGCTCGAACCTACTAAACAGGTTGTTACAGTGAACATCTCCTTCAAGGAGGAAATTATATTATTATTGTCATGGTCAAAATCATTACGAGCAAGACGTCTTTCTTGCTTTATTTTGTTGTACCATAGGTACACAACCAATGACAAATTTGTATTGCCACACAATAATGACCACAACCCTTATAGGCAAGAACTATTTCTTTCTTTTTTCCTTTCGGTAGTTCATAATAAACATACCATAGTGACGTATAAACGTACAATATGATTAGCCATTTCTGTCAAATAAAATTTATTTCCTATCAAACCTCTCGTAGAGGTGAGTTTTGACATATATTATTTTTTTTCAAACCTTCCATAGAGGTGAGTTGTGGCATATATCCAATCCATAATGATTTTATCACATCTAGACCTATTCTCTTATCGAATGGTCGAGCATGCACAATACTCATCACAAGTCAAACTCTCTTCAAGGAATGGACTAATCATTTATATATACTTAATAAATTTGCATTATAAGCACATTGTCATGGCTTTAAAATTTCATCATATTTCCATGATACACCTCAACATCACTTTGAAGGATCAAGTGTACAATCACTTTATCTTCTTGTCTTTTGATGGAGGATCTATAAACTTTTCAAAGTCGACAACATTCACAAGTCCAATGTCCTTTCATACCATTTTGATAATGAAAATTGCCTTCATATTTGGAAGGACTATTTGGAGAACCCACATTGTTCTTCCTTTTATAATTACCACAATGATTACTATTATAATTACGTCCCTTCATGCCCTTTTTCATATCGTTAATCATTTGTCATCTTTCAGACTAATTATTTACTGCTACCACATTCATACGATAGAATGGAGCAAGTCAACATCAGATTTCTAAGTTATCATATGTTGCTACCACATTATTTTCAAGGAATGGAGCAAATTCAATGGGACAAACTTCAAGGCTTTTCATCAAAAATATATTATTTTTCTTAGTCATCATTTTATCATCGCTATGGTGCATTGGATCAAACTCAATGTCTTACCCATATAAGGCGTGATACGCCATAATTCTATAGGACTTGAACCCAATCATGGTGTATCAAAATTCAAATTGATGTCTTATCCTGTTGGTGCGATAGAACTTGAATCTATCGTCTTATCCTCAAATATTTTTCATTATGGTGCATCCGGACTTTAACCTGCTGTCTTACCCTTTTTGATGCGATGAAACTTGAATCCATCGTCTTACCCTTAACCAACGGTATGATAGACTGAAGTACAACATGACTCACCCTTTGAGTCTTTTAAAACAATCAAAATAATATTCAAATTCATTCTATTAAAATTTTATACCTTCTTCAATTTAAGAAGTTTTGTATAGCATGTCATATTCAACCAATAGTAGTATATGTCTTCGGTTACTGATAATTGTTAGTGACAGAGTACTATTTTTATTCTAAATCATACAAATATTCTAGAAAATACATACCTGATTTTGTGCATATAATACCTTGATTCTCATAACGAGATCAACCAAAACATGAGTTAAAGAAAAACTAAAACTCAATCTTAATTGGCTAGAGACTCGTGCTGATAACATGTTAAAAAATCAAGCTATAAGAAGACAAGAGAAGTAGATAGAAGAAGAGGAATTTTCTTCTTATTCAAGTGTGTTCTACAAAAGGTGAATGATATCTCTATTTATAGAGTTGAGATATCATCCCAAAGGCCCCCATGATAAATGCCCAATTAGTAGGTACATAGTTATCCAAACGGTTCTTATCAACTTGGAAACATGTATACATGAATACAATTAAGTCTTGATTATATCTAAAGGACAATCCACACAATTCAATGGATTTATAACAATCAAATGTTAAAAAGTATGAATAAATCAATAACTATTACTTAAAAGAAATTATGAAATGAGGAGAAAAAGGAAAGAATGATCTTCTAATTAAGAGGATAAATTTAATTCCTTTCCTTATCAATTTTATCAATTTTCTCTCATCGAAACTTTCAAATTCTTATATCATTAATGTAATTTTTTTTAACAGATTTTGAATGTTTCCCTTATATTTTCCTCCGTCCATTTTTATTTATCATATTGTGGTTTTCAAAAGTTAATTTGACTAATTTTTAAAGTTAAATTAGATTAAAATAATTTGATATTTCAAACAAAAAATTTAGATATTCAAAACTATATGAAAAGTACAATAAATTGCAATTTTTTGCATATCAATATTATGAAAAAATACATCTTTAAATGTTAGTAAAAACATTTAAAATTTAACTCTATAAATAGAAACCATGACAAATAATATCGGACGGAGGCTTTCTTAGATTTTAAAAAAATGTTTAATATGTCTTAATAAAATTTCTATGTGCTTCCTTGTATGACGTTTTTGTTAGAAAAATATAGTAATCAATGCTACTTATTCGATTTGTATAAGAAAAAATAAGTAGCAAAACAATAATTATTAATATTTAAAACATAGGTTACATTGAATTTAATTACATTAATATATAAAAAGAGTAAAAGTCATGACATTTATGATTTACCCTATCAATCATTATGTATAATAACGTATAAATAATATAAGAAATATTCTTTTAGTGAAAATGTGTGAGAAAATCATTGCACTGTTTGATGATAATGATATATATGGAATGTTTTCAGTATTTATATATATATATAT
>NC_028647.1:40070381-40128453 GCF_001406875.1 Solanum pennellii
ATATATATATATATATAATTTTTTTTAAAAAAAATCTATTTTCAAAAGATATGAGTATTGTGATCTGTGATACGTGAATAATGAAGTATATATAATTTTATATATGATCATTTAGGAGAAGTTCATAAAAATAATATATGTTTTACATTTTTCTTTTTTTATTTTTTGTAATTCTTTGTTCATTTTGGTATATAATATACTTTTTTTATTTATCACTTTCTATATTTCAGTAAAATCATAGGTGATGCTTCATCTTAAATGACATTACTTTTATTTTTAAAGGTTGGTTAAATACGTATGTATTAAAACTATAATCTTGTGTTTAAAATTACATATTTAAACGTGTCACGATTAAAAAATGAACGTGATGACACTCGTCTTATCCCACCAAAATAAGTCAGCCTAAAATTCGACCAATACTATAAAATGCGGAGATTTCATAATTTACTCAAAAATACACCCAAAATCTGGTTGTCACGTGAACAAACCTCTAAAGTATCACAATTGATTCAAAGAAACGCTAGTCTTAAATGAACTTGTTTCTAGAATAAAACAAGGTCATAACTAAGGAGAAAGAAAATCCGCTGAGACAACAAACAACTACCTCACAACTCTCCAAGAAGCCTTAGAGAAGGAGAAGAAAAAATATCATAAAGTCCGGGCTAGTAACCTACAAAACAATTGTAGTAGCAAGGGGTGAGTATCAAACAACACGGTACCCAGTAAGTAAACTTCTAAACAAAAGCTAAGGGGATAAAATACGGGTACTCCTTACAAACCAACCGAACCTCCATACCTCCAACCTGCATAAAAATTAGCTCAATCTAACAGTTCACAGTTTTCATGGCATCCAACTCTTCAACATCATTTTAACAAATTACACATCCTTATCTACAACTCAATATTCAAAAATCACAAAACTTTTTTTTAAAAAAACACTCACAATATCAGCAACACACAAGATCAAGTTCGTCAAGTAGAGCTAATCAAATATCAAGTACTTCCCAACCACCAATAAAACACATAATCATCAAGAATGAAGAATGTCATGGGATGAAATGCAATATGACACCATGAAGTGATATGCCTCAGAATACCAATTTCTCTCTCAACGGTATATACATGATACTCCTCGAAAATACATCAAGAGTTCATGACCCATGGGGGACTCGCGAGGTCCATATATCGACATGGACGATCTCCACGTGTCTGTGCGGACGATCTCAACACACTATCATAAATCAAACAAATTCAGCAAGGACGATCTCAACGTGCCCAAATAATAGTCATAACTTTTCTATCGCACGGACGATCTCCACATGCCCAAATAATTATAATTTGATCTCAACCCGGACGATCTCTACGTGTTAGAACTTTACCATTTTCAATTTCATGTCAATGCATGTGCGCAATATGATATCAAATAAAGGGGATGATACAACATTTCAATAAATCAAATTTCGCTATGACATATAATCATATCAATTATCACAATTATACGAATTCAGTAAAAAAGCACAATCACACATAATAAATCAAATCAATAATATATTAGTTAATGCCCATATGTTTCGGCATTCTCGGATTACAATCCGCATTCTATAGTAATAAACCTTCCCATTATAACACCGGTACTCGTACCATTCTCAACAAATCATATACAAACCAATAATCAAGTTGTCTTTTATTACCTCTTTTTATCATTTTAATTAATCAAGGTGGACAAGTCAACCTTCCAAATCCATTACTCCCAAACACATACCACAAGAAAAGACACGCATTTCATACACTTAGCAAGAGTTTAAAAATCCACTTGCCTCAAACAATCGAACACATCATTTCGAGACTTGCATCTTCTGTTTTCATAACACTTCTGAATGGTAGAAATCTTTTCAAGACACCCATATTTTTATATTTAGTTTGGATTCGAAAAACGGATCAAAAGATCACCTAAGCCCTCTAATTCGAATATGTGATTTTTACCCATGATGCAATAAACTTACATCTCAAATTTTAGTTTAAACAATTCATTGTTCAACCACCAAATTAATAATTTCTTTACTAAACAAAAATGCCTAAACTACACCAGAAATAATCAAAATGGTACTTCATCGAAAAAACTATGAACGTCCTAAACGGCTAAATGCAAGAACAATGTTAGGAGTATCAGAGTCTATCAACTTCTAGTGGATATATAATGATTGTTTCTTTTCTATTCAATCAATATTTTTTTCTTAATAAAAAGTTAATAATTATGTCATAATTGGTCCATAAATCTTTGTCCCTTGATATCATATGAACCACTTATCAATAATAGTATGTCATTACTACTAAAACGATTAAAAGAAATCCAGATCAATTAACAAAAGCTTTGAAGTTCTTTACCTGAAATCCAGTTGTCGTTGCCGCCTATGCAAAGGTTAGTTTTCTTCCTTCTCTTTATTTTCTTTTCTAAATTAATTATGTATTAAAAGTAGTAATTCTTATTAACCTTTTTTAATATTTCATACCTGACCTATTATTATTAACAATAAACAAATTAACCACAAATTAACTAATTATAGTCAAATGACTATTCAAAATTATAAAAGAATAACTTTTTGGGTCCGGGTCATTACATCATCCACCACTAAAAGTCATAATCGTCCTCGAACATATGGAAGAAGAAAGGAAGAATATCGTCGTTACCAAAAACATGAGTTATGACCATCTCTCCCAGTGAACTTTTCCTTATGACCATTTCATCAATACCAACTACTAAGAATTGAACTTTCGAATTGAACCTTGGAAGATCGATATATCCAGAGTAATTATCAAGTTGTAAACTTACTCATGAACCTAATATAAACTGAAACCCATTTGACTTTAACACAACCATCAAGATGAATATTTTCTTACATAACCAAGATAACCTTCTGAATCAATATTGACTAGAAGAAGAAGTGAGCCTGAATCAAACACCAGACACTCATAATGCACATACCATCACAGATCTTGTTAAAGAAGGTGATCACATAAGAATATATGAAAGCAAGGTTGAATGACACAATATACTCTTTAATGCCCATATAAATAAAAATTCATTCATCTGACCCTATCTCTTATTTTTTTTTTGTTACCCACAATCTACCAGTCTGATATACGTTACAATATTACAAATACCCGATTCATCAAACTCCACATACGTCTCACAGTACTCCACTGATTCTAACACTCTTAATACCAACAAGCATCATAACTACACCCACCATTTACCTCACTCTCAAAGCGTTATTAGTATCAAATTACTTTTAGCAAATACACCGTAGCCTTTTTAAAAAATCCAAAATATGGCCCCATCGTTTCCATTTAAGCATTATATGACAAATATAAGTCACCCCTAAGACTAATAACACAAATTTCAAATTTAAAAATATTTTTCTATTGAAGTAAAATAATCGAATCACACTGAATGTCCACATTATACGAACTTTCACATATCATTTTTCAACTATCATTCTAACCATCATGTACCTCATACCAAAATTCAATGAAATTTTAGTCACTCTAATAATTTTGTATACTATAAGCTCATAACTTCTACTCACCACCAAATACCTATGTAACTCATCACAACAATCTATATCGTCTCATACACAAAGTAGTTTTAATCCCCTCAATTGGTCATTAATCAGATAAACTGTAGGAACTCACCCTTTAGCATCAATAAGTTACCTATCATGATTTATACAATCTAGCTCGACATAATCACATAAAATCTTCCACACATAGTTGCTTTTCACTCAACCAAAACTAATTTTTTTAGAGAAGTAGATAATAAATTCCTAGTAAGACTCTATCGAGCTAGCTCACATCTCACAATCAAATCTAAATTCATAACCAAAAATCAATAAATTCCTTAACTATAAACCAAGGTCTTATACAAGATGTCTTATTCCTTCACTTTTCTTAAATTCTTTCCATGACGCAACTTTTAAGTACCTTGAACTCTTCAATACACCGGACTTTTTTTTTTCCTTTCGCGGACTTGCTTATCAATCTTATTCTTTGACCAACAACCCCTCATATTTTTACCTTATCCTTTGAACCAAAACATTACGTGAAACCCCCTTTAGGTATAACAATAAAAAGTAATCAAATTTACTACTCAAATTATTTTTGAATCCTTTCAAATGCTTTATACTCAATGCGATCATCGTTTCTTACCTTCCTTATTCATACCTTGAAAAACACAATACTACAGACCTAAACTCACAATGAAAAACTTGGATGTTGAATCCAACTGTGCAACCCAATCTTTTTATCTATCAACATTAGCTTATACCTTGAAGATTTTTATGAATTCACATATCTTAGCTTCATATCTTAGCTTATTATTGATTGTCTCTCCTTCGACCTTATCATATCTTTCGCTTAAAAATCATACCATACTCATTATAGAACTCAAAACCACAAATAACTTAATCATCATACTCGAGCTTAAGGTTCTTACACTTATTTCCAAGTTTTATCCAATAATTTTTTTAACCAATCTGATGATCTTGTGATACTATATATTACCATAACTGAGCAAAACGGGTGAAATTATGCATCTCTGAACACAATTCTCAAACCCTATGAAGATACCTCCTTAGCCCTCGCAATAATAGAAAACATTCTTACTCTCTCACCCCTTTCTGAAGGCTACACTATATCCACTAATTTAATATTATTTTTCATTATGACTCTAGCTCCTTTAAATTCTATTCGAGCGGCTTTTCAACACCTTCAAAACTTTTCTTGCAACCACGCTACTCACCAATTAATAGCAAACATAACATTAGATACTCACAAGTTGTCATTACCATACAAAAATCTATTTAACCAACAATCTTTATCATATAGTTCACCCAATCTCAATTTATCACAAACTCTTATTACCATTATCCTCAGTTAGCCCTTGTCATCATCACAAAGTCAACTTTGTCATCGAGATGACATCTCAAACAAACTATACCAATCAAATTCAAAAGACTAACACAATTTTATATGCACTTTCTTACTAAAATTCTCAATTACGTTCACACTAGTATACTTGTTGAGACTTCCTTTACTTATAAGCTCGTCCTAATGTCGGTCCACTTCCATGGAGCTTATGATGAATTCAACACTCATTTAAAATTCACAAAATACATTTCACAACATGAAAACATCAACATCATATCAAAGATCCACCAATAAAATATTTCTTATAAATAATGTTTAACCCATCCATCTGTTGTAACAAGTTAGTTGGTTTCTCAAGTATGCATTCAACACCAAATATTATTATATGAGCATGTGATACAATAGATAACTCCTTAAGTAGTTATTATTTGCACTTAACAATTGATGTACCCTTCTTATATACCACTAGTACCACATGGTGAAGTCTGTTAAATCCACCACTAGAACACATAATACATATCGAGAAGATTGTATCCAATAACCTACACATTTTTGCCCCATTAAGTAACTAATATACACTACCAAAGTTGTTCGGTCACTCGTCCAAAACGATATGCATCCCTTCGTAGATCAAGCCAATAACATGAGCAACACATTTTCTAACTCTAAACAAGTAAGAATAGGTACTATTATAGTAGTCGTATTATGACGCTTTTTGATATACACTCAATCTATGTAAGCTTCGAACCTCAATTGACGCAACATCATTCGCTAAGAAACAAATAATGTTTTTACAACTATAATAACAGTATTCTCCAAGGTTACACTATTAATTATCTAGCCATCATATTAATCATTCCACTTCCAATCGTTAAACCAATAAGATATTGTCTACACCACACAAGTAATGATTTCACTACTAGATGACTAGCCTAAAAATAAATTCAAGACGCTCATAAAGTTCCTTAAACCACTCTTTAACCTAATCATCAAAACATCCTAAAAATATTTCATGAAGTCACTACCTAACTCAATCTATTCGAATCTTTTAACATTCTATATTTGATCATATATCTTTTCATAAGTCTATCACTCTACATTTGTAACAACCCTAACATAAAAGACAAGTACGATACACCAAATGCTCACATGAGGGACTATGCACGAGTCATCACATAAATGATAGTGAAAGGAGTGAAGCGATGATAATAAAAATCAGAACAAATATGCACGATAAAGATTCAAGAAGTGAAGATTTTTCTTAAAAGTTATTATAGCCTCTCGAAGATAAGTACAGACGTCTCCGTACCGATTCTCGAGACTTTATTTTGACTCGACTTGTACACACGTGAGACCTATGAACCTAGGGCTCTGATACCATGTTGTCACCACCAGAAAATCGACGTGATGACACTCGTGTTATTCCACCAAGATAAGTCAGCCTAAAACTCGACCATTACAATAAAATGCGGAGATTTAATAATTTACTCAAAAATACCCCCAAAATTTGGTTGTCACGTGTACAAGCCTCTAAAGTATTACAATTGATTCAAAAAAATGCTACTCTCAAATGAACTTGTTTCTAGAGTAGAACAAGGTCATAACTACGGAGAAAGAAAGTCCGATGAGACAACAAACAACTACCTCACAAAGTCCGGGCTAGTAACCTACAAAAAAATTGTAGTAGCAAGGGGTGAGTTTTAAACCACACGGTACCCAGCAAGTAGACTTCTAAACACTAGCTAAGGGGATAAAATACGGGCACTCCTTACAATCAATCGAACCTCAATACCAACAACCTGCATAAAAATTAGCCCAATCTAACAGTTTACAGTTTTCATAGCATCCAACTCTTCAACAACATTTTAACAAATTACACATCCTTATCTACAACTCAATATTCAAAAATCACAAAACTTAAAAAAAACACTCACAATATCAGCAACACACAAGATCAAGTTCGTCAAGTAGAGCTAATCAAATATCAAGTACTTCCCAACCACCAATAAAACACATAATCATCAAGAATGAAGAACGTCATGGGATGAAATGCAATATGACACCATGAAGTGCTATAACTCAGAATACCAATTTCTCTATCAACCGTGTAGATACTTCTCGTAAATACATCGAGAGTTCATGACCCATGGGGAACTCGCGAGGTCCATATACCTACACGGACGATCTCCACGTGTCTGTGCGGACGATCTCAACGCTCTATCATGAATCAAAAAAACTTCGCACAGATGATCTCCACGTGCCCAAATCATAATTATAAATTTTCTATCACACGGACGATCTCCACGTGTCCAAATAATTATAACTTGATATCAACACGAACGATCTCTACGTGTTAGACCTTTACTCATATTTAATCTCATGTCAATGCATGTGCACAATATGATATCAAATAAAGGGCATGATACAACATCTCAATAAATCAAATGTCGCTATGACATATAATCACATCAATTATCACAATTATACGGTTCAATAAAAAAGCACAATCACACATAATAAATCGAATCAATAATATATTAGTTAATGGCCATATATTTTGGCATTCTCGGATTACAATCCGCATTCTATAGTAATAAACCTTCCCATTATAATACCGGTACTCGTACCATTCTCAACAAATCATATACAAACCAATAATCAAGTTGTCTTTTATTACCTCTTTTTATCATTTAGATTAATCAAGGTGGACAAGTCAACCTTCCAAATCTATTACTCTCAAACACATACCACAAGGAAATACAGGCATTTCATACACTTAGCAAGAGTTTAGAAACCCACTTGCCTCAAACAATAGAAGACATCATTTCGGGACTTGCATCGTCCCTTTTCATAACACTTCTGAAAGGTAGAAATCTGTTCAAATAAATAATTTTCATAAAACTATGAGTCTAGTTACACCTGTATTTTTATATTTAGTTTGAATTCAAAAATCGGATGCAATAAACTTACATCTCAAATTTCAGTTAAAACAGGTCATTGTTCAACCCTCAAATTAATAATTTCTTTACTAAACAAAAATGCCTAAACTACACCAGAAATAATCAAAATGATACTTAATCGAAAAAAACTATGAACGTCTAAACGAATAAATACAAGAACAATGTTAGGAGTATCATATTCTATCAACTTCTAGTGGATATCTAATGATTGTTTCTTTTCTTTTCAACCAATATTTTTTTCTTAATAAAAAGTTAATAATTATTTCATAATTGGTCCATAAATCTTTGTCCGTTGATATCATATGAACCACATATCAATAACAGTATGTCATTATTACTAAAACAATTAAACGAAATTCAAATCAATTAACAAAAGCTTTGAAGTTCTTTACCTGAAATCCAATTGTCGTCGCCGCCTATGCACATGTTAGTTTTCTTCCTTTTCTTTAGTTTCTTTTTTAAATTAATTATGTATTAAAAATAGTAATTCTTATCAACCTATTTTAATATTTCAGACTTGACCCATTATTATTAACAATAAACAAATTACCCATAAATTAACTAATTATAGTCAAATGACTATTCAAAATTATAAAAGAATAACTTTTTGGGTCCGGGTCATTACAAGACGTCTACTTTATTTCAATATTGAAAATAAAAGATATGTATAATAAAATCTAAATACGAACTTTTTATGATCGCGTGAAGCACAAGCTGATTCACTAGTTAAATATTAGGCATAGACAAAACCTGCTGTAAGGCAATGTTGAATATCAGAGGAACCTGTGTGGATAAAAATATAGTTTAGAAATAAAATTTTGGTGTTTTGTTTGGTTGTCAAGTCTGAATAACTTATTCCATTATATTTATATCATAACGATGAGATAAATTATTTCATATATGATCGGATAACTTATCCCAAAATAATTAATCCTACTTGCTCTCAACCAAACGACCTTAAAAACACATTTGCACTTGAACATCACATTATTATATTACCCTAATTAAGTACTTTACTTATAATTGTATTTTTTTTTTGTAAAAATAAATTAAAAAAAGAACTACGACAAACAATTACTCCAAACACAAAAAAATTGTGATTATTCTTATATTATTTAATGGAATAATTTCTGATCTATAATTGAGATATTCTGTAATCATTCTTCTCTTTACTTTGCTTCATGTGTCATCTCGATTTTCCTCTAATAAATCATTGGACTAAAACGTAAATACTTAGTTAGAAATATGAATACTAAAATAAATAAATAAATACAATTAACTTACATATAAATGAATAATATATACATGCATACAAACTTAATGGATATTCACTAAATATATATAAAAAAATATGCATAAATATTAACCAATGAGGAATGCAGATGAATACATTGATTTAATATATATTCATACAAAAATACATGGATATATATATATACAAATATATAGTAAACTAATATACAAATGAATACATAGAATTAGAATATATCTATACAAATCAACAGATAAGATAAAGTATAGATGAATTTGGAATGAAATTTGAAAAAAAAAATAAGGTTGATTTGGAAGAGAAAGCTTTGGAGATAATAAATAAGGAATAGTGACCATAAACATGTCTGAAAATAAATATTTAATCATGTAATAACATATTTGCTATTTAATATTTAAATAAATTCATAATGAGTAAATAAAATATATTATAGCTATGTGCCTTAAATATAAAACAGATTTTGTTATATGGAAAATTACGCAACAAAGCAAATTAATACTATTTAATTACTCATCATAGCTATAGTCTGCTATAATTGCCACTCGCGACTAACATTATACATTAAATAAATGGGCTGAAATCGAGTTTGTATAATTAGTCACGTTTGTATATGTATAATTCACCAGAATATACAAATACTTATGTATATTATACAATTATTTAGCCTATATTCACATACAATTTACCTCGCTCCCGCTCTCTCTCCTCTCTCCTCCCTCTCCCAATCTGCTTGCCCCTCTCCTCCCTCTCCCAATCTCGTTTGCCCCATATACAAATGTATATGTATAATATACAATTATATACAATTGTATACATGTACAATTCACCTCTCTCCCACTCTCTGTCCTCCCTCACTCGTCTCGCTCCTCTCTCTCTCGACCTCGCTCGCCTCTCTCCTCCCTCTCCCAGTCTCGCTTGCCTCTCTCCTCCCTCTCCGTATCTCTCTTGCCATGTATACAAATAAATATGTATAATATACAATTATCTAACCAATATATATTACAATTCACCTTTCTCTTTCCCAGTCTCGCTCGCTTCTCTCCTCCATATAACATGTAGCTACAAATTGTAATTATCAAACTATAATTATGGAGAGTAATTAATTATTTTTAAGTGGTTATATGTGAAAGTTTCCCTTTGTTATATTATGTAGTTTTTCCTATTTTTTTTAATATAGAAGGGATAAAATTACCCTTAAAACTATTTTAAATACACCATATATATCCTCTATTATTTTTTTTATATTAAAAATATTCCTTTCATCTAAGTAGAGGACCACAACAACCTTTTCTTTAGTGATGATTAGTGAAATCTTACTAGATTCTACTTGAGTTTTTCGCTACAATCATTCCTCAACGATGATTCAGATCTACCGTACATCCTTGTATTATCTAAGTGAGCAAAAAAACATCCTTATATTATCCAAAAAATAACAAAAATCATCCTTTAGCCTATTTTTATTAAGAAATTGATTGAACCAATAAAAAAATATTTTTATAATTTGGTCACGACTTGGCCACAACGAAAAGATCAAAGTTACGTAAAAAGAATAAGGATCTGGATAGGAAATGAATCTTGAATTTAAATTTCGTGTGTTGTTAGTTTATAGAGTATGTTTTTTTTTGCATCACCAAGTAAGTTGACTTGCACCAATATATAAGTTTTGAAATATTTATACATTACGTTCCAAAGGTTAGAATAATTATTTCAAATACGGAAAAGGGCCTAAAATAACGTCGAAGTATTTAAAATGGTACAAAATTACCCTCCATCCACCTATTAGCTCCAAAATGTCCTTCTCATCCATCTATTGGCTCGAAAATACCCTTTTCATCCACCTATTGGCTCCAAAATACCCTTCTCATCCATCTTTGGGTTCAAAACTGACCACTTATTTAACGGTTTTAAAATTAAATTGTTTAAGTATTTTTTAAAATACTTGGCGCTCAACTATTGGTTATAGTTTAATTTATTAATATGATTTTTATCCAACCCACTACCCACTCAAAACTAACTAAACCCCATCCAATTAATAAACCAATTATAATATTAAAATTGTCATAAACACTACTAAAACACGTCAAAATTATAGATTCCTGAAAATAACATGCAAACTTATTCGAGTCTGAATCGAAGTCCCAACTAAATTTAAGTTGAACCGTTTATTTAGGAGGATACTTTCAATAGGATTGTCTTTCATATGTTTGAATTCGAAACTTATGATTATTACATCCCGAATTAATTATCAATATAATTTTATAAATATTTATGATTTCTTTTAAAACCTTAATATAATATTTTAAAAAAAGTAATCTATAAAGTAACATCACATAATTGAGATGAAAGAATAATTAAGATGAACATAGTCAGACTTTTAAGTTTATCGGTAATTTTTACTTAGACAATTGAATGTATGATAATTTTCTTCTATAAATATTTTCACCTCAAATTTTTAAAAACACTCATTGCCAGTAGCTTTTCTGTTGTTACATTAGTAATGTGATGGGTTTATTAATTTCTTGGTGTTTAATTACTAATAAGTGGGTAGTGGAATGATTTATAAATTATACTGATAAGTTAAATTATAACAAATAGTTGAGTGCCACTTATGTTAAAAAATATATAAATAGTTTAATTTAAAACCGTTAAATAAGTGGTCAATTTTGAACCTAAAGGTGGATGACAAGGGTATTTTAGAGCCAATAGGTGGGTGAGAAGGTTATTTTGGAGCCAATAGGTAGATGGAGGGTAATTTTGTACCATTTTCAATACTTCGAGTGTATTTTAGGCCCTTTTTCGTTTCAAATATGTTGCATCCAACTATTAGAGATTTTCTTTAGTAAAGTATTGAGGAGTATATACTATATATACAATGTTCACATTTTATACAATGTACAGAAATGCTGAAACTTAGTGAAATCACGTAGGTGTTTAGTTATTAAAATAAAACAATAATTACTTTATTTATAATTTTTGATGTTGGAGCAGTATTTATTTTTTTCCAAAGAATATTTGGAATTTGAATATATTTGTCTGAATATAATTTAAACTCTCAATTTCAAAGTTTAAAAAAAATCACCTAATTTGATTAGCTTAGCCATGTGTACATATATTCATTCGACTTGACACATTTTTTGTTGGGGCATGAGTTTCTTAAAAAAATAGACAAAAGGATGAATCATGTAAATTTTTGAATAGTTTAGGGATTTTTTCTGTTCACTTGTATAACACAAGGATGTACTTTAGATTTTGATCATACTCTAGGGATGATTTTAGCCAAAAACTCAATTCTGCTTGGTATTTGAAGTGTCAAAAAATTGCCTACTTAGATATCCACCTAAGTAATCCAACATAGCTTAAACATCCTTCTCTCTAAATTGATGTCTTCCTCTCCCATTTAGAAACTTAATGCCACAACTTACTCATCAGATCATGTGAGCACTTATTTTAACGTCTAGGTTGGAGAATTTTTACCACCAAATTTGTAAACAGGCAATGCAAAAATTATCAAGTTACTACAAAATTTCCTTTAGAACTTTATGAAAACGTAAATCTTTAATGAAGACCTCTTATAAAAGACAAAAATCCCCCGTAAGAAACTAGTCTAATCTGGTAAAGAGATACTAAAAGAGTAAAATTTATAAATGGAAACAAGATAACTCTAACCACAAGGAAATGAAAAACGGAAGTTTTTGGAGAGCATCACCGTCGTTACCTATAAAAAAAATCACTGATCCAACAAACATACTACGTCAAATGGCATGACAAGAGTACTATCTGTACAAACAATGTACTGATAGACATCATCGGTCGATCCGTACTTACCACATAATATAATATAGATAATCAGGAAAAGACATGCAATATGATAGTTTACACTTGTAACACCCCCAAAAATTTCTAAGCTAAAGGACCAAACTAGTCTTTATTTGCATATAAGGTTTTGTTGCGTTATTCTTAAATTGATCATCTATGTAAAGTTAATTTCTTTACTATGACAATGATTTTTTATATCAATTAAGGTCACTAAAAACTCATAGCACAAAGTTGAGTTGAAAGTTTCCTTATCGATTAAGTTTTGATGTAAGATTTTACTCGAGTTAACTTTAAATGACATAAAGAGCTACGTGTCCCATAATCTTTCCGTTTAAGGGTATTTGAATCTTCTTTCCAACGCCACTAATTTTGAGTCAATCCTTGTTTTGAGTAAAAAGTTATGACCATTTTAGTAACCTAATTAGGCAACAGGAAAACATTAAAAGGGGTCGTTTTGTCTTTTTACCTCTAAGAAAACGCTACATGAATTTCTTGACTAATTAAAGAACAAATAAAAATAGTTCAGTATCGTAATCCATCATTCTCTTCCCTCTCAAACCTTAAGGCAAAATCCCAAGGAAAAATTAAAGTGGAAGACTCTATTCAAGATTCTTTCCATTTTTTTCAAGATTCTTCTTCAAGGTAAGTTTTTCACCAAGAATTCAATTCTTTTTAACTTATATTTCTCCATACAATTATGAATCACTATGAAAATTACAATTCTTAGCCATGGATATTTCAAGAAACTAATTCAAGAATCTAAAGAAATGTTATCTTGATTTTTCTCCTTCAAGCTAGGGTTTCAAGGCACTTTTAATCAATTTCTTCGTCAAGATTCTTCAAGAACCTTATTTTTTAAGATATATCAGACTATCATATCTTTGGACTAGTTCTTCCTCACACCCTACATGTACTTTCAATTCAGTAAAATAATAATCTAGGATTCTATCACTAAATTTGAGTATTCTTGAGATAAGTTGATTTTGCGTTCTTGAGTATCTTAATCTTTTTGAAATTCTATTCCTAATTATTTAATTGCTATATGTTATGAATTAAGATTCTTAGTTGATTCGTTTATGTATATATTTCAGCATAAACCCTATAAATTGAGTAATCTTGAGATAAGTAGTGCCCTTGAGTTCTTTTGTTCTTGAATTCTGAGTATTGAATTTCCATATTGCTATTAAGACCCATGGGTTGAGTCGTTAATGTACACAATTCTGCATGAAACATATGAATTGAGTTACCACATTTTAAAAAGATTTTTAAATCCAACACTTAGGTTCTTAAACTGAGTTTTGAGAAAGTAAAGATGAGCTTTGAGAAAGAGTTTCTAAAACATGATCAATATGACAATCGAGTATGCCATCAATGTTTAAGCATTATTATAGCTATATATACCATTAATTTTTGTGTAGTATGACTTCTGGAGTCATCAATGGTCATATTATAATTTAATTTTAAATTGTTTTGAGAAAGAGTTTTCAAGTATGAGTATAAGGGGACTGACTATATATCCCAGAACCATCAATTTTTACATTGATAAAGAAGAAACTGAGATTTCTAAATGAGTTATGAGTTCCAAAGTTATTTCTAGAGTAGTTACCTTTTTTAATAGGGTAGTTTGAGCAATTATCTCAAACCAGAAGAAAAGTTATTTTTTTAAAACATATGAGCATAAATGTATATTATTAGGAGTAGTATTGAGCACCGATATGGGGAAGAGTTCAAAAAACTCACAACCCCATAAACCATGTATGCAAACATAGGTAAAGGGTCATACTTTTTTTAGATGATTCCTTATTGATTTTAAGCATAAATTAGTGGATCTACTTAGTTGAGGTGTGCTATACTCCGTCAAGGTATAAGACAGTTCTAGCAGCGTGGGCGAGACGTTGTATCACCACTTAACTCATAATGATGATTGTTGGTTGGAGAGTCTCTCAATATAGTTAAAGTGTAATTTTATGTATCACTTATTTTGTTGAGTTCAGAGATGATAAAGTATTTTTAAAGTTTTAAATGATTTAACTCCTTTATATCTTTATATTCATCTTGATTACATTGTTATCTATTGTAGTCCTTTCTTTTCATTGTTTTATTATTCAGCTATATTACATACTTGTACATTCGATGTATTGATGTCATTCGGCATGCTTCTTTTTCAGATACATGTTCTTAGGATCCTAAACAAGAGTTTGTTGAGATCACTTCATCCGCTCGTCAGCATTCAAGTGAAGTCTCCTTGCTTTTGGAGGAATCCAGTGAAACACCCTCAAAATGAAATAAGATGAACTAGAGCCCGAAGGGCAGCGGAAACATTGCTAGATTGAGATCTGCAGGGTGGCGGACCTGCCCAGTGCTTTAAGGTCGGAAGGAGAAGTGTGAGAAGCTTTGAATGGAAGCCCCGGTAAACGGGGATAGTAACTCTAAATGTCCTAAGGAAGCAAAATTCTTATTAGTTAATAACTAGTTAAAATAATAAAAAATAACTTTTGAAGTCAGTTTAAAAAGTTTTGAAGTCAAACGTCAAATGACGACCAAGACATCCGGAAAATTAGTCTTGTGTGTGCTAGTGTGTCCTAGAATGAATGAATGGGGATTTTGGGGTGAACAATCTTCGTGAGTAGAGATGTAGTCTCTAGTAACAACCTCAATATTCCTCAGAGCTTTTCAACGAATAAATGATAGGTTTTGATGAGTACTCTTCGTGACTTGAGATGTAGTACTTAGTAGAAATCCCTTAACCTATAGATAATGAATGTAATTAAAGTCCAAAACTTCTTGGGAATGCTTAGCACCGAGAGGATTTGAGAAGGGGTGGATACTCTTCGTGAGTAGAAATCTAGTATCCAAAAGAAACCTCTTGATATGATTACTCTTCGTGAGTTGAGATGCAGTACTTAGAAGCAATCTCGTTATCCCTTAACTATGTGCCTGTATAGAACCAGCTAGAGGTATTCCACGTAAAGGCTAAAAGAACGACCCTACCTTAGGCAAGTGGGGATCCCTCATCTGGTAGGGGCTTATATTGGGAATTCCATGTTAAGATCCCATGGTCTATGCTGGTTAAAGCTTTCTTCCACAAAAGAATATAATGAACTAGGTCTTTCTAAGGGTTTACTACTTAGGGTAGGTGTTGGAATGGGACTCCATCTATGATTGCACAAGTAGGCAATTGGAGGGAGTCTTGGTGTTTCCTTATAATGTTAATGAATTGAATGAGTTTTAATATGATGTTAATGAAGTAAGTTGACTTTATGCCTAAGGTTGATGAAACATGTTGGTCTTATGTCTAATGTTAATGAAGGTTATATGAATGATCGAATGTGACGTGCCTAGTCTCGGGTGGTTCCAAAGAAGCACTAAGTGTGCCTACTTTCTCATTGCACTAGTGTAACTTGGAGTTATCTTAGGGTATGGTCTTTATGTGAAGTTCTTAAATGCATGAAGGGTTTCCTCCAGTATCTCTAGTAATGAATGTTTACTTCTTGAGTTGTGATGAAAAGGAAATATATCTTTGGTATTCTTAAGGATCACTTAGGTGTGTATTGAATAAGTTGTATGGGCGGGTCTCTTCATGTCTTACCTAGGTGGGTCTTAGGATAACTTTGGATAGATGGTCTAAATGGTTAATGGGTTACTTAATGAATATGATTATAAGTTGAGAATTATGAGAGTATTACATTGTATGTTAATGATTGGCTTGTATGATATCTTTTACGCTTGGCTGATGAAGTTTTATCAAAATAGCTTGAAAAGCATATTTCAACTAAAATGTCCTCTTTAAAGCATGTTTTTGCATGATTTCCATACTTAGTGCTTAATTGTACTAACTCCATATTCTTCTCAATTTCTACAAGTATTGGTGGAAGAAAATGTGGATCTTAGAGTTGAAGCTTGGAAAGGAGATTGTTCTCTCAAAAGTCTTGATACGTCCTCATATGTTCGAGGACGTGAATGTTATTTGTAGTTTTCTTTCATTAAAGACATTGTATAAAGACTAGTATCTTTATTTCAACATAAGGGCTATGACCCTATGATAATGAGATATGTCTAGGATGGCTTAAGATGAGACTTAGTTCTTCTTACATTTTATAAAAGAGTTCTTTTATTAACTTTATTTTGAAAACTTTTAATTCCGCACTACTTTTCATACCTATGTGAGAAATTAATGCTAAGAGGTTTGTATAAGACCTACGAGAGGTCGAATACGCCAGTAACAACTAGGGGGTTCTCTCGGGTCATTACATCCTGTTTTATGAGTTATTAGTATTTCTAGATTTTGAGTAGTCATGGTTCTTGTACCGATGCTCCTCTATATATATTAGATGCTTCATATATAGATAGTTTTGGGAAGTCTTTCAGTTTCAGATATTTTATTTAAAATTTATGTTTCATACTCAGTATATTTAGTTTAGTTTTGAGATTCAGTAAACTAGTTTTAAACGTTTCCTTCAATTTGATACTTATGTATGCTTAAGTTAGTCTTCCACTTGTAGTTAGCTAGGATGAGGGTTTGCTTGGGGACCAACAATGATTCTCGAGTAACGGCCACGTCTAGGTTGTAGGCTGGGGTCGTGACAAACTTGGTATCAGAGCATATAGTTCAAGTGTCCTAGGGTGCCTATGAAGCCATATTAGTAGGATATTATTCATGGTTGTTACTTGTGAGGGTCTTACTTCTATATATGAAGAACTACAAATGTTTAGGAAAAATTTCCCTTATTTCATACTCTATATCTTGCATAAGAGATGTGTCATAAGGAAATTATTCAAAACTCGTGTATTTCTCAAATTCATTCGACTATCCCCCCATACAAAAGGTAGTTGAAAAGAAAAGTCAGTTCATTATCGATGAGTGAATCTTAAAAAAGTTCTAGAGAAAGTCATGAGACTACACATGGTCTTGAAAGAAGACCGTGAGTAATTTTAAGTGTTTAGTTTTGAGGTAAAAGCAAGATGTATTTCATGACTCTTTTCTCTAAACCTTGTTTCAGTTGAGACCCTTATGCGAAAGTATGTTTTGGACCATGGGTAGTATTTCACCCGAAAAGAATATAAGCTATGAGATTATAAGCAATAGTAGTATGAGTGCCCAAAGGTAGAGGAATGCATGCAAATGTTTAGTAATCTAAGAAAGGGGGATGGTTTTTTGGCAAGCTATCTTACTATAGTCATTCACCTATTAAGTTATTAATGAGGAGTTTTCCATTATGGATAGACTAAGAAGCGATGAGCTGTGAAGATTTCATGATAGGAAGTAGAGTAAGAGTTGAAAGTTAGGATGAGTTAGAGTAATGCTTTAACTAGAAAGGAGTTTATGATGAGGTGTCATTGTGTTGGTAACGACCAACTGTAAGTGTTGAATACAAGAGCATTATTACTCTTGAGGTGATAGCTATAAGCTAGACTACTGATTTTAAGGAAGAGCCCATAATATTAGAAGTGTTATAGAACGAATTAGGCAATGATGTATAATGAATGAGTAACTAGTACTTAAGTGTTGAAGTGGAATGTGATGGTGATTTGTAAGTATGAAGACTAGGAGATAAAGATTGATTACTTGACATGAGATTTGAGTGGGTGAGATGTTTCTTAATTTGTATCTAGTAGTTGTAAGTTAGTATAGTAAGTGAGCAATCATATCGATATTCGTATTTAGTAATAAACATTAAGCTTGAATTTGAGATGAGTTCCATGATCAAAATAATGGAAACATGAGGGTGATGATGTTAGTCTTGGGATGTGATGACTTGACATGGAGTAGGTGAGGAAATTGAGATGTTATATGCAATAAATGTGAGTTGTACAAGTGAGAGACCCTAACTTTTTGATAAGGGCAGTAAAGTGTGGCTAGATCATAAGAGTAAAAAAAGAATTAAGAGGTGTACCTAAATGGCATGTAATAAGATGAGGTTCCAATTGAGTTAATGATGTTCTTCATGTGTCCCTAGATAGTATAATTGAGCTACTAATGTGGGATAGGCTAATGTAAGCATTGGATTTTCCCTTAAGAGATAGATGAAGCAGTCTTATAAGCCTTTGAGAAGAGGTTAAGAGAAGCATCTTATAAAGAGGTCCTCCCTATGAATTGAAGGATTCTTGGTACCTATTTATGGATAGTTGAGTAGTCATGAGATAAGATTTTCCAAGTATTGGAGTAAGGCAATTGTTAAATAATTTCGAGAAGATGGAATAGGTCCATAGATTTCAAAGTGTCAACTCCGAACCTAAGGGGAAGATGATAAGGTGAGGAGTCAAGTCAAGTGTTGAGAATGAGATAGTAGCAGTGTGATGATAGAGAAGAAAATTGTTATTTCTTATTGTGATAGTTATGGTGTGTTTATTCTATCTAATTTTATGAATGTGGAGGGAGACAGAGATAAGGTTTTATGATGAGTAATAAGTCAGCTTACTGTTGTAATGCATGAAAATTCAATTGGTAGAGATGGTGAGAAGTTTCTAGAAAGTGGGTTAGTAGGAGTCTATGGAGTGATTAAGGTTATAGGCTTGAATGTGGTGTTGTTAACATGTGAACAAATGCATGATGCATTAGGTACTTCTTGATATGAGCCCAAGGTTGGTTGAATGTGGTGGTAAGAAGTAATATTCTTGGGATGGGATTTCCTATAGAGGTATGGAACCCAAATCATACGATTTTGGGTTAAGCTTGAAAATAGTAAGAGTAACCCCGTTCCATTTCCCAGTCCAACTGTCATTCGAGGGCAAATGATCTAAAGGGAGAGGTATTGTAACACCCCAAAAATTTCTAAGCTAAAGGCCTTATCTTAGAAACTTAATTAGTGAGGAGACTTTATATGCATGTAAGGTATTATCAGGTTATTCGTTCACCCACATGCCAATCATGTCATTTTTCAGTTCAAATATCATTCTTGAAGTTTCTTTCAAAATCATGATTTATTGAGGTTTTGATGAGTTTTTTTATATAAGTTTGGTTATTTTGAGGGTATTTTTAAGTGTATTGTTTTATACTTATGTTGTGTACTAAAATCTAAGTGAATTGGGAAGAAATCATTCGATTCTAGGTTAATTTGGGTTAGAAAACGAGGATGAAAATTCATCAGGAAGTTTTGGGCAGGGGCTGGTGCGCCGCACACGAAATACACCAGAAAAGCTTTTCTGTAGTTTAGGTCATGGGGTGCTATGCTAGTCAGTGCGCCCCAACTTCTATCAGTTGTTTAGGGGATGACGCCCTATGCCACTCAGTGCGCCAAGGTTGCCAAGTCCCCTACTCTTTTGTCCATCCTTTTGTATGAGTTCCGTCGAAACCTAACTATGTTTTTAATTGATTTCTACACACTAAGTTACATCTAAACAATTGAGAGATTATTCATAACATGAATCATAACGTTGAATTCATAATTAAAATTAAAGGTAGAGCTACGAGTCAAGTCTCGAGAGTTCTTTCGAGTCATTTGAGAAGTCTTTTACAAACCTTTTTAAACTTGTTTAAAGACTTGAGCATATGAGTTTGAGGAAGTATAGAGATGAATTCATTTTCTGTAAAATGATATATGAGAACTAAGTATTCACAAGAGTAAATGTTTTCATATTTAAGATGAGAGAAATACAGATTTCCAAGAGAGTTAATGAGCAGTTTTGAGTACTATCTCTTTTTATAGAACCATTTTGAGCTATCATTTCAAACAAGATTTATGTTTTTGAACATATGATCTAGTTATATTTTGGGAATACTATTAAGCACCGATATGGGGACGAGTTCAGATAACTCAAAGTCCTCATAAATAATATAGCCAACGTGGGTAGAAAGGTTCATAGTTTTTAGATGACTGCTTATTACTTTTTAGTATCGACTACTGGATCTACTTACTTAGTAGGTCCTATACCCCGGGAAAGGATAGGACAGTTTTGGCAGTGTGGGCTAGATGTTGTATCATCATATAGATCATAGTGATAGTGTCGATTAGAGAATCTCCATAGTGTTATTTTGATTCTTATATACAACATAATTATTTTGTATTCTTGCATGCAAACTGATTTACATTGTATTTTGTAATGCATTGAGTTATTGTCTATTGTTTTAAAAGCTTTTATTTATAATGCATCTTTACTACTACTTTATATTGAATTGAGTTGAGGTTGAGTTGAGTTTAGACGAAGTAAGTTGTTTCTTTCAGTTCCAGTTCAATTTATGTCATGTTTAGATTTCCCCTCACATGATCGTACATTCCATGTACTGACGCCATTTTACCTGCATCTTTTATGATGCAGATACATGTGATCAGGATCAACATCTAGCGTTTCGTTGATCCAATTCAGTTTCGGAGTTCAACAGTTATAGGGTGTTTATTAAGTCGTGTCTTTAGGGTCACGACCCAGGGGTACCCTATTGATGTAACAAGGCACATAGAACTCTGAAAGGCACCATGTAAGCCACTTAGTATATCATAACATAAATATATAACAATAAAGAGTAAAAACGCATTTTAAGCCCAAAATTTACATAAGGAAATGCGGATGTCTAGACTTATCCCAATATAGTCATCTAGTACAATATTGGGATCAAATAGGGTCACAGTCCTTACAACATAATTTTAAATGGAAATATAAGAAAATGGAAGTACAAACAAAACACCCATCCTCAAATCATGAGGACTCATCACGGGCTAGGAGAATAGTCGAATCCAAACTTGAACCAAATTAAGACAACTCAAACACCGGACCATACACATGTGGAAAATGTAAGAAAATATGGGTTAGTACAAAAATGCACTAAGTATGATAGCGATGCATGAAACATTGAAAACAATCTGAAAGGGAAATTTTAGTCTAATGCATGAAATTTAATAAGTCAAAACATCATTTTGAAGGTAATGGATAAATATAAGTCATAAGCATATTCATTTCATAGATCATTATATCATAGGTGAGACATACCATAGTACCCTCAAAGCTTACTTGCGCAATGCATGAGGAAGATCCAGTAATCCCACCCATGCTAAGTATAGATCCTTGAGTAGACATAGTTCATAAATCATATTCTTGTTCATACAATCATAGTGGGGATACGCCTTGACAAACATAGACCATGTGAGCTTAACATGGAATCCAGTGTCCACCCCACAACGAAAAGGGGTTGTCCTACCTTCCTAAGGTAGAACCATACTCTTAGCTTATGTGTACCCACTAGCTAAAGACCTATGAGGCCACATGGTTTATGGGATAAGGGGATTTCTACTAGAAAATTCGGCCTCTACTGACGTGAGGGCTTCCATCCTAAGAGATTGCTCCTACAAACCCAACCTCTAATTTCTTGAGAGCTTCCATATCATAACAATATCCACTCGGTGCTAAGAATTAATTTTCACGGATTTCATATTAAATCTGAACCTAAGTTCATACTCGTGGAAGATTTCTTGACACTGAATCTAACATAATTCATACGATAACTCCTAGATTCAATACGCGAGAATAACCTTTCGATCTTATAATCATCATATTTTTAGAAAATCTTTCACATCATATCAACTTTATTCATAGGTGTGTAAATGAGTATAGCCTTTAAATAACACACACCATCACAATTCTCACTTTACTCTCAAATCGTTCTTCAAGCATATACATAAATCTCATAAACATGTATAATTCTCAGAATTTCCCTTCAAGGACCATATATTATATTCCATCAACACATATATAAATACTACATTAGACATGGATATAATCATAATTCAAGTAACCTAATACCTAATTTCATAAGAACTTCTATCATCAACAAACCCACATCATAAGATCATAATTTAGGAATATGGGGGTTTAATGGGTTCTTAAGTCTTTCAACATAAAATCATCAATTTATACACAATATATCATAAATCAATCATTAAAAATGTTTTGAAAGGAACCCATGAGATTGAAGTCAAACCCTAACTTTTGAGGGAAATCACTAGTTTTGAAATTGAGTTTGGAGGGACTCCATAGATGAATCCTATCCATGGATGAAGAACTCCTATACCTTATATATGAATATCTAAAGAATTTGAGTAGAAAACCTAGCTTCTTGAATCCGATCTCCAACTTTTCTCTTCTTCTTCTTCCTTGAATTTTCTAGATAGAGAATTTTTAAGAAGAGATGAACAATGGTAAATATTTGGGTGTTTGGAAAATATGATTTAGTTTTGGTAAATTTGACTTAAAAATGACTTATATAGGTGTATAAAACTAATGAAAAATGACCTCACTTAATACACAACTTAAGAGGAATTACCTAAAATAACCCTCACTTTGGGTGGGCTGTCTAGGGGTCACGACCCTGTTAACCGTCAAGGGCACCACAACCTGTGAAGGGGCCCGTGGTCCCTTGAACAATATCTATGCCACAAACTCCAAAAAACCCCAGTCGTTAAGACTAGTCCATGGCCACTCCCACGAGCCTTGAAGGCCTTCACGAGCCGTGAAGTGGCTCGTCTGGAGGAGGCCATTTTAGGCAGGCTTGAGGGGCTCACTGCCTCACCACCAGGGGTGGAACCATGGGACGTGGTGGCCACCACAAGCCGTGAAGGCTTTTGTCGAGGTGTATAGTGCCCTAGCAAGCCAGTGTATCTTTGGCCCATTTCCTTGTCCCTTGCTAATTTCCCTAGGCTCTAATCCTTCTTCCTTGACGTTAACCTTTACGCTTAGCTCTAGATTAACCTAAAAACGTTCCGGGTTGTTACAATATCTCTCCTTGGGGAAACTAGTCCTTGAATGACAATATAGACACCTTACAGAAGAAAATACTTAAAACTAACAACCCATCATGCATGCAACATCAAAATAATGCACAATTCAAAGGATGAAACCTCAAATCCATCTCAAACGTAATCTATGAAACATAAGGAAGTAGGAACTACATATAACAACCCATTATGCATTAAAACTCAACATTTCTAATATTCATAGGAGGAACTACCTTCTTGAACTAAAAGCATGCTCAACACCACATCATGGATCCAATAAGCAATTTATCTAAAAAGAATTCTAAAATTGATTCATCAACTCAACTCATGAAGTCTAATATGAAACTCATACTAAATGCACAACAACATGAGGAACACATAAATATTGAAAACTCATTTTTTAATAAACATGATTTTCTTAAGAACATCCATAACATAAGGAAATCATGAAAGAACACATATAACAGACATGACTGTCAAAACTATAAAATTCAATAGGAACTACTTACCTCAAGCTTAAATAGGAATAGAAGGAAATATATGAGGGTATCGAGATTTCATATCGGCCTTGACCTCCCAAGTAGAACCCTCAACTAAGTTATTCCTCCATAAGAACTTTACAGATGCTATTTCCTTATTTCTCAACCTTTTAACTTGACGGTCTAAGAATTCTACCGGAACTTCCACATATGAAAGACTCTCATCGACCCCAACCCTTCTAATGGGATAACAGATGTTAGATCTCTAATACACTTCCTGAGCATAGAAACATGAAACACCGGATGAACCGGAGCCAACGATTTGGCAAATCTAACTCATAGGCAACTTTCCTAAGACATTACATATCGGGGACTAAGTTTTCCTTTCTTGCCAAATCTCATCACACCTTTCATAGGTGAGATTTTAGATAGAACCAATCATTAACCTCAAATTCTAGGTCCGTTCTCACTGGCATAATACTTTTGATGACTTAAGGTCATCCTCAACCTATCTCTAATGAGTTGTACTTTCTCAATGGCCTCATAAAATAGTTTGGACCAATTAGAGAAATTTCACCTACTTCAAACCAACCAACCGGAGACCTACATCTCCAACCATAAAAAGCTTCAAAGGGAGCAATTCGATGCTTGAGTAATAACTATTATTGTAGGAAAACTCTATTAATGGCAAGTCGTCATCCCAATCACCTTTGAAGTCTATAACTCATGCCTTAACATATCTTCCAATAATTGGATGGTACTCTCCGCTTTCCCATTGGTTTGGGTATGAAAAGTTATACTAATCTTAACCTTTGTGCCAAGACCTTTTTGGAATGACTTCCAAAAGTGTGAAGTAAATTGGGTAACTCAGTCCGAAATAATAGATAAAGAAACCCATGCAACTTCACTATCTCTCTTATATACAACTTGGCATAGTCTTCTACTGAAAAAGAAACCTTGACGGGAATGAAGTGGGCTGATTTTGTCATTTGATATATAATGACCCAAATAGAATCATCTTGCCTTCGGGTGCGAGGAAAACCCAAAACAAAATCCATATTAATCTCTTCCACTTCCAAGTGGGGATATCTATATCTTGGGCCAAACCTCCTGGCCTTTTATGCTCTACCTTTACTTGTTGACAATTCAAACATTTGGCCACAAACCAGACAATATCTTTCTTCATTGCGTGCCAGCAATAGACTTCCCGTAGGTCGCGATACATCTTGGTAGATCCCAAATGAATAGAATACTAAAAACTATGGGATTCTTATGGAATTTGTTCCCTTAAACCATCAAGTCCAGAACACATAAATGATCTTGGAAACTAAGCACCCCATCTCCCGCTTGGGAGAAAGACCCAACGAACTTCTTAAGTACAGACTCTTTAAACTCAACTAATATAGGATCAAGGCCTTGCTTAAAATTCACATCCAACTCAAAGGACGATTCGGAATCATTTTGGACCATGACACCACCCTTGGTGGAATCCACTAGTTGAACACCTAGCCGAGTCAACCTATGTACATCACAAATAAATTCTTTCTTTTCTTCCTATACATGAGTCCCACTACCCATGGAGAATCTACAATGTTAATCCGCTACCACATTAGCTTTGTCAGAGTCGTAAACTACACTCATGTCATAATCCTTCAATACTTTTATCCACCTTCTTTGCTAAATATTCAAGTCCCTTGACTAAGCATATATTGTAATATCTTGTGTTTGGTATATACATCAACATGCACCCCATACAAATAATGCCTCCATATTTTTAAGGCAAATACAACCACCGCTAACTTAAGGTCATGGGTCGAATAATTATTATTATAGACCTTAAGTTTACTTGAAGCATAGGCAATCATCTTACCATTTTGCATAAGCACACATCCAAACCCAACTCTAGAGGTATCACAATATACCACAAAACCATCCATACCTTCCTGTAAGGTCAACATCGGAGCGGAAGTAAGTCTATCTTTCAACTCTTGGAAACTTTTCTCACAAGATTCAGACTACACAAACTTAGCCTTATTCTGAGTCACGGTCATCAACGGTGAAGCAATGGAGGAAAACCCCTCAACAAACCTCCTACGGTAACCGGCCAAACCCAGAAAGATTTTAATGTCAAAAAGAGATAGAGATATAGGTAAACTTTTGACCGTATTTGTCTTCTTAGGATATACATCTATATTCTTGTGTGACACAATATGACCAAGGAGTGCTAACAGATCTTAACCCAAACTCAAACTTGCTATACTTCGCAAAAAGTTGACGGTCCTTAAGAACCTACAATACAAATCTCAAATGGTCATCATGCTTATTCTCACTCTTTGAATATATCAAGATGTCATTAATATATACTATCACAAACATGTCAAGATATTGTTGGAATACTCTATTCATAAAGTCCATGAAAGCCTCTGGAGCGTTAATCAACCAAAGGAAATTTCTAGGAATTCATAGTGACCATATCTTATTCGGAAAGCCGTCTTGGGAATATCAACCCCTCTCACCCGCAATTAGTGATAACCCAATCGAAGATCAATCTTAGAGAAATAATAAGCCCCTTGAAGTTGGTCAAACAAGTTATTCATTCTTGGAAGGGGATACTTTTTCTTAATGGTCACTTTATTCGATTCACGATAATGATGCACATTATAAGAGATCCATCCTTCTTTCTAATACATAAAACTGAAGCACCCATTGATAGATACTCAATTGAATAAAACCCTTGCATAGTAGATCCTTCAACTGTTCTTTCAACTTTTTTAACTCGACCTGAGCCATTGTATAAGGAGGAATAGAGATAAGTTTCGTATCTGAAAGAAAGTCAATACCAAAATAAATTTCCCGCTCGAGAGGAATATCGAGCAATTCATTGACAAAACATCCAAAAACTCATTAACTACTGGAATGAACTCTAGAGAAGGGGTTTAAGATTTAACATCCTTTACCCTAACAAGTACTAAGTACACCATTTGGAGATCATCTTTCTAGATTGAAGGTAGGATACAAATTGACCTCTAGGCGTAGAATTCCTCCTTTCCACTCTAAAATAGGCTCATTCAGAAATTGGAATTTAACCACCCAAGTTATATAGTCGATAGAGGCATAAAATGCATGTAACCAGTCCATACCAAGAATCACATTAAGTCTTGAATATCAACCTCTACCATATCAACAAGAGTAACTCTATGGGACATGAAAACAGGATATCTTCTATAAACCCTCCTAGCCACCACAAAATCACCAATGGGAGTAGAAACAGAAAAATGTTCTAATAATTCTTTCGGAGAAACATCAAACCTTCTTGCCACAAAGAGTGTCACAAAATATAAAGTAGCACCTGGATCCAACAAAGCATACACATCAACAAGAAATACTTTTAACATACTGGTCACCACAGCTGGGAGCTCTCTTGGTCCCCTCGAGATCGAAGAACATATAAGCAGTTTTTCTTTGGAGCATCGGAGTTTTAACCGAGGAGGATTTTCTTGCCTCTCTTCCTTTAGCAATATGCATAGGACAATCTCTTATCTTGTGACCACTTTTTGAACAACCATATAAACCATCCGTCACAACTAGACACTTAGCATCATGTTTCCTTCCATACTTTGCAGTATCAGGCTTATTCACATAAGAACCACCACTATTACCTCCTTAAGGTTTAGGGTTAGATACCCTATATTTGTTGACCTTGAAGAACTAGAGGATCCTTGGTTGGAAAACCCTTGTTTGAACCTTGGCCTACCTTGTCCATCGTCTTAGTATTGGAGAAGTTCTCATCACCGGTCCCTGCTCTTTTAACCTTCGTATTATTTCCTTTGAACTTTGACTCCTCAATTTTTTTTGTGTGAACCATAAGACATGAGATATTACTATCACGAATGAAAATTGTTCTACAACATTATTTCTCTACCAAGTCAGACACTCCCATCACAAACTTATTCATCTTAGCCCTTGAGTCCGCCACCATTGTTGGAGCATAGTTTGATAGTTGGGTGACCTTAAGAGCACACTCATTCACACTCACAGCTTCTTGACGAAGGTTAATTAACTCTTGCATTTTTAGTCCCCTCAACTCTAAGGGAAATAATCTATCCAGAAATGTCGATTTAAAAGATTCCAATTCTACTAGGCCCGCTCTTATGGGTCTCTCTCCGTTCCACTGATCATACCAAACTTGAGCAACACTTTTCGATTAGTAAGCGTCTAACTCCACCTCCTCTACAAATGTCACCCCCATAATATTAAGTATTTTTGAACCTTATCTATAAATTATTGAGGTCCTCTTCCACTTCTAAGTCATGAAACTCGAGAGGGTTCATTCCAGAAGCCACAGAATTCACATTAGGGTTCATAGGATCAATTGCCTCCCTATTGGCTTGAGACATGATGACTTGAGACAACATTTGGATAGTATGACTTAACTCCACATGAGTAACATTTTCATCCAATGGATGAACCGGAGCTTGAGGATGAGATCCTTGATTGCCATTCTCTTCTTCCATCCTTATAACATTAGACCTTAGTGTAATTATTTCCTAAGGCATAAGAGAAGGATTAGGAGAGGGGATTTATAGAGTTAAGCTCTAAGACATGACTTAAGAGTAATGAAAGAAGTGAAATTTCCTAAACATATTATACCATTTCATTCATAAATATGGCGCGTTTAACACTTATGACAAAGACTGTACTAAACGTGGCTTATGAGACATAATCTTAGAATCATCCTAAACCTTATGCTCTGTTACCAACTTTTGCATGACCCAAGGGTACCCCTTAGATGTAACAATGCACATAAAACTCCGAAAGGCACCATGTAAGCCACTTAGCATATCATAACATAAGTATAGAAGAATAAAGAGTAAAAATGCTTTTCAAGTCCAAAATTATCACGAAGGAAAGCTGAAGTCTAGACTTGTCTCAACATAGACATCTATTACAATATTGGGATCAAATAGGGTCACTCTCCTTACAACACAATTCGAAATGTAAATACAAGAAAATGAAAGTACAAACAAAACACCCATCCTCGAATCATGAGGACTCACCACAAGCTAGGAGATTAGTCGAATCCAAGGTTGAACTGAACCAAATGAAGATCACATCAAACAAGACCTTACACTCGTTTGAAATGTAGAAAAATATGGTTTAGTACAAAAATACACTAAGTATGATAGCCATGCATGAAAACACGATAAAAGGGACATTCTAGTAGAATGCATGCAATTTACTAAGTTAAAAAATCATTTTGAAGGTAATGGAGAAACATAAGTCATAAGAATATTCATTTCATAAATCATTGTATCATAGGAGAGACATACCATAAGTACCCTTAGAGCTTACTTATGCAATGCATGAGTAAGATCCCATAATCCCACCCATGCTAAGTAAATCTCCTTCAGTAGTCATAGATCAATAATCATATTTTTGTTCATACTATCATAATGGGGATAAGCCTTAACCGTCATAGACCATGTGAGCTTAACATGTAATCCAGTGTTTACCCCACACCAAAAAATGGGTTATCCTACTTGCCTAATATAGAACCATACTATTAGCTTAGCTGGATCCACTAGATAAAGACCTATAAGGGCACATAGTTTATGGGATCAGGGATTGCTACTAGCTCTACTAACATGAGTGATTCTATCCAAGAGATTGCCCCTAGAAACCCAACCTCTACTATCGTAAGGGCTTCCATCTCATATAAATCTCCATTCTTAATTTCATACTTGTACAAGAATGTCTTGACAATCAATCCAACATAATTCATAACATAGCTCCTAGATTAAATAGGTGATAATAGTCTTTCAACCATAGAATCATCATATTGTGAGAAAACCTTTCATATCATATCATATTCATACATAGGTGTGTATATGAGTATAGTCTTTCAACAACACACAACATCATAATCATAATAACTTTACTCTCAAAGTGTTCTTAATGCATATACATAAATCTCATAATCATGCATAATTCTCATACTTTGCCTTTCAAGGACCATATATCATATTCCATAAACACATCTGAAATCCCTACATTATGCATGTATATAAGAATAATTCGAGTAACCCAATTACTACATCCTTAATTTTATAACATACTTCTATCATCACTAAATCCACATCACAAGATCATAATTGAGGAATATGGGGGTTTAATGGGTTCTTGGGTAATTCAACATAAAATTCGTAGGAATTAATCAATGTATACATAATATATCATAAATCAATTATTAGAAATGTTTTTGAAAGAAACCCATGAGATTGAAGTTAAACCTTAACTTTTGAGGAAAATTACTAGTTTTGAAATTGAGTTTGGAGGGACTCCATGGATGAGTTCTATCCATAGATAAAGATTTACATTACCGTATCTATAAATCTCCAAAGAATTTGAGTAGAAAACTTAGCTTCTTGAACCCTAGCTCTAACTTCTTTGTATTTCTTCTTACTTCAGTTTTCTAGAGAGTATTTTTGAGAATAGATGATCTTTGGGAAATATTTGGGTGTTTGGGAATATGACTTAGTTTTGGTGAATTTGACTTTTAATGATTTATATAGGTGTATACAAATAATTTAAAATGACCTCACTTAACACCCAACTAAAGAGGAATTACCTAAATAACACTCACTTTGGGTGGGCTTCCCAGGGGTCACACCCCTCTTTATGAACTGTCAAGGGCATCACGACCTGTGAAGGTGTTGTGGTTCCTTGAGCAGTAGTTATGCTACACCCTCCTAAAGATCCAAGATTTTAAGGCAAGTCCATGACCACTCCCACGAGCCACTTCATGGCTCATGTTGAGGGGAGCTTTTTGGGCAGCCTTGAGGGGCTCACTGCCTCACCACCACGGGGCGTAGTGGACACAACTAGCTGTAAAGGCTGGCATGCAGGTGGTCAGTGTCCTAGAAATTTAGGGTAGCCTTGGCTCCTTGACTTGTCCCTTGCCCATTTCCTTAGGCGCTAACCCTTATTCCTGATGTTAACCTTTACGTTTAGCACTAGCTTAACCTAAAAACTTTTGGGGTGTTACATTTAGAGTCCTAGTTATCGGTGTGAAGTGCGACACACTATAATTAGAAGGTTGCGACATTTAGGATACATATCACTTCTTTCATACTCTTTTTGTGCGATAGAGGAATGTTGATCCTTAGGATCAAGGGGTCCCCAATGCACCAGAAGTGCAACCCCAAGGAGAGGTCACTAATGTTGAGTTCTAGGAAATGATCTAAATGTTGAGCCAAGTTATGACCAACCAAGTTAGCCAAAAGAGAGTGATTCAAAAGGATGTGGCTGATACGTCAAGAATTCGTGAGTTCTTAAGGATAAATCCTCCAAACTTCATCGTTTTAAGTTTAATAAGGATTCAAAGAACTTTATGGAAGAGTTGTAGAAAGTGTTCAAGGTGGTGGATGTGATAGATGTTGAGCGAGTGGAACTAGCTGCATAGAAACTGAAGGGTGTTTCTAGTATGTGGTTCAACCAATGAAAGAAGGGTAGAGATGAGGATGCACCAATTGTGAGCTAGGTTGTGTTTGAGGAGGCCTTCTTAGGGCACTTCTTTCCCTAAGAGATAAGGGAAGAAAAGGCAAGAGAATTCCTCACTCTTGAGAAGGAAGCTATGAGTATACATCAGTACAACCTTAAGTTCATCCAACTATCTTGTTATGCTCTAGAGATGGTTGATGACATGAGGAGTAGGATGAGTCTATTCGTTGCTGGGTTATCTCGTCTGTCAAGTAAGGAGGGAAAGGCAGTTGTGCTGATAGGAGATATTGACATAAAAAGGCTGATGATCCATGTGCAACAGGTTGAGGAATATAAGCTTAAAGATAGAGAAGAGTTTTGAAACAAGAAAGCTAAGATTGCAGGGAAAGAGTACGGGCAACAGAAGAGAAACGCAAACCAGTCATCATTCTAACAAAAGAAAAAGAGACCTGTTTCATCATCTTCTAGTGAACCTGCACCAAGGAATAGAGGTGATTTCAAGAATTAGAATTCACAATATTTCAAAGCTAGACCTGCACAGTTTCAAGGTAGTGTGGTAGAAGGAGGTAATGAGACTCCTGCATGTGCTAAGTTTGGTAGCAAACACTCAGGAGTGTCTTGTGTGATATATCGTGAGTTTATGATATTTTTGATGCATTTTACTTAATATTTGTGAGTGTCTTAGGCTAGTTTGTTATTAGAAGTAATGTTTTTGTGTAACTCTTGCAGTAAATAGACTTGTATGCGGTTGATGAAGATACAAGCTGAAAAATGCAAAAGTGGACACTAACAGAGACAACCACAGATCGTAGGTCCAGTTACAGGCTATAGATGGACAGTCGTAGGTCTTGGTCAGAAAGTTGATTTTCAGTATTCCAAACAAGAAGTGACATGACAGACTATAATCCAATCCATTGACCGTAAATGGAGTCCTCGTTTGAATGCCCTGAAATATTGCATAACTATGGAACCACAGAGGGTGACCAATGGACCGTAGGTCAACCCACAAGTTGTAGGTCGAGTTGACAATAGAAACTGCATGGCTGATACATCAAGAATTCGTGAGTTCTTGAGGATAAATCCTCCAAACTTCACTGGTTCAAGTGTTACTGAGGATCCAGACAACTTAATAGAAGAGTTGCAGAAAGTGTTCAAAGTAATGCGTATGATAGATGTTGAGCGAGTGGAACTAGTTGCATCGAAACTGAAGGGTGTTTATAGAGTGTAGTTCAACCAATGAATGAATGGTAGAGCTGAGGATGCATAAATTGTGAGCTAGGTTGTGTTTGAGGAGGCCTTCTTAGGGTTCTTCTTTCCCTAAGAGATAAGGGAAGCAAAGGTAAGAGAATTCCTCACTCTTAAGGAATCTATGACTATACATGAGTACAACCTTAAGTTCACCCAACTATCTTGTTATGCTCCAGAGATGGTTGCTGACAGGAGGAGCAGGATGAGTCTGTTTGTTGCTGGGTTGTTCCATCTGTCAAGTAAGCAGGGCAAGACAACTATGCTGATAGGAGATATGGACATAGCAAGGCTGATGATCCATGAGAAACAAGTTGAGGAATATAAATTGAGAGATAGAGAAGTGTTTTGAAAGAAGAAGCTAAGATTGCAGGAAATGAGTCTGGACTACAAAAGAGAAACGCAGACCAATCATCATTCCAACCAAAAAAAAAAAGAACATGATTTATCATCTTCTAGTGCACCTGCACCAAGGAATAAAGGTGAGTTCAAGAATTAGAATTCACACAATGTTAGACCTAGACCTGCAGAGTCTCAAGATAGTCTGGGACAAGGAGTTAATGAGACTCCTTCATGTGCTAAGTGTGGTAGCAACTATTCAAGTGTGTGTCGTGTGATATACCGTGAGTTTATAGTATTTTTTATGCATTTCAGTTAAAGTTTGTGTGTGTCTTGGGCTAGTTTGTTATTATATGTAATGTCTTTGTGTAACTCTTGCAGTAAATAGACTTGTATGCAGTTCATGAAGATACGAGCTGAAAAAATGCAAAAGTGGCCACTGATAGAGACAACTACGGATGGTAGGTCCAGTGATGGGTCATAGATGGACAGTCGTAGGTCTTGGTCAGAAATTTGATTTTCAGTATTCCAACAAAGGAGTGACATGAAAGACTATAGTCCAATCCATTGACGGTAGGTGGACTCGTCGTTTGAATACCTTGAAATATTGCATAATTGTGGAACCACGGAAGGTGACCTATGGACCGTAGGTCGACCCACGGTTGGTAGGTCTATTCGGCAATAAAAATCACGTATGGAGCTGTAATTTCCTTATTTTGTTTCCTAGTTAGTTTGGTATTTATTTTCTATAAATATTAGTTGTATTTCTCGTTTTCTGGAGTTAGACATTATTGTAAGGTTTTAGTTTTGATCTTTTGGAATATTTTGCAAACTCTTAGCAATTTAATTTTTGGAAGTTGGTTTATACAAATTTCACTTTGAATTTCACTTCAAGATTCCGGGTTTCATCTATTCTAATGGTAAGTTCATGAATTCTTTAAACCTAATTATGAATTGTGACCTCTCAAGCATGAGTAGCTAAATCCACAACTAGAGTTGTGGTAACCATGAGCAGTTAACAAAGTATGAATAATTAAGCAATTCTTGAATTATGTTTATGCATGAATTGTTAATCCTTTCGTTTAGAAGTCTTTTTAACGGTTGCAAACGTTAGAACTTGCCTTATTCCAAGTTGCTTTACCAAGGGGGTGACGAATGAGAAAGGATTAAACAATAGAGATTTAGTTAAAGATGCTATCTAATAGTCTGATTTCAATTGAAGTAAGGGTGAAACTAAACTAAATTTATATAATGACTAACGTGGGTTAAAGGTAAGGGATAGTAAAGAATACACCCATGACGGACTAAGTTGTGTGGTGACATTCCCTAATTGGAGGACCAATCACTTAGGGATACCTAACTTACCATCATTTCATGAAAAACACTAGGATAGTATTACTATGTTAAGAGCTTGTGGGGAACACATATATCCTAGTTTTTATCTTATATTGATAACTCAAAATGTGAATCTTGTTTACCTGTTACTTAAGCATTCAAATATGTTACTTATTTAAAAAAATCCCAATGTTTACTTTTCTCAAAAATAGTTTGACTAAACCGAGATAATAATGAGTTAAGTTTGAGTCTGAACCATATTTCTCGTGGGATCAACCCCAAACCACGAGTTGGCTTCTATATTTGGAACCGACCGCTTATACTTCTTTAAGGAGGTGTAATTTAGGTGTATCATCGTGATGGCTCCACTGGTTTTTTTAAGTGTGGTCAGAATGGTCACTTCATGAAACAGTGCCCTAACAATAGGCAAGGTGGTGGTAATAGGGGAAATGGAGCCCAATCTTCTTCACCGGCTCCACCAGACTGAATTGCACCTAGAGGAGCTACTTTAGGGACATGTGGAGTACCATAGCACTTGTATGCAACCACCAGTTGCAAAGAGAAAAAGAATTCATCTGATGTCGTCACTGTATGATCAAAGTCTTTAATTTTAATATATATGCTTTGCTAGATCCAGGAGCGAGTGTATATTTTGTGATGTCGTATATTGCGATGAACTTTGATATTCTTCTTGAGCAACTTGTTGAGCCCTTCAGTGTTTCTACACTTGTTAGGCAGTCTATTCTAGTTGAGAGAGTTTATCATGATTGTACCATTTCCATCAATAACAAGTTTACCATGACTGACTTATTCAAGTTAGAAATGGTAGATTTTTATGTTATTCTAGCTATGGACTGACTTCATGCTTGTTATGCCTCAGTTGATTGTAGAACTTGAGTAGTTAAGTTCCAGCTTCCTAATGAGACAATTAATGAGTAGAGGAGTAGTTCCTAAGGGTCATTTTATTTCGTACCTTAAGGCTAGGAAGTTAATTTCCAAGGGGGTATCTATCACTATCTGAGTTAATTACTCTAGTGTTGAGTCACCACCTATTCATCCAGTCCAGTTGTGTCTGAGTTTCAAGAGGTCTTTTGACACATCCAGGTTTACCCCCTAGACGTAATCGGCGTCTTCATCCTCTTTAAGGACTAAGACTAGCCTCTTAGTCTCATGTCATTACATTCATAGATTGAAATTTTGCGGAAAAATTTAAAACTTTTCATTACATCTACTTAGAGGTTTACATAGACCTCTACATACACGCAATATAGTAGAAAGATAGTCTCAAAGATTGTCTCATCTCATACCATCTAAACGATCATAGCAATTTGGGCATAGCCCTATCTCAAATGTAAAGAAGCCACATATAGGATTATACAAGTCGTACTCAAATGAAAGTAGAATGAACATAAAAGTCTTAGAAAAACAAAACAACTTTATAAGCAAGATATTGGCATCATCCTCAGAAAGTGAGGACCTACCCTCTTGGATGATAGAGAATATTCAAGCCTTTTACAAGTCTTCTTAAATGAGCCTTCAACGACCGGAACCTAAAATGTTTGGGAAAAGTGAAGAAAATGGGGTTAGTACCCCACATGTACTAAGTATGAGACCATATGCACATATAAGAACAAAACATGCTAAAAGGGACATCTAGTCAAAACATGCCATTTTACCCTTTTAAAAGTCTCATGCATAATCAAAAAAGTCATACAAATCAACCAAACATGCTTACCAACTCAAACAAGTAGTATGTATCCCAACATACTTGAACCTATGATTTACTACAACCCTATCATCAAGGAATAACATCAAAAGCATGAATAAGAGTTAATCGTTTCATAATAAGCGAGACATCTACTAATGAATCCTTATCAAGTCAACAAGTACAATGACCAAGCAAAGCCCCATAACCTTACTCAATCAAGTAACCTCAACAAGAAACCCTAACCAATGTCAAACTCCACATAATATAACATTTAGATATATATTTCATCTTACTTTAACAATATAATACATCACATACTCATAAATGAACTAATCAACATATAGTATCAACAATATGCAAGTTCATCATATAAATATCATATATCATCATAACATAAACATATATAAGAACATCCTCCTAAAACTCCCCTCAAGTCTAACTAGTGCAATGCTTAGGTGGAGTCCCATATCCCTACCTAGACTAAGTAGACCCCTTAGGTTATCCTTGTTAGAGTTCAATTCTTTAATTCAGTTTACCTTTTGTGAACATCTTGCCCTAACCGACATAGACCACATGAGCTAGTGTGGAATCCGGTGTCATAAAATCCTACACCAAAAGAAGGCGGTCTACTTGCCAAGGTAGTACCAAAACATAAAACATAGCAACTACGTGTATCCACTAGCTAATATTTTTATGGGGGCAACATAGTTCAAGAAATAGGATATATAGTTGGGACCCTCTTTATGCTCCATGCATTTTAATCTCCAATATCAAGAGTACTTTAGTGCTCCTACCTTCCCTATGTGGGAAGGGACACTCCTTAATCTAGTTCACTCGGTGCTAAACTAGAATCCTTTTTTGAAATGTCTTTAAGCCTTTATTTATTAATCATAGCTTAGTTTAGGTCATATGGTCTACCCCTTGTATAATCATCATCATCAATAGCTCAATAAGAATTGTATCAGTATAAGTCCTTGCATCACAATTCATATAAGTGAGGTTAACACATTAGCAGTTCATAGCATAATAAGGCACATTGATAGTCATCACCATCCTTATATCACATGCACCTTAATCAACCTCACAACATAGTTAAGATATTTCAATTCAACACCATACAATCCTATCAATCCTAAAACAAGGCATACTCCAATGTAACATCACGACTTAACCACAATTAATCACAATTGGAAGTAAAGTTAGAGATTCTTAGACTTACCAAGTGTTCCTCATAGTTCATCATTTAGGCCTTACCATAAAACCTCAATTCAATCCAATTTATATGTTCAACATCATAATTCAATATTCAACATGATAAGAAGACCAGAATAAACACTATAGCATAATTCAATACTAGATCAAGGCTTAATATAAGATGCCTAGGTCAATTCACCTTCTAACCTAGATCATCTTCTCAAGACTAGCATGAAAGACTACAATTCACTCCATTTTGTTAATGATTAGTGCTACATAATCTAATAGTTACTTAACCCATAATCAAGACAACAGAATCAATCACAACCCAATTTACATCAAGATCAAACTTAGGGTTAAATGTTAAAGATCATGCTCTTTAATTTAGGTCAAAACATGACCAATTACCATAATTAAGTTAAAATACATTTTAATATATCCATTATACCCTAAAGAAAACATAAACATCTGAATTCATAACATCAAATTCGTAATTGAGTGAAACCCACTTGAAAACCCAACTTTTGAAATCTATTTTGAAGGAACCCATTGAGGAATGAGTCTCAAAGGTGAATTAGATCGCATACCTCAAAGTTTGATGAAGATTTGATGGTAAAATTGTCCCTTTCCATCCCCCCAAACCTCCCCCTATCTTGTTTTCAATGGTATCTTCAAATAGAGAGACAAAGAAGAGAGAAGGAAGAGAGTTTATTTTGTGAGTTGTATTTAGATTAATGAAGGGTTGATGTCTTTATATGGGGGGTTAAATTAGTTAATTAATATTTATTTAATCCTCAGATAACCCCTAAACCCCTTAATTATTTTAATGAACTTAATTTAAAACGTTCAGGAACTTTTGACCCTCACAGACGGAACCCCAATCGACGGTCCTTCTGTGAGTCAATGGGCACTGTGCCTTCCGTGCTGCACAACCATGTCTCGGTCAGAGACTGCATTTCTGAGGGCTTCCAACATTTTGTCTAAGTGTGGGACGACGGTTGGTATCGACTCCTCGTCGTTCCACACATGGACCATCGTTGCCCTCTCGTGGTTGCACACTGCCTAAGCAGTGTTGACACCAACGTGCAAGGGTCCTCCTCAAGGGCCCTTGGTTGGTCCTTGGGAAGTCGTAACCAGATGTTTTGACCACTAATCGTCTTAAACCATGTTAAACACCTTCCCACCTAATTTCATGTATATCCGACTCCTAAAAGCTAGTCAAATAGGCTAAGGCACGCTAGTACGTCCTTGAACTAAATTTCCCAACGTCATGGATGTTCTTGGATGTTTTGGTTTCGAAGCCTCCTAAATGACTTATATTTATTATTATAGTCCTAAAACAGTGTCTAGACCTCAAGACACCTATCTTAGGCTCTACGACAAGTATTGGATTTTTGAAATGTTACATTATCCCCCCCTTAGGAACATTCATCCCCGAATGACACTAAATTCCTTTGAAGGGAGGAATAGACTCAAGACTAGCAACCCAACCAATCAACATAAATCATATCATTTCAACAAGGAAATATCAAAACTCCTACTACCACACATAAGGCTCAAACACTTCATCATGAGGCATTTCCTCCTCACAACACACATGAGCTCAACATACATTACATGAGTCAATTAGTACAAAGTTTAACTTATCAATAGGTCACATAACTTTTCACTAAAACTCACCATGTCAAAATGCACAACATAACTCAAACAAATCAAAAAAGCAAAATTTCAAGTTTCCAATGTACTACTTCACTGTAATGCAACTCAAAATGCACATTTTTGCAAAACTTTACCAAAAATCATGAAACTTCAATTCCTAGTCATATTTATGTTATTAAAACGAATGACTAACCTTAATTATTAAAAAGATGAGGGTAACGAGACTTCATGACGGCCTCGGCCTCCCATGTTTCACCCTCAACGAGGTGATTCTTCCATAACACCTTTACGGAAACCACCTCTTTATTACACAACTTCTTGACTTGCCTATCAAGAATTTGAATCGGAACTTCCTCATAAGAGAGGTTATCCTTGACACCAAGACCCTCAATAGGAAGAATAGACTCGGGATCACCAATACACATTTTCAACATAGACACATGGAAAACCGGATGAACCGAAGCCAATTCACTAGTAAGTTTCAATTCATAGGAAACTTTACCAACCCTTCGCAAGATTTCATAGGGACGCACATAACGAGGACTCAACTTCCCTTTCTTGCAAACTCTAACCACCCCTTTCGTTGGTGAAATTCTCAAATACACCTTATCACCTTGTTCATACTCTAAATCCCTTCTCCTATGATCAACATAAGACTTTTTCCGACTATAGGCCATTTGCAACCGGTTCCTTATGATATGAACCTTTTCCAAAGTCTTATAAACCAAATCGGGACCAAGAAGCGAAGGCTCAACCACTTCAAACCATCCAATAGGTGACCTACACCTCCTACCAAACAAGGCTTCATAGGGAGCCATGGAAATGGATGAATGAAAACTATTATTATAAGCAAACTCCACCAAAGGCAAATGTTTATCCCAATTCCCTTTTAAATTAATAATGCAAGCCCTAAGCATATCCTCAAGGGTTTGAATAGTGTGTTCCGCTTGACCATCCGTTTGGGGATGAAAAGCGGTACTCAACTTCACCTTAGTACCCAACCCTTTTTGGAATGACCTCCAAAATCTAGATGTAAATTGTGCACCCTGATCCAATTAAATACCAGCCCCCTAGGGAAAATGCCTCATTAAGCTTGCCGAGGACTGTTCCTTGAACTCCATCAATGAATTTTCAAGGTGTTGCTTGGACTTCACCTCAACCACCAGTGATGACTCGGAGTTATAATGGACCATGAAACCACTATCCGATTAATCTTCTAATCTCACCCCCAAACTAGCCAACCTATGTACATCCCTCACTAGGCTTTCTTGGCTTCATCAATGTGGGATACACTACCCATAGTCACACTACTTAGGGCATCTGCAACCACATTAGCCTTGCCGGGGTGATAGAGGATACTCATGTCATAATCTTTCAATAATTCTAACCACCTTCTTTGCCGAAGATTTAACTCCCTTTGGGTAAACACATATTGGAGACTCTTATGGTCGGTAAAGACGTTAACATGTACGCCGTACAAGTAATGCCTTCATATTTTCAAGGCAAATACCACGACCGCTAACTCAAGGTCGTGAGTGGGATAGTTTCTCTCATGTACCTTAAGTTACCTTGAAGCATAGGCTATCACCTTCCCATGTTGCATAAGCACAAACCCTAGACCCACACGCGATGCATCACAATACATAACAAACCCCTTTGTACCCTCCGGTAAGGTCAACCCGAAGCAGAAGTAAGCCTATCCTTCAACAATTGGAAACTTTTCTCACATAACTCCGACCACTCAAATTTCTTACCCTTTTGGGTCAAAGTAGTCAAGGGAGATGCAATGGACGCAAAACCATCCACGAACCTCCGATAATAACCTGCTAAACTCAAGAAACTCCTAATATCTCTTGGAGTCAAAGGTCTAGGCCAATTTTTCACCGCCTCCGTTTTCTTTGGATCAATCTCAACTCCTTCACTAGAGATGATATGACCAAGAAATGTCACCGACCTCAACCAAAACTCACACTTGCTATATTTGGCAAACAATTGATGTTCTTTAAGGGTTTTCAACACCACCCTCAAATGACCCATATGATCACCCTCATTCTTCAAATATACCAAGATGTCATCAATGAAGACAATGACAAATGAATCTAGGTAATTTCGAAACTCTATTCATTAGGTCCATAAATGCCGTCGGAGCATTAGTGAGACCAAAAGACATTACCAAGAACTCATAGTGCCCATATCTAGTTCAAAAGGTCGTCTTTGGTACATCCTCTCCTCTCACCCTAAGTTGGTGATACCCGAATCTCAGGTCAATTTTCGAAAAGTAGCTCGCCCATTGGAGTTGATCAAACAAGTTGTCAATCCGAGAGAGAGGATAGTTATTCTTAATGGTGACTTTATTGAGTTGGCGGTAGTCAATCCAATTTCTTAAGGACCCATCCTTCTTCTTCACAAACAAAACCGGAGCACCCCATGGAGAAATACTAGGTCTTATGAAGCCTTTGTCTAGTAAATCTTTGAGTTGAGCCTTCAACTCTTTCGATTTGGCCGGAGCCATCCGATAAGGAGGAATTGAAATGGGATTTGTATGAGATAGAAAATCGATACCAAAATCAATTTCCCGTTAAGGAGGAATATCAGAAAGGTCATTAGGAAAAACCTCCAAAAATTCACTCACTACGGGGACTGACACAATGGGAGGAATTTCGGAGTCTAGATCTTGGACTCTTACAATATGGTATAAACAACCTTTAGAGATAATTTTGCATGCTTTTAGACAAGAGACGATACGACCTCTAGGAATAGAGTTTCCCCCCTTCCACTCTACAACGGGTTCATTTGGAAAGTTAAACTTCACCACTCTTGTCCTATAATCAATAGAAGCAAAGCAAGCATGCAACCAATCCATATCCAATATAGCATCAAAATCAAGCATATTGGGTTCTACTAGTTCAACATAAGAAACTCTATTAGGCAACATTATAGGACAATTTTTATATACCCTTTCTACAACAACTGACTCATCCACCGGAGTAGACACTATAAAAGGTTTATGCAAAATATCGAGTAAAATATAAAACTTTTTGGCTACTAGAGGAGTAACAAAGGATAAAGTAGCATCGGGATGAAGTAATACATATAAATCAATTAAGAAGACTTTCAACATACCGGTCACCACGTCGGGAGAAGTCTCTTACTCATCCCTAGAGCTGAGAGCATAGAAGCGGTTCTTCTTTGGTGCCTCATTAGAACCACTAGCTTGAGCTTGACCACTACCCTTGTCTTGACTCCTCACATTAAGGAAATCTCTAGCCTTGTGCGCACTCTTGCCACAACCAAAACAATTATCCATCCCCTTAAGGCAATCACCATAGTACTTCTTGCCACACTTTCCACAAGTTGGCTTCTCGGTTGGTGAATTAGTACATTTTCCCTTCTTGAATTTAGGGTTATACACCCTATCACCACTAGCTTTTGGGAACTTGGAAGGGACTTGACTTGAAACCTGCTTCTTAAATCTAGGTTTGTCTTATATCTCAAGCCTATTCTTTGAAGAACCTCCATCAAAAGATCTTGCCCTTGTAGCATCATTACTCTTCCTCCTAGCCCTTGCCTCTTCTACATGCTTGGAATGAACCATAAGACGAGAAATGTTCATGTTGTCGTGTAGTATAGCCAAATGACACTCTTCTTGCAAATCATCCGGCACCCCCGTCACAAAGCAGCTCATTTCATCTCTAGGATCGAAAACCAAAGAAGGAGCATATTTCGATAATCTAGTGAATTTCAAGGAGTATTCATGAACACTAATACCTCATTTATGAAGGTTGATGAACTCCACCACTTTAGCATCCCTCATCTCCCTAGGAAAGAATCGATTTAGAAAAGCTTTCTTGAAAATTTCCCAAGTCAAAGTACCACCTCTCAAAGGCCTATTATCTCTTTATTGCACAAACCATGCTTGAGACACGTCCTTAAGTTGATAAGTGGCCAGCTCGGCCTTTTCACTTGTGGACAACCCCATAGAAAAAATTATCTTATAGACCTCATCGATGAATTTTTGGGGGTCTTCCTGAACCTTAGACCCGTAGAAAGTAGGAGGGTTCATCGAGTGAAGTCCTTTAGACGGGAAGCCATAGTAGTGACTTGTTAATGAGGACGGGGTACAACCTCTCGGTTTTCTTGGGCCGTCATAACTTGGGATTGAGTCGTGGTCACTTGTGCTTGAGTGGAGATAGCTTGGGCCATTTGAAAAAAAGCGATCCTTATATTCTAATCCGTCAAAGAAGGAGAATTGGCCGGTGCTTGCTCCATATTAGCATCTTCTTCAAGTGGAGGAACTTGTCCGTCACAGGGAGGAGCTCCCGCATTGGCAATTTCCTCTTCAAGTCTCCGAGTTGCATCCCTTTGAGTGTTCATTCTTCTTATAAGCACAACAATATGATCAGATGCAAAAACACACCATAAGTATACTCTACTGGCACAATATAGGATTTCCAAGAAAGAGAGTGATTCCTAGGCATCACATATGTTCCTTTTCATAAGTGTGGTGTGCGTCAGAATTATGAATATAAACCTACATAAATGTGGTAGAGAGAGAGACATAACTCAACGATATTCAACCTCATGCTCCGATACTAAGTTTATCACATTCGGGTTTACCCCATAGACGTAACCAGCGTAGTCGTCCTCTTTAAGGACTTAGACTAGCATCTTAGTCTCAAGTCGTTACATTCATAGGTTGAAATTTGTGGAAAAATTTAAAAATTTTCATTAGATCTACTTAGAGGTTTACATATTCCTCTACATACACGTAATTTAATAGAAAGATAGTCTCAAAGATTGTCTCAACTCATACCATCTAAATGATCATAGCAATTTGGGTATAGCCCTACATCAAAGGTAAAGAAGCCAGATATAGGCTTATAAAAGCCGTACTAAAATGAAAGTAAAATGAACATAAAAGTCTTAGAAAAAAAACGAATTCATAACAGATATATATATATATATATATATATATATATACACACACACACATATATATATATATATATGAAAAGTAGTGCGGAATTATAACGTTTCATAAAAATAGTCAAAAAATTTTATAGAAACATAAGAAAGACTAAGTCTCTTCATAGCCATCTTAGACACATATAAATCTTAGGGTCACAACCCTTACATCAATGAAAGGAAACTATAGTCTATTACAAAGTCTTTGAAAAAAAATTAAAACATAACTATGTCCTCAAATCGTATGAGGACATACCAAGTTGACTTGAGAGAATGCTATTCACAAGCGTCACTTCCAAGAGACTCCTCACCTGCCACCTACATTTGGTGGAGAAAACATGGAAAATTTGTCTTCTTCCTTGGAGCTTCAAAGCTTCACTAATGGAGATTTTGGAGAGAAGGAATTGAGAGGTTTTCTTTTGAGTTGAGGGTTTAGCTTGATGGATGACTTTTTGGGGTTTTAAAAAGACTCAATAACCGTCAATAATTAATCCCCAAAGTACCCAAAATACCCCTGCACTTAATGGACTTTTTAACCAATTCTAATTTGACTTAAAGACGATGTGACCAAAACTGGGCAGTCACGAAGCTTCGCGGACACTTCCAATTCTTGGTTCTAGAATTTCATTTGAGATAGAATGATTTGCATTGTCCCCACGTCGCATGGAAAAATTTGCCTTTGAAGTGTTGCAGGCGCGACACATCCACCTTCAAAAGGGGTTGTCCTGTAGCTTCCTTGGCTCATGTTTGGGTCCTCCTTGGGGACCCTTAGGGTGGTCCCCCGGGTGTTAAAATCAAACGTTTTGACCATTTACATGTCATACTATGTGTAGGAATCATCGATACTCACTTCCACCCTCATACAATACCGCAAAACTCCACTACAAAGCCCTACTACAGACTAGTTAAACTTAGACTAGTCTCCGGACGTCTTGGTCGTTCTTCGACATTTCAGCTCCAAACTCTTCAAACTAATTTCTAATGCTAATATTCATCATTTTACACCTTATAAACTCACGATGCACATTTTAGGCTCTAGTTTGACCTAGTTTGTGTTTACGGTTGTTACAAAAACATTCCATAATAATAGTTATAGTTAAATTCTTATAAATATTAATTTGAAATCTGATGAATATAATAGTTACTTTTATATTATAAAAAAAGTAATAACATATTTTACTGTTATTTTCTTTGAAAAACATATAGATTATCAATTATATAGCTTAATTCTTTCTAAATTTCTGATGTAGGCTTGTTAGGGATTTATGTAAATTATATTATCTATATCAATTCAATGTAATTTAAAAATTATTGAGTGATTTAATAATGTGAAAATATTTATTAATTAATTATGATTAATTGATAATTATTTATGTTTCAATATATGTTATGTATTTTTGATTTATTATAAATAACCTTAAGAGTAAATTTCATCATTTATATTTGCTATAGCAGAAAAAGTTTTCTTAAAAAATAAGTGAAGTATTTATTTATTTTTTAATGTTTGACAGGTAAGTATAAATTATTTCAAGAATATTTATATGTGAGATGGATTTTCTAAAAACAATTTTATTGATTGACCAAACATTTTTATTTTTTTTTTAAATATGATTTTTTTCCTCAAAATAAGTATTTTTGACCGAGTGTGTTTGGTATGAATAAAAATACAATAGTTTCTTAAACAATAAGTGAGTATTTACTCTCTTTTTTTATGTTGGGAAAAAGGTATATACCCATTAATTTTTCTATTTGGAGCTGATATCTCATTATGAAAGAGACTCATATATACCCTTACCGTTATATAAACGGCTCACATGTACCCCTTCCATTATGAAATGAGCTCCCATACACCCTTCATTTAATGGAAGTGAAAAAAGTTAGTTTTAAACTTATTTTTGACTTTTATTTTTTTTTTTAAAAATTAACGTAGGGATATATATGATCCTTCTAGCAAAATTCAAGGTATATTTTAATTTTTTTTATACATAAATTGTTTTTGACTTCTTTGATTATCATTATTTCAGTTACTTATTCTTATTTTATTTTTCTTTTATTCTTTAATATAAAGAAAAATTTTAAAATTTGATTTTTTGTGGCTAATTATAATTGAAAACTATCATTTTCGACTCTATTATAACTTAGTTCTTGTATTTTAAAAAAAAGTCCAATCATCTATAATAAACTTTACAAGAAAATTAATGAAACACAAATAAATTTGACCATCAAAATAATAAATTTAAATTAGATTCAAATAAAAAAAATAGTCAAATAAAATGTGCGAGGATGATTAAATATACTCCTAGGAATTATCTTTTTTTAAAAAAAAAAAATAATTAAAACTAAAATTATTATTTTTTCCCTTATGTTAGAGGAAAATGGTATGTATGAGTCACTTTCATAACGAGGGGTATACCAAATCTAAATAATAAACTTAAGGGATATATCACACCCTTTTCCCTTTAATGTTTGGAAGGTAAGTAAGATACATCTGAAGAACATTTATATGTTATCTAGCAAAACATTACAACGATAAGATATGATTGGGAGTGGGCATTCTAGGGGTGGGGAGTTGGGATGGTCAAGGGTAGTTGGGTGGGGGTGTTGGGTGGATGAGAAAGAGACAATTAGATCTGATATACCTTTCTTTATGAAAGTGACTTATATATACCCCTATAGTTATACTAATAATTCTCGTATAAATGAAAAATAATAATTTTAATTTAATTTTTAATTGTTATATTTTTTAAAAAATATATATAATAGTATGGGGTATATTTGATCCTAGCTCCTCCTAAGTATATTTTTTTGACTTTTTGCTTCAACAACTAATTAAATTTATTTTTATGGTAAAATTTATTCATGTAACACTAATTTTCTTGTAAAATTTATTATAGATGCCTCGTTTTTTTTACATATACAAAAACTAAATTTCAATGTAGATGCAAAAAATTAATTTAATTTTTTTAGGCTAAAGAATGAAAGAAATTAAAGAATAAGAAACTCAAGTAATTATAATTAAAGAAGTCAAAAACAAATTTAGGTATGAAAAAGATTAAGATATACAATGAATTTCGCTAGAAGGATCATATATACCCACCACACATGAATTTTCTAAATTAAAAGTCAAAAAATAAATTTAGAACTAAAATTTTCACTTCCTTAAGATGAAAGATATATGTGAGTTTCTTTTGTAATGGTAGTGTATATATAAGCATTTGTATAACCATAAATGTATATATGAACAAATGAGCCATATATTATGTTTAAATGACAAGTTAAAAAAGTATGTTATACCCTTTTTGTAAGAAATAACACATATTATAATATCATTTATATAACTTATTTTTTTAATATCGGATAGAATAAGAAAAAGATAATACACTTAAAGTATAAGTCATGTAGCTTATTTTTTCTCTCTTTTTTTTAAAGGGAATTATATTTCTGATTTTAAAAAATATATATTTAATCGATCAAATTGGGAACATATTTATTGCCACCAAACAGCAAGAGTGAGTGTCAAGCAGAAAACTAGAAGAAGAAAAGAGGGGAAAAGAAAAACAAATTTAAGGAGTAACAACTTATATATTTATAGTAAAAAGAAAAAAGAAAATGAAAAGGCAGTTGTTTAATTACTTGTAGTAGTGGTGTGCTTCACTACCTTTTCTATCCTTGAGCACTCAACAGATCATTTTGTTTGATTTGAGAGAAAATGGCAACTGGGTTTTGTAGCACCAACACCTGTCTTGTGTTGAATCGACGGAGTGACTCAATTTTCCGCCACTTCCCTTCTTCTAATCCAACTTCCTGGTCTACCCAAAAAAGATCTTCAATCAGGTATCTTTCATGAATTTGTTTAGTGAGTAGCCATGGCGGTTCTGCCACCAATGTACTAACTCAATTTCATTCATTTTTCTGCCACTTTTTATTCCTACGCTCTGCCTACTTATCATATTCTTTTTAACAACATGATTAGATAAGATATGATGCAACTTTAATGAGCTTAGGTAAGTATGTCAGTAGGTAGTTCAAAGATGTAGTATTACTATCCATTCACAGGGATGAAGCTAATTGGTGATTCCGACAAACTCACTAGCTTTTTTGTATTTATATTAAAAATCAAAACAAATATATATGTATGTTAACTTGTGAATCCCAAAGAAAATTGATTGACAATTAAGTGGTAAGGAAAGGGACATGAATGAAAATGCTTTTCTTGCTAGAGTTGTGGGTTCTAACCCGAATATCAACAAATGTTTTTTTTTCTTTTTTTTTTTTTAAAAAAAACATGTTATGTAATATTTTATCTTCTATACTATAATTTAGAATCGCCAAACTTCTAATCCTGGCTTCACCTTTACCTATTCATGTATTTGGCTTGGTGGTGTATAGAGCATTGTGTTGCTTGTAGTATTAGTCTTTTCATGTAGTCTTAGTTTATTGTGTTTAGGTGATCGCATTGTGTTGTTGTTGTTACGGTTCCTTACCCCATTGTTTTCCTATTAGTTGTCATGTTTCTTTGCATTAACGTTGTTTCTTTAAGTTACTGCATTGATTTGATTGAGCCGAGGGTCTTTCAGAAATAGTCTGTCTACCTAATAGAGATAGTGGTAAGGTTTGTATATACTCTATCCTTCCTAGACCCCACTTGTGGAATTTCACTGGTTATGTTGTTGTTGTAGTATATTCAATGACTGTGGGATTTCATTGGGTATGTTGTTGTTGTATTTTCAATGACTTTGTGAGATTTCACTTGGTATGTTGTTATTGTTGTTGTTGTTGTATATTCAATGACTTTGTGAGATTTCACTAGGTATGTTGTTGTTGTTGTATATTCAATGACTTTGTGGGATTTCACTGGGTATATTTTTGTTGCTATTGTGTATTCAATGATAACTTAAGACAGATATAGGGTTTGAACCAGAGGTATTGGGTCCAATCGAACCTGTGACCAACACTCTAGCTCCGCCCCCTACTTACGAGCATCATAAGCACATTTTTCTTCCTTTTTAGTCCTTCTGGAGTGTAGTCATGTTGATTGAAATAAGATATCCTCTTCATCTTTTGTGGCATCTAATGATTTTATGTGGCAGTGTTTTTTGGCTGAAATTCAGGACTATGAAATGCAGATGTCAGTCCACAGGCACAGATGAACCAAAAACAAAGATGAATTTATTTGATAATGCTAGCAACCTCCTCACTAATCTGTTGAGTGGTGGGAGAATTGGGTCAATGCCTATTGCAGAAGGGGCAGTGACTGACCTTTTCGACCGCCCACTTTTTTTCTCATTGTATGATTGGTTCCTAAAGGTAATAGCCTTAGTATGATACTCTCTCTTATCTCTCTATTCCTTTGAACTAAGTTCCTCGGACTCTTTATTTTCGATGTCAAACCTCTATCGGATTCTCCAAAGCTAACTATTTTGGGAGAATCCGACACACACTCGATGACATTTTTGAAGAGTCCGAGCAACATTGCCTTTGAGCAAGAGACACAATTTAGTTTTGTACTTTTTTTAAAAAATTCAGTTCCCAATGGTCAGAGGGAACACAATATTGTGTTGGACGAAAAGTTGACCAGTGTTGGTTGTTGCATAACTTTTATCAAAGCAAGAAAAATTCTGTATCATTTGGCAGAAAATGTGAGAAAATAGAGATTTGAAGTATCATGATGGAGAGGAGAATGATAATGTGGATTTATGATGTGTCTGTACCAACAGGATTACTTTTATTATTACCAACTTTGTTAGAATGAATTGATTATTCAGAACAAAGATGCCAAACATGTATTGGTCTTTAGTTATATTAATAAAAACTAGCCAAGAATTTGCTAGGATATAATGAGTATTATTCATATCAAAGCTGACTAATTTCTTAATATTTTTATAATGAGAAAATGGATGAACTTACTTGTAGGTTTTCCCTAGAAAAGGTATGTAATGCAAATACTATACGACTTTTCTCTTCATTGTCCCCCTATTTTCTTGGTGAAATTTAATTCTCTCCTTCTTTTGGTTGGGCTGACAGTATGGATCAGTCTATGAACTTGCTTTTGGACCAAAGGCATTTGTTGTTGTATCAGATCCCATTGTTGCTCGGCATATTCTTCGTGAGAATGCATTTTCTTATGACAAGGTATTGTACCCCTTTTGTTCTTTGTAATTCTCTTGTTCATTCTTTAGCATATCTAAGGTTGTCTGCTCTTGTATATTCTCATATCTTTACTTGCCTCTGATTGTCAACTGTTGCTTTGCACATCATCTCTTATTCATTCTTTTACTGATTTTTCTGCATAGAAGGGATGCAATTGACTCATGTAGGGAGTTGTTAGATTTGATTATGTTTGCAAATCAATATTGCAAGAAGTGGAGTATCAGCGGAACCTTTAGACAACTAGTAACTTCTCCTTGGTTCTTCATTAAGTTAGTTATTTGTTATATGATGGGTCCAAAATAATTTTCCTTGTTCTTTGATGGAGAAATTTTATTTATGCAAGAACTCAAGTTAACATATGATACTTTAACCTTGATATGCACATTTACAGTTTTTATTGTATGTCTGTCTATCAATTTCAAACCATAACAATTCCAGGCTTTGTTCTTTCTTAAAAAAACAAAAGTTATAAGAACTTGCTTATGACCTTTCGTTTTCCTTTTTAATTGTTAGGGAGAAAGGGAAATCTTGTTAATACTTACATTAGCTGATAGAAGTTAATTTATATAGTGGCACAACAGCAGGAAACTAAGTCAACTTACTCTATTTGATGTTGTAATTTGGTTCTTCTTATTTCTAACCAGGGGGTCCTTGCTGAAATCTTGGAACCAATCATGGGAAAAGGGCTGATACCTGCTGACCTTGATACTTGGAAACAGAGAAGAAGAAGTAAGCATGTGTAGTATATGGGGTTGGCCTGGTTCTGCCCACTTTGATCCCCATATAATCTGCTAAATGTTGCAAATTGTAAAGTACAGAGCCAAAGGATCAATTTCGTTGTTCTATTATTCCAAGAATAAGAGCTATATATAGGTGTACAAGTGAATCTATCTAAGGAAATAAAATCAGAAAACATCCCTAAATATCTCTAAGATCCCTAAAGATCTCTACCTATGATTATGCTATGAATATTATGATTAGATATGGTTATGTTTATTTTGTAACACTCCCCCTCAAGTTGGAACATAGATATTAGTCATGCCCAACTTGTTACAAAGATATTCCACCCGAGTTCCATTCAAAGCCTTTGTGAATATTCACCCAATTGCTCTCCTGTCTTGGCTATACATAGCCAGTAGAAGTCACGTTCTCTTGAATCTTCTCACGGACAAAGTGAGAATCGACCTCAATATGTTTTGTCCGTTCATGATACAGTGGATATCATGCAATGTGTAGAGCAGTCTGATTATCACACCAAAGTTTTGCGGGAAAAGAAGAATTCAAACCAACCTCAGCTAGAAGGTGTTGTATCCATAGTATTTCACAAGTGTACTGATCCATAGCTATATATTCGGACTCTGGACGAGATCGAGCTACAACATTTTGTTTCTTACTCCTCCTACATACTATATTTTCCACCAACAAAGACACAATAGCCAGTAGTTGATCTTCTATCAATTCTTGATCCTGCCCAATCTGCATCTGCAAAGTATTCAACACGAGTATGTATGTGGTCGCTATACAATATGCCAACGCCAGGGGCTCCTTTCAAATAACACAGAATTTGTTCCAAAGCAGCCAATGTTTGACAGTTGGTACACACATGAATTGACTGACAATACTGACTGCATAGGCAACATCTGGCCGAGTCACAATAAGGTAGTTCAGTTTCCCAACCAACCTTCTGTATCTTTCTGGATCATTAAAAGGGTCTGCATCATCCTTAGTAAGATGTGCATTAGGAACCATTGGTGTGCCACACGGTTTTGTTCCCAACTTACCAGTTTCTGCAAGTAGGTCAAGTACATACTTCCTTTGAGATAAGAAAATCCCTTTCTTGCTTCTAGCTTCTTCTACACCCAAGAAGTATTTGAACTGTCCCAAGTCTTTGGTATGAAACTTGGCATGTAAAAATTGCTTGAGAGAAGAAATTCCAGTACAATCATCTCCTGTAATAACAATATCGTCAATATAGACAAATAAAGAATATACCAGTCATTGATTGTCTATAAAAGACTGAATGATCACACTTGCTCATCTTCAACCCAAATTCTTGAACTACATCGCTAAATTTTCCAAACCAGGCACGAGGACTCTGCTTTAGACCATATAGATATTTTCTTAGATGACAAACTTTTCCATACTCCCCCTGAGCAACAAACCCTGGTGGTTGCTCCATATACACCTCTTCATGATGATCGAAGGAAAGCATTCTTGATATCCAGTTGATGCAAAGACCAATGTTGAGAAGCAGCCAATGAAATAAACAAATGAATAGAGGTGAGCTTTGCTAAGGGGGAAAAAGTGTGAATAATCTACTCCATAAGTCTGAGAGAAGAAATTCCAGTACAATCAACTACTGTAATAACAATATCGTCAACATAGACAACTAAAGAATATACCAGTCATTTATTGTCTATAAAAGACTGAATGATCACAATTGCTCATCTTCAACCCAAATTCTTGAACTACATCTCTAAATTTTCCAAACCAGGCACGAGGACTCTGCTTTAGACCATATAGAGATTTTCTTAGATGACAAACTTTTCCATACTCCCCCTGAGCAACAAACCGTGGTGGTTGCTCCATATACACCTCTTCATGATGATTACCATGAAGGAAAGCATTCTTGATATCCAGTTGATGCAAAGACCAATGTTGAGAAACAGCCAATGAAATAAACAAATGAATAGAGGTGAGCTTTGCTAAGGGGGAGACAGTGTCTGAATAATCTACTCTATAAGTCTGAGCATAGCCTTTAGTCACTAGTCTAGCCTTAAGTCTTGCAATAGAACCATCAGGATTGACTTTGACTGTAAAAACCCATTTGCATCCTATTGCTTTCCTTCCTTTGGATAAATCCACCAAATCCCAAGTATAATTTTCATCTAGAGCATGTATCTCTTCAAGCATTGCATCACACCATCCAGAATTAGTTAAGGCTTCTTTCACTGTTTTAGGAATAGAGACAGAGTCTAGAGAGCTAATCAAACAGCTAGATGCAGGAGATAAGTGATCATAAGAAAGAAAGTTAGTAATGGAATATGTGGATTTACACTGATGTGTACCTTTCCGAAGTGCAATAGGAAGGTCAAGATTTTCTGAGGAATCAAGTGGAGAAGGAACTAATGATAAAGGAGTTGATGTAGGATAAGTATCATCATTACCTCTCCTACTCGAGTAAACTTGAATAATTGGCAATCTTGTTGGAACGGATGAAGAAGGTTTTGAAGGCCTAATAGTTGACTGATTCTCAATGAATGAACTGGAAGATGGAAGAACAACATCATCTGATTGTTTTGTCACATCACGAGTACCCTGATAGATGAACCACTCATCTTCCTCCACCTCACTGAGGTGCATAGAAGAATGGTGTAGCCTCTGAAAATACAACATCAGTTGACACTAGGTATTTGCCAAGCTCAACAGAATAACACCGATACCCTTTCTAGAGTCGAGAATAGCCCAAGAAAACACATTTTATCGCCTTTGGGTCCAATTTAGTAATAGATGGTCGAACATCTGGAACATAACATGTGCTTCCAAACACCTTAGGTTCCACTGGAAATAGTGATTTGGTTGGAAAAAGAACACTATAAGGCATATTACCTGCCAACACAGTCAACGACATACGATTGATCAGAAAACAAGCTGTAGTGACTGCATCAGCCCAAAATTGTTTAGGGACTTTCAATTGGAACAGAAGTGCTCGAGTTGTCTCAAGTAGATGCCTATTCTTCCTCTCAGCAACTCCATTTTGGGAAGGTGTATCAACACATGAAGACTGATAAGAATACCGAGCTTTCTCATGTAAGACTGAAATAATTCTGACATATATTCTTTAGCATTATCACTCCTAAGAATCCTAACTGAGTCACTAAATTGCGTTTTGACTTCAGCGCAGCAATAAAGTGAGTAAACACTTCAGTTCGACTCTTCATAAAGTAAATCCAAGTCATTCGAGAAAAATCATCCACAAAAGTAACAAAATATTTATGCCAGTTTTAGAAACAACCGGACATGGTCCCCAAACATCTGAATGTACTAACTCAAAAGCAGACTCAACTCGAGTATTAACCCTTGGACCTAGTGAGATGCGATGGTGTTTTGCAAATTTACATGACTCACATTCCAAGGAGGAAATATGCTGATATTGAGGACAAAGATTTTTCAACAAAGGTAGAGAAGGATGTCCTAATCGACAATGTGCTTCAAATGGAGATACGACACTTGAGCATGCAACAAATCGAGATTCCCATTCATCCAGGATATATAAATCATCAGAAACATGTCCTTTACCAATAACCTCATTTGTAGTAAGATTACGAAACAAACAATGATCAGGAAAGAAAGTGATATAACAATGAAGGTCTCTAGTAACTTTACTAACAGAAATCAGATTAAAGGCCAATTTTGGTATACTTAATACAGATGACAAAGTAATAGAGGAGGTAGGTTTAACAGTTCCAGATCCAATGATGTTACAGGTTGATCCATCAGCTACTGTAACTGGATAGGGTACTTTGTGTGGCTGAAAACTAGAAAAAATATTAGGATTACCTGTCATATGATTGGTGGCACCTGAATCAATCACCTGTTTATTTGAAGAAGTGATGAGACATGCTTTATCCGACTTGGGAAAAGCATTAACCGAAGTGGATTCCTTCAATAATTTCTTATATTGAGAGAATTTAGAGATCTCCTCAACCGAAATCAATAACATTTTGTCAGATAATGGACTAGATGCAGCAACAACCTCACCTTGATCAGCCATTTTTTTTTCCGACTAAAATGCTCACTGTATCAGATCAAATTGATGTTGAAACCAATAGAACATTCCAAGTAGGCTATATCTGAAAGTCACATTATACCCAAAAGGAAAGACAAACAGTAGCTAACTGGCAGACAGAATCTTGAGGTTGACAACCATCACTTCAAAACAATTTTCCAAATGAGTGGCAGATAACCTCCAAAGCAATATCAAGTTCACAAATTGGGGAGCAATCACTCAACTTATTGTTGCACTTTGCAAACAGCCTTCAATCATATATCAAAATGAAAGACCAAAAAACCAATAAACAGACAAGTGTCAAACCTAACCAATGAGAGTGCACGGATTCTATTTCAAGGATTTTCTTCTCCAACATATGGTCCGATGATTAGAGGACCACCGAAATCCTCTATAAATGTCAAGACGAAATCGTAACAGAAAAACCAAACCAAGATAGATCCACGTACACACCTTCACGTGCTTCAAGATCTGCAATGTCTCCAGCAGATTTCCTGGCATGTGAGTCTCACACTCTTGTCCTCTGACCACCGGAGTCTAGTGTTTTGTATATCGGAGGAGTTCTGATCTAACTCAGACAAAGCAGGATAACCCGCTCTGATACCATGTAAAGTACAGAGCCAATGGATCAATTTCGTTGTTCTATTATTCGAAGAATAAGAGCTATTTATAGGTGTACAAGCGAATCTATCTAAGGAAATAAAATCAGAAAATATCCCTAAATATCTCTAAGATCTCTACCTATGATTATGCTATGAATATTATGATTAGATATGGTTATGTACATTTTGTAACACAAATAATCCTGCAGCAGAAATTATTGACTGATATATCGGTTGATGTAGTCAAGCTTGACCCTTACTAATTACTAAACTTGTCCATGATGAAGGATACTACTTTCTCATATCTTTTGATACCTGCTCTTTTCTGTATTTTGAATGGTCAAATAGAATAGTGTTGTGATAAATCGGTTATGCAACAGAAGTGCAATGCCTTCATGACCGGATAACTTGGATGATGTCAGACATCAAAGTTATCTGATAGCCTTTATTTTTATCAAGGGTAGCACCACTTGCTTTCAACTTTTCTCTAGGATACGAAGTTAGGCTGCATAACGTTCCAGTGTTTCAGAAACATAGAGGTGTCGTCATGATACTCATCACTAGTCAAATGAGGCAGGAAAATGACTAATAGATGAGTATTCCAATAAAAGTTTTAGAGAGAAGGATGAAGCTACTAATAAATTATGAGAAGATTGTGTTCTACTTCAGTTCTATACAAACAAACAAACTATTCTATTGATTGCATGGATGGTGGCATTCGGCTGACTTAGACTCCTCCTCCTGCCTCTACACAAAAACAAAAACAAGAAAAAGATAACATAAGGAACATCATTCAGGGAGACTCAAGTTCCCTATCCTTTTTAGAAAATGATGTGTAGCCAAAGAGAAAAAGGATCATCTTGGTAATTGGTGCTTTTCTCTCTCCCAATATTTCAAGGTAAAGGACTATTAAGACAAAAAACTAAGCTTTTGTGATCCCACATGACAGAGAAAGTTGAGGTACCATCCGAGACCCTTATGCCTTTGTGTGGGTTATGAAGAGTCAGAATCACATTTATTACCCAGTGGCGGATGTAACTTTAGAGATACAGGTTCAATTGAACCGGTTTTAAAAGCAACACATATATATATATATATATATATATATATATAACAAAATCCATAGAAAGATTTTGAACCCGTAATTTAAAAGTTAAAACCAATCAGATTAAAATCCTTGATTTGCTTCTGTTTTATTAGTCATTTGTGCATTCTTTTTCCTTTGTACTTATATATTAGATGTATAGATACAAGCATGTGGATTCACGTGTGAACATTTGTACACTTCAAATAATTTGACTAGCTCTCCTGTGATTGACAGTTATTGCCCCTGGATTCCACTCATCATACCTAGAAGCTATGGCTAAAGTATTCACTGAATGTGCTGATAGAACAATGTTGAAATTTGATAAGCTTATTGAACAAGAAGAGTCAGGAGGAGGGAAGCTAATTGAGTTGGATCTCGAGACAGAATTCTCAAATTTAGCACTAGATATTATTGGGCTTGGTGTTTTCAATTATGACTTCGGTTCCATCACAAAAGAGTCTCCAGTTATTAAGGTCTGACTGTGCAACTAAATTCCTTATTTTCCGGAAGATACTTCAGTTACTTTCTCAATATGCTGAAGCATTCAGTATATTATTAGCATGCCATGTTTTGCTCTAATCTTATAGTTTCGGAGTAAAGAATGCAGATTTGCTTTTCTAACAGCTGACAAACGATTTCGAGGCTGCAGATACTCTTCTATCTTCTCTCATCTGCTTCCTCCCAATCAAAAATTGATGCTTTCTTTTAATGAAATTTGCAGGCTGTGTATGGTACACTTTTTGAAGCTGAGCATCGTTCTACTTTCTACATCCCCTATTGGAATATCCCTTTGGCAAGATGGATAGTTCCTCGGCAGCGGAAGTTCCAAAGTGATCTGAAGGTCATTAATGATTGCCTTGATGGACTTATAAAAAATGCAAAAGAGACCAGGCAGGTGAGACTTGAGAGGATGGATCGTGCCTTTATCTGTTCTTGTTATTACCTTATGTTGATAGTTGGTTGGTTCCACTCTAGTTGACTACATGCCCCATAATGGCAAAAAAGTTTGTTGTTACACTTATCTGATTGTACTTCTGGAAGTTAGTATAGTTTGCTGTTTTCATGAGATTGTTTTGTGATCTGTATTCTTTAGGATCTTACATATATCACAAGCCAATAATACTTTTATGGTTAAATATATTCTCTTAGTAAATAATCAGGCATATCTTTGGGTGCATACAAGCAATGCTTCATCATATTGTTGATGTTTTCCAAGTCTTCTAATTTTGTTTATGGACTCGCATGCCCGTGTATGGGTAAAAAATGTGAGTGTTGATGAATCTCTAGTTTTCAAGACCCCGATTAACCTTGAAAAACATCATATTTAGTATTGGAATGAAATGGA
>NC_028647.1:40131251-40234938 GCF_001406875.1 Solanum pennellii
AGTAAATAATCAGGCATATCTTTGGGTGCATACAAGCAATGCTTCATCATATTGTTGATGTTTTCCAAGTCTTCTAATTTTGTTTATGGACTCGCATGCCCGTGTATGGGTAAAAAATGTGAGTGTTGATGAATCTCTAGTTTTCAAGACCCCGATTAACCTTGAAAAACATCATATTTAGTATTGGAATGAAATGGAATTGAATAGAGCATATGGACACAGAGGATTCATATAGTTGATCAACTAAGAGAAACAAAATAAAGGACCTTTGCAGAATAATAAATACTAGAAGAATTATAGAGCACCATATCTTAATTCTTGTTACATTTTTTCACAGGAAACAGATGTTGAGAAACTACAGCAAAGAGACTACTTAAATCTTAAGGTTTTTTTGCTTATGTTTTCTCTTCTTCTATTTCTTTTTTGTTAGCTGGTATGCAAAGTGTATACAAACAATTTTACAGATCATTGCAAAATTCAGACCAGTGAGTCTTGGCATTGTAACTTTTGAAGTTTGCAGGATGCAAGTCTTTTGCGGTTTTTAGTTGATATGAGGGGTGTTGATGTCGATGATCGTCAGGTAAATTATCTTATTTTTTTCTGTAAACTGTCATAAAGTGACAGAAAATTGTCACAATCACCAAAGTTTATGTGTGTTTTATTTACACAAGTAAGACTGGTTCCTCAATAACATCCCTGTCACTAATTTCTTTGGACAGCTAAGAGATGACTTGATGACGATGCTGATTGCTGGACATGAAACAACTGCTGCCGTTCTTACGTGGGCTGTTTTCCTCCTTGCACAAGTATGGGTCATTACAACCCAAAATAAATATCTTCTACACTGTTGCCAAAAGGAATTACATAAATAAGAACTTGTTACGTTAAACGTTGTAATTGTTTGAGTTTTAAAAATTACAAGTTTGAATATTGAGTTTTCAAGTCCCGTTCCTATAATGTACTTGTCATTCCCTCATTTATTCACTTCACACCTCTTTGCTCAAGTTTTAATGGATCTCCTTAAGTTGATTTGTTTTACTCCAAATGAACATTGTGGCTAATGTCACTTTCATAAATTATCCTGAAGCATCCAGTCAAAATGAAGAAAGCGCAGTCAGAGATTGATGCAGTGCTTGGTCAGGGAAGGACGACCTTCGAGTCTCTTAAAAAATTAGAGTAAGTTATCGAGCTTATAGTACTGGTTATTTTACAAGGAGCAATCACTTCTTATGACATTTTCTCTCAAAATGTAATCCTTTGTACTTCCCCTCAGTGTGCCTATGCTCCTTGTTAGCATAGTTTGATATGGTCACTCTTTCCGTAGTTTTAAGATGAAATATTTTCTTGAGTTGAAGTAGCGAAGATATCTGGTGAAAGTGTTTTTGGTATTTATCTTGAGATGTCGAAGTTACAAACAGTTTCTACTGGTGTTAAATGAGGCAATAGGACCATATGCAATTCGTGAATAATGATGCTTCCATAAATTTAGTAATTGCTTAAATAAGAATGTTACAATGTAAAATGCGCAATCGAAAAGAACAAGGAATGAAAAATAACTGGCTAACAGTTAAAACATTGATTATAGAGAGACTAAATGGAATTAAGATGGTTAAGACCAATGAGGAAGACATGTCCTTACAATTGAAAAACGACAATCATAACCTGGTAAATAGAGGAGAGCAAGGCAAAATCATGTAAAATGAAGTAACAAGGAAAAATCGTAGATGGGCAAATAATGATTTGTTATACAGATAAATTGAAAAGACAGACTGCTGCAGCCAGTCTTTGTCTCCTGGATATATTATTCATTAGTAATGGGATGAAGTTTTTAAGGGTTACCTTTATTAGTTAACATAAAATTTGAGGATTTCTTTTGCATGATCTGTAATGCTTCTTGATGCTATATCATACTTCCATTGTTTCAGATATTTGCGACTTATTGTTGTGGAGTCATTGCGCTTGTATCCACAACCTCCATTGCTTATCAGACGTTCCCTTACATCAGATATACTACCAGGTAAGATTCCTCACACTGCTTTGGTTATCTACTCCTAGTTTTGGGAACTTGGCTCAATTAGTCTTGTACATATTTCCCTTTTTGCTAATTGCTATGGGCATTTGTATGCCCTCTAGCACAGCTGTATCTGTGGGCTGTAGCTCTCTTTCCATTTGCAAACTCTGGCACATTCGTTTCAGTCTTTTGATTTCTTCTTTATGAAGGGTCAAAACCCTGTGAAAAGAGTATAATCAGTGTGTTTCCCCACCCTGTTGTTATCCAGGTTGAGACTTTATTTTACTCCTCAGGGGGCTATAATGGTGACAAGAATGGATACGAAATTCCAGCTGGCACTGATGTTTTTCTATCTGTAAGTTTTCATTTCCTTACTTTTACTTTGTTAGTTTTCTCCAAGTATTAAGTGTTTGTGCGTCTGTGAGTAATGTCTTCTTGAGTCTTTATGAATTGAACCAGTGGTTGGTAATATCTTGATGAACTTTATTGACACTTAAGCACATCCAAGCAGGTATATAATCTTCATAGGTCACCATATTTCTGGGACAAACCTAATGAATTTGAACCCGAGAGGTTCCTAGTACAAAAGGAAAGTCAAGGCATTGAAGGCTGGGGAGGTTTTGATCCATCTAGAAGTCCTGGAGCATTATATCCAAATGAGGTGCCATTCTATTAATTTTTATATTCATTTCCAGAATCTATGTTTTTACCAATGCGTCTTTGTAATCAGATTATATCAGACTTTGCTTTCTTGCCTTTTGGTGGGGGACCAAGAAAATGTGTCGGTGATCAATTTGCACTAATGGAGTCAACAATAGCATTGGCAATGTTGTTGCAAAAGTTTGATGTGGAACTGAAAGGGTCTCCTGAGGATGTAGAACTCGTTACGGGGGCAACTATTCACACGAAAACTGGCTTGTGGTGTAAATTAAAGAAGAGTTCAAATATTTGAAGATCCTCAGCTTGTGGATAATATTCACAATTCTGGCAAGTGTATTACTCTTGGAAAATTATGATGGTGTTCGTTCTCTGTGGAAGAGAATCCATAGCAGCAGTGAGAATCCCTTCAACCAAGAGTTGTATTTTGTTGTATTATGTTTGTAGGAGGGAACATTTTGCATCAATATAGATAGATGCCACATATTACTCGTAGTCGTATGCTTAAATCATGTATCTTTGAATATATAGAACGAAATTTTGTGCCCAAAGTCTTTTAATCCTTTTAATTAAAAAAGGGGAAAAGACATGATATATGATTCTTCTAGCAAAGTTCAAGGTATATTTTAATCTTTTTCATACATAAATAATTTTTTGAATTCTTTTATTATAATTATTTGAGTTGTTTATTCTTATTTTATCTTTTCTTTTAATCCTTAGTGTAAAGAGAAAAAATTAAAGCTATTTTTTGTGGCTATATTATAATTTAAAACTATTTTTTTTAGACTTAATTACTTGAGTGAATCATTTTTTAAAAATAATTACTTATTTTAGCTATACTCTTTAATTATTACCATTTATATCAATATAAAATAATATTATATATTATTATTACATTTTTGCCTCGCTCGCTCTCTCTTTTTTTCCTTTAGTTTCTCTCTTTACTTTCTTTCGTAGAGTAGTCAATAATTCGTAGAATGAATAAAATTTGTATTAATAATTAATTAATTAAACAAATAATTTAATCGTAACAAATGAAGACACATAATATTTTAAAAAATGAATTAAACTTGAATTAAAAATGTATCTCACACAACAGTTGAATTAAAAATGTAATACAAACAATGATCTATAGAGTAAATTAAACTTATATTAATAATGAATTAAATAAGTAATCCAATAATCAATATATATATATAAATGAGGATCTTCATTCCGCCTATGTGGCATGTCTCAATGATTAGAAAAATATTTTCTATTTTTTTTAAAAAAAAATATGGCTTTTTAAATTATTTCTTACACAATAATTTTATGTGAATATATATTTTACTATTAATTAGTTATTTAATGATAATTACACCTTCTTTAAATCAAGGAATTTCAAAAGGCTATTATATTGCCTCAAACGTAAAAAATTATTTTTATAATATCTTTTTCCTAATGACCGTTTTCTACATATTATTTTTAAGTTTATATTATTATAATTTTTTTAGTTTTTATTGTTATTATAATTTATACCTTCTATTTTTATTATTTTATAAAAATAAAAAAAATTAAATATATAATAAAGCTAAACAAAAGATTAGGTGATGTGGCAAATCTCAATCTCAATGGCCACCATTCGTATTTATCTTTTTTTAAAATTTTTAAAAATTTATTCTTTATTTTATGCTAGGTTAAAAATCACTTTAAAACTATATTTTTTAATTATACCTCCCTCATTAACTCTTCTTTATTTCTCATTAAAAAAAATAAGTTTATGAAACTCAAAAGACTATCATTAATCCTCTAATAACTCCCCCTAAAGGGCTATTCTACAAAATAAAATGATTTTTTATCTTCCTTTGTATTTAATTCTCATGACTTCATCTATCACTATATAAGTATCCAAAATACATGTTACATATGACAAAAATTGCTATCATCTCAATGATTTAGGATATTATGTTTAAATATTTTTTTTGAATGTTTGTTTTTCAAATTTTCATTTTCAGTTTTTATATGTACTAATTGGTTCCAAAATATGGAGTCGAAATTCTTATTTTGCAGGTATATGTTCAAAGGAGCATGTTAGAGGAGCGCAAAATAATCAAGATTCGAGACTAAAAAAAGAAATGCTTTTATCCTCCACATGATGAGTAACAAGTTTAATGTTGTTTCCCTAATTTTATATATATTAGTTGAAGTGCTTAAGATTTTTTTTTTAATTTTTTGTAAGTAGTTTGTTATTACATATGACAAAAATTGCTATCATTTCAATGATTTAGGATATTATGGTTAAATATTTTTGTTTGAATGGTTTTTTTTGAAATTTTCATTTTCAATTTTTACATGTACTGATTGGTTCCAACATATGGAGTCGAACTTCTTATTTTGCAGGTATATATTTAAAGGAGCATGTTAGAGGAGCGCAAAATAATCAAGATTCGAGACTAAAGAAATGTTTTTATCCTCCACATGATGAGTAATAAGTTTAATGTTGCTTCCCTAATTTTATATATATTAGTTGAAGTGCTTAAGATTTTTTGTTATTTTTTGTAAGTAGTATGTTATTTAAAGTTCATCACAAATTTTAAATATAAATCTTTTTTTCTATTAAATTATATGTACAAAAAAGTAAACTACAAATGTGTTATTTGATTTTCTGTTTTTCAGCTTTCTTCTTATAATGTTATCGTAGGAGAGGTGATGTGGCATGCTTCTAAAGTCAAGAATGACATTTATTTATTTTTTAAATTTTTGACATTTTCTTAATTTTTTAAATTTATATAATTTATTTAAAAACCAACAAATTATACATCACTTACATTAATTTAGAAAGATCAAAAGTCATTATTATTTAAACTAAATAATTGATACATTTTAGATTTTACATTTTACATCCGTTTTGCTCATTTTTTCATGGGTGAATATTGAACAATAATTATAATCCAATTAAATTGAACAATTAATATATTTAATGTCTTATGTATGTGTTTCTTTATGTTCTTTTATATTCCTTATTTATTTTTTTGTGATTGTGAAGCTTCACTTTTGCAAGTCGTTGTGTTTATGCCTAAAGGTTAAAATGTCTAATTTTAAACACACACAAAAAGTCAAGAAAAAATTTGTGTGATATGTATATTAAGTTTGTTTAAATATATTCTTTATATTTTTTTAATATTATTTTATACTAAATTGGGGTAAGATTACGTGTTATAACTCAAAGGAATAATATCAATTTTTACTTTGCAGATTTACAGTATTTTATTTTTAATTTGCATCTTTCATACTTTATCTTGAGAAATTCATGTGATATTAAATATTCTATTTTGATAAAACTTAATGAATTCATTCTTACGGCCAAATTAAGGTATGTATTGTTTTGATTGAGAACTATTTTATAATTTCTTTATTAGTTCTTACTCAACATTCAAATCTTGATATTTTGATAAATCAAGGAGTCTCATAATATATTTCAATTACTAAATAATTGATGTATTCTTTTGGTTGAGAACTACTTTGAAATCTCTTTATTAAAATATTTCTTACTCAATATTTGATAAATTTTGATATCATGTGTTATAATCTACATCAATGAGTCTCATATATTCGACCTATAACATCTACCTCAATGTTAAATTCTAAAGTAATTACTGCTTTCGTTCATTTTACTTATCATATTTTACCTTTTTATGGTTAATTTAACTATTCTCAACGCTCAATTGAATTAGATTAATGCACTATTTTAGAATTAAAATTTAAATATTTTGAAATATGTACGAAAAATACTATGAGATTCAATGTTTCTCACATTAATATGATTAAAAAAAACACATACTAAATATAATAAGGGTGAAAGTTCATATAAATTAACTCTCAAACAAAATATAAGAAACAAAATAAAATGGGATCGGAAGTGTATATACTCTATAAAATCATAAACATTTTTCTACTTCTTAATTGACACTGTAATTTTGAGAGCTATTTTTATGTATCTTTGATTTAACAATAGAGACACAACTTAACTTTTTTATTACAAATATATCGTTGCAGTGAAGCTGAAATAATTCATACAGATTTTGCAACTTTTTTTATTGTACCAAACAATGTTCAATCAAACATAAGTAACAATATATACTACATTAAATGGAATACAAGCATATGATAAATCAATTATAAGAGAGAGGATGAAGAGGCTAACACCCTAAAATAACAAGCTCCAAATACATATAGAGATTGTCAAATTCAATACTTTTAAAAATTTTGTAAGATAATTTATATTATTTGTTGGTTTATTTTTTAAAAAAAATAGTATAATGATGTTTTTCTTTAAATTTCTTATGATTCATTTAGTCTCAATGTTCGGAAAATCGATATAGACAATATACTTTGTCGTTCTTATTTATTTATTTATTTTGATAAGTATATTTGTATATGTATTTGTGGTTCTTCATTTTTTTTTTTAAAATAAATTTATATATGCTCAAAATATATACAAAATTTCTTGAAATTCTTTTCTTTCTCTACTTTCTATTAAGAAAAATAATTATTTTTTTCTTTCACTTATAAGTTTATTACACGAGTACCTATAGAAGATTAAAAACTTTTAAGTGATTATAAATAATAAATAATATATAAATTAAAGATCTTTTAAAGAAATAATTGAAATAGAAGTATAATTTGTGCGTAAATATTATTAGAAATATATAAATACAATTTATATAAAAAATTTAAAATCACGCGTAGCGCGATCAAATTCACTAGTAATAAATAAATCAAGAAGTTGCAAAATAAATTAAATTGCTTTAAAATTGTATTACACAATATTAAAGTTGAATTAGAAGAGCATTTAGAATGAATGAAGAACGTAACTAACAAAAGACAAGACAATGATTTATAAATTGAATTAAACTCATATTATCCCTGAATAAAACTTATATCATATGTATCTTATAGATTATCTTTGTTTTTATCACTAAGATAACCAATTGATTAGACAAGTAGTCTAATTGTAACAAATGAAGAAACTTAGTAAATTGTCAAATGAATTAAACTTGAATAAAAGATGTTGCACACATATCAAAGTTGAATGAGAAACAAATTAAACGTGAATGTAAAATGTAGCAAACGAAAGAACATTATCGGATTTGTAAATTAAATAAAACTTGCAACAATAATGAATTAAAGATATAATTCAATCTTAACAAATCAACCAATAGAATGCAAAATGAATTAACTTGTCTTAAAAGTCCATACACAAATATTAAATTAAAGTTGAATTAAGCATAGATAAAACTTGTAACCAATGAAACATAAGACAATGATCTATAGAGTTAATTAAACGTATATCAATAATCAATTAAACAAGTAATCTAACAATAACAAATAATAAACTACAAAATGAATTAAGTTTGCATAAAAAGTGTATTAAACAATATTAAAGTTGATGGAAGAGAAAAATAATAAGAAATGAAAAACGTGACTAACGAAAGACATCTATAGATTGAACAAAACTTGTATTATTCGTGAATAAGTTATAAACTTAACCAAAATCAATTAAACTTAACCAAACCTTGGGATATAAACTACAAACGACATTTCACTTATTTGTAGGAATAATCTATCCAAACTAATCACAAATTCGTAAAATTGAATCTTTATAATGACCACCGATGATGACTCCTGTTACTATAATTTTAAAATTCCTATTTGAGAACATCATATTATACAATTTTTTATTTTTTCTATTCCTTTACTTGTCGTGTTTTTGAATAAAAATAGTGAAATATGGAAAAAACTAATTTAAAAATGATTATTTTTTTTTTAAAAAAAAGAATAAAAAAAGAGACGAGGAAGAGAGATTGACACAGAAAAAAAAAGAGGAGGAAGAGAATGTGGGCAGAGAAAGAGCGAAGGAAGAGTAACTGTACAATTTCTTAATTCTTAAAAATTATTATATTTAGTTAGAAAAATTATATTGAAATAAAAGGTAAAAAAGAATTTTAATATGGTACATTCATGTGATTTGCCCTTTTTTTTTATCTACATTGTAATTTAATTTTTATATTTGAAGAAAAAAATTTGATCATCTATAATAAGTTTTACAAGAATATTAGTGAAACATAAATAAATTTGCCATCAAAATAATAAATCTGAATTAGTCATTGAAACAAAAGAAATTTTTTTTTATATGTTTGAAGAGGATTAAATACTCATATGGAATTTATATTTTTTCAAAAAAATAATAAAAAATTAAACAAAAACTATTTTTTTCATTTTCCTTAGAGAAAAGTGGTATATGTGAGCCAGTTGTATATAAATATGAGTATATTTAAGTCATTTTCATAACGAGAGATATATCAACTCTAAATGACAAAAAGGAGGAATATATCAGACTCTTTTTCCATTATAAAAAAAAATTCTTGAAGATAAGCTAACAGAATGACATTATTTCTCAAGGTTAAGCAATTTGGGATCGTTTGTTAGCTAAATAAAGGAACAAGTTATTCATTTATTAATTTTCATATCACTTACTCAATATTTGGTAGGTAGATAGGAAATAGATCCAATAAAATATAATCAAGTAAAGCATGATTTGCTGATCTAACAATATGTGGATAGAATTTATATCAAAATCTCAAAAAATAAGTAATATCGGGCACTGATCCATTTTTATGTTCATTAGACTTCTTATTAGTTGGAACTTTTTGTTATCTTGCTATAAATTTGCTATCTTTTTTTCGCCTCTGGCAAATCATCTTTTTTAAGGGAAAATCATCGACTTTCATATAAAAGCTAGTTTTATCTTTCACTTTACTATTTTATCCGGCCATTTATACCTCCATCGTTATGAAACAAACATAGCACCTTTGCCTTCCAGACTAATGATTTCAAATCCCTAATTTTAACCAAATTATCCATTCAAAATCAACATTGTAATAGCCATTTCAAGTTTCAATTGCCATATCTAAGCAATTTTTCATAGTTAGGAAATTTCTCACCGACATGCTTTTGAAATGAGTAGCTATTTTGAAATTTCAAAACACAAACGATCATTTCACGAGTATGTCAACAACAATCAACCTTTGAAATTAAATTTTAAGCCTTAAACCCATAGATTGATTCATATAAATAATCCTTTTAAGTATTGTAATTTGATGTGAGTATGAACAGTGGACGATTAAATAGGAGTTAGTATAATGAACCAGATATGAGTTTATTTTGTATTTCCTTCGTTTCACAAAGAATGACCTAGTTTGATTTGACACGAAATTTAAGAATTAAAAAAAAGACTTTTGAATATTGTGGTCCTAAATTAAAGTTAGGTAAAATATACAAAATTGCCCTTTAATCTTGTGGCCTTTAACATGCCATGTGGAAAACTGAAATTACAATGTTACAAAAAAAAGAGGTTAATCTTTTTAAAACAGACTAAAAAGGAAATAATGTTATACTTTTTTAAATAGAGGGAGTAATAAAAATTTGCTACCTAGTCAAGATACCTAATTTATTGAAAATAGTCATACTCTAAAAATATTACTCCCTTTGTTTTAAAAAGAATAACCCTGTTTATTTTTTAGTCTGTTTCAAAAGAATAATCCCTTTCTTTTTTTTGGCAACACTTTAACTTTAACTTTCCACGTGGTAAGACCACAAGATTAAAGGTCATTTTAATACATTTGACATAACTTAATTTAGAACTACAAGATTAAAAAGTCTTCTATCTCTTCTTAAACTTCCTTCCAAGTCAAACTAAGTCATCTTTTTTTAAACGAATGGAGTATTAAAAAGAGGATATTTTAATTATATAGAAAATTAAGTGTATTTTAATCTAATTTCTAAATTATCTCTAATGAATCCCACGTTTTGGGGACAAATTAATTACCCATATTCTCTCTCATTCAATTCTATCATTCCAATTCCTCCATAATTCTTCCAAACCTTCTTTCTCCCGCCTCTCTCTCTCTCTCAAGTTGCGTGATTTTTTTTAAACAGAAAAGGTTTTAAAATGCCCTCAAGTATTTCAATTGATACAAAATTATCCTTCATCCACCTTTCACCCTTAAAATACTCCTGACGTCCAATTTTTGACTCAAAACTACCCTTGATGTTAATACATTGGCTCATTGTTGTCCTTATTTTTAATAGTTCTCCTAAAGTAAAGTTATTAATTTTTTTATTATATTTCTTAACATGATTAGTCCAAATTTAAACCCTTCACAAACAAATAATAAAGAAAAATTATTTCTATTTTTCTTATAAAACAACATATGGTTCATATTTTGACCCGATACACTTGAAAATATATTGAAAAATAATTAATTTCATGATATCTTTCTATTGACCTATTTTAAATCAACATCCAATTTATTGTAACATATTCCAACTCATAAATGAGGATCCAACTAAAATCAATACTTGCCCCGATTGATTGTCCATGAAAAAAATATTATTTTCATTAATATAGAATTCTTGTTCAATTATCCAAATGTCTTGTTCATTTTTTCTTTTATTCCTTTTTAATCTCTTATTCTTAATTAGGATATCCGAGACTCAAACTTGAAATGAACTCACATGTTTATATTCTTTTAATTGTAGTATTGTTATAGTGGGATGAGGGCGGGGATAAGAGAAAATATTATTTTTTTTCTCTTATTTTGAATTTTGGGTAAACACAAAAGAAAAATGTAATATTCCTACATATTTACTTAATTAAGTTATCTTTTTATTGAACTAATTATTTATATATGAATGTATCGTTATTTTCCTCCTTTTTTTTTTCTTCTTATTGTTCATGAATTGAAAAAAAAATTAAATGGTGGACAAAATCCAAATACAAAATAAAAATAAAAGAAATAAGAAGTTGAGGGGGTGGGGTGGGGTGGGAGGGGGCGCGAGTGTAGAGAGTAGATCCTTTACATTTTTTTTAATTTTTAATTTACTATGAATTCAAAATAAAGTCAATCATATGAGCTTATATATTAAATAAGTTTATATAATTTTTACGGAAAATGACCTCAAATGCTCTTAAACTATGAGATTTGGTACGATATTACCTTCATCCACCTAATAACTATGATGTGTTAAACATAAGGGTATTTTTGAGATAAAAGATTAACGTTAGGGGTATTTGGGGGCCCAAATATGGATGAAGGATAGTTTTGTATCAATTCAAATAGTTGAGTGACATTTTAGGCACTTCTTCATTTTTTAAAAATGGCAAAATCCCATCACACCATTCCCTCGATGCTTCTTCTGAAATTTCTTTCTCCCACTTTTATTTCTAATATATTGCATGATTTTTTTTCTTTTGGAAATTGGAAAAAACTTCATAGAGATGTACATCATAATTCCACAATCATACAATCCAATGATTATGGTAAGCATAAGTTCGACATACATCCTTTAGGATTTCTTCATATTTTTAGGGATTTTGTTTCAATTTTTCTATATTTTCATATGAAGTTATTTAGATTTTTGTGCGTTCTTATGTTTTTTAATCTCTCCATTTTCAGTTACAGTTTTAGATAAGGGGAAAACACAAAAAATGCACTCCAATTTTTGATTTAAAAAGAACTACAAGAGGTATCTCATATAATCATCAACTTTTTGACTATCTTCCTTCTTTCAATGTATATATTACTCAAGGATTATTTAAAAATATAGGCTCTCGGCTAAAATGACTCAAGAGAGAACATCTAAGTTTGTTCATGATTCTACATCGCATTTAAGTTCAAGATAGCAATGTTAGCCAGGGTAGAGACACTATTAATAATTTTTATTTTAGGCGGTGAAGATTTTGAAAAACTTGTTGAAGACCAAATTGAGGAAAACAATTTGATTAGTTTGTTTCGTCTTTATATTTTTTTCTTCAGAATTTTGTATCCTTTCTTTGTTAGTATTCAAACCAGTATGTATGCTATTAATGTTTGTATTCATTCAAAATCTCATGTTGCATAGTTAATGAATCTTTTATTTATTTCTAATTTCTATGCATTTCAAAGGTATGCCAACTAGTTAAGTATTTTATTTATAAGAAGAACAACTTCCTATTCGTTCCTTTTGTTTTTATAGTTTTTATTCACAATTTTGTATCCTTTATCAACTTCAAATTAGTATGTTTCATATTCATTAAAAATCTCATGTTGCATAGTTTATGAATCTTTTATATATTCCTAATTTTTATTAATTTAAATGTATGCCAACTAGTTATGCATTTTATTTAAGAATGATTGCAACAAGTATACACTAATTCCTTTTCCGTTTCATATTTCATTCTCACATTTTCATCATATTATTTTTGTATTTTATATATCATTCTACAAAATATATAATAAAAACTAGAATGAATACAAATACAAACAATAAACATATTGGAATGAATATGGACTAACAAAGGATATAAGATTCTGAAGAAAAAAATAAATACATAGTGAAAAAAATACATGAATATAAATATACTTCTTAACTAACTAGAGATTTGTCAGGAGGTAAAAATGAACATGATGACACTTGTCTATTTTCACCAAGACAAGTCAGTCTCATTACGATCGAAAAGAAAGAAATGCGGAAAACAGTAAAAATAAGAACAAGATAAAGTGAAAAACTTATTCTTCTATAAAAACTCTGAAGATGTGATTATCATGTGTAAAAGACACTAAATACATAAGTATGGAATTCAGATATAAATATAAGTCTCAATCTTCTTATAATCAAATAGAACAAAGTGTAAGAAAAGGGAAAGAGGACCCGCCAAACGACAAACATCTACCTCTTCAAGTCCTTGACAAGCTTTGAGATCGAAGAAAGAGAAAGAGATCACATGGATCCAGGCTCAAAACCTATACAAATGTAGAAGCAAGGGGTGAGTACCAATAACACGGTACCTAGCAAGAAATTTATTAAGCAAAACAACTAGCTTGAAAACGGATACCTCTGACTTTCCAATCGAACCTCTTCAAAGTAAAACCTGTACAGAGACCAAGTCAACCTAGTAATTCTACCATACACGGATCAACGACCCAATATTCACAGCTCAATAACCAGAATTCAACAAATAACAGATCAAATACTAGTTCAAACACACGCGACAAGTACATCAATCTCAAGCCGAAACTATTTCCCATCGGCTTTATAACCATTGTCAAAAATGACCTCGGCCAAATAACACTATTACCGGTAAAGACCTTGGCATAATAACATTTGCTGACAAAGACCTTGGCCTTATAATCATTACATGCCTCTTCACGATGTTCAACGATCAATGCACGCAAGCTATATCACACCACATAGAAGAAATAACAATTACACAATTCAAGTCCACAATCATGTTTTCAAGCATATCATCAATCAATCAATAAGATTTACATTGAGGCAAAACACATCATGTTCAACACATAATCTTTTTCATTTCAACCCCTTTTCTGTTCATTTAGCAAAAACAAGTGAACAATTTAACCCTTCACTTCATTCCGTTACTCTCAACACAGAAACAAGAAAGGAAACATATGAATTCAACTATATTACAAGGTTTAGGAAGCCACTTAATTTAAATAAATTAACAATCTCTTTAATAGTTGAGTTTTCCTCTTTCGAATCACCTCCAAAGTTATAAAATCTATGCACAAGCAAGTATACAAAATAATTTTTTGGAAACAACAGTATCTATATCAATCCTCTGGAAAGGTAGGTCAATCAACACAAATTCAATTCTAAAATTAAGGTTTAAATCTAGAAAATAATACTTGAAAGTAATATTCAAGGATTTAGGAAATCATTAGAGAAAATAGTTTAAAACATGGAGTTAAAATTAGTTCATAAACTCATTTAAAAACTCAAGTTCATGAGAAACCCCCAATTTATCATCCCAAAATATTGATTTAAACTCATACATTCAATACTAATAATGGGTAATCAAAGATTTAGAGTTTAGAAACATTACCCGAAGTGTTTTACTCGAGAACTTGGTCCAAATCGCCTCCCAAAGTTTCCAAAACAAAAAAAATAGTGAAATAGGGCTTAAACCCCAAAATGACAGCAAAACCCTCTCAGGTGTGCCTAAATTAGGTCCTTGCTTAAGCAAATCCCACAAAAGTTGGGGGTCTCACTTTTGCGAACAAGGTTCTTTTTAAGCATCCCTACCCAAATAGCCAATCAGTTTTGCGAACTTGGCTTCTCTTAAAGGACCATCACTAAAGCGAATATGTTCTTCTCAAGCGAACACTGCAAAACCAAAATAATATTATCCAAAAAAGAATATCGAAAGGACCCTCGAAATTCGTTTAGAAACTTGTGCACAGAAACCACATATGTAAATCAATTATAGCCGATGTTCCAAACTCATTGGAACCGTTAGAACACAAATATGAGATCTCTTTGACTTGACATATGTGAGAACCACAAGAGACTAACTCACGCCTAAAAAGGGTAAAACCAGTTCGGGACCTCTAAAAAATTAACTAAGACCTAACCCAAGCCTAAAATCATCCTCAAATCCAACAGAACTTTCAAAATTTTGATTCGAGCATCCAAACCCTCGAATATTGACCAAAGTCAATATAAATGATAAAATTCCACAATTCCACAACTTAGGACCTGTAGTGCTCAAAATGACTCAAAATTTAAAACCGATGATTCTCCCATACCAGATTTCACATTTCGAGACTAATGAAATCGATGAAATTTCATTCGGTCAATCGAAAGTCCAGAAATTTACTATGGTATGGATAAAATTACGTACACATATTTTATTAACCGAAGATTTGAGCCACAATTTTAAGATAATGATATTGTAGTATTAGTGTGGTTTTCAATTCTTTATTTAAAGAATAACTTTCTCATTAGATTAAAAGACGATAGATAAGATTTTAGGGGTACAATATACATATTTTTATATTTTTTGATTTTTCATTATTTTTTCGACAAGTTGCTGGAGTTCCGCCAAAATTCGGTTAGACCACCACCCAAAGATCCCCATTTTCCCTTTCTGTTTTGGGCCAGCAACCATGGCCATCAAACAACCATTTTATTTTTTTCTCCAGCAAACAACCAGCCCTCAACCCCCTGTTCCCTCCGTTTTCCAACAAACACAACCAGAAAACACCACCAGAAACAACCCAAACCACCACTATGGCTTTAGAAACAACACCACGAGCTCTCCACCACTCTCCTCCACCAAATCTCGCTCCAAAACCATCCGCCACTAAGCTCCATGATTGTTCCCCCTTCTCCATTTTCCAGCAGGCGCCATGACGAAACAACACTTCTTCGACTATCAGCTCGTACCAGACCCCTTCTCCTCTCCCCAATCACGATTTTTGTTTCATTTTGCAGGTCACCGGTAGCTCCGAGTTGCAGAAACACCTACTACTCGGCAAAGAGCGATCTCCGGCGAATTGGCCTAATACCAAAACCATCCATCGTTGTTTCAGACTAGATACGCCAAAGTTAATCTCAATAATGGTGAACCAGATCTTCCCTACAACTTCCGTTCTCTTTTTATGACATTTTTTCTCTTATAACTTTATTTTACTTGGCTTTATATCGTTGTTGTTGAATTAATGACCTTAGTTCTTCAATTTCATTATTCTTGCTCTGTTTCTTACTAATTATGGGTTTGTTTTGAGTTAATTTTTTAATGACTATAGTACTTTTTAAGTAATTTGGATACTTTTTCTTCAGTTGAATTCATTATAGTTACTTTTGTGTTAATAGTTGTTTATTCTTTATTTTATTTCTTTACTTATTTTATTAATTGATTGTTTAAGTCATTTATATTGTTGTTTTACCTTTGCTTACATAAGTTTATTTAATTTTCTTAAAAAAAAAGATAAAATAGTTAGTTGCAGCATTATTATTATTAGTAGTCTTGTTATTAATGTTACTGTTGGTGTTGTTATCGTTATTACTTGTCACGACCCAAAAATGGGTGTGATGGCACTCGTCTTATCCCACCAAGACAAGTCAGCCTAAAACCCAATATCTAATAAAGTGCGGAAGTAAATGACAATCCAACAACAACTTCTATTATGAAACTAAGTCATATTAATTCAATCCCCAAAATCAGGTTGTCACGTGCACAAACCTCTAATGTAAATATTAGAATTGAAATAAAATAGAAGTCTAAAATGAAGTTGTCTTTCAAGTAAAAACTAAGTCATAAACTGGAGTAGGAAAGTTCGCTGAGATGACAAGCAGCTACCTCACAATCCTCCACAAGATGCCTCGAAAAGGAAAAGAATGGAAGGTATCACAAAAATCCGGGCTCGTAACCTACAAAAATTTGTAGAAGCAAGGGGTGAGTACAAAACCACGAGGTACCCAACAAGCAAACCTCTAAACACAAGTTAAGTGAACAAAATACGGGTACTCCTTACACCCTATCTAAACCTCCACGCTACAGCCTAACAGTTTACAATTTACCAAACACACAACTCAATAACCACACTCTATCAGTTTACACATTCTCGATAAAAACTCAATATTCAACAGTCACAAGCTTCACAGAAAAACACTCACAAGATCAGCAAAATACGTGTTCAAGTTCATCAATAATAAAATGTGCAATGCCATGAGATGCAATGTCAAATATAGTGATGCATGTCTTTCTTAACGATACACACCCGCTGTCTCTCAGTCCGGGACCCATGGGGGACATATCTGTCCATGCATCTGTCGCGGCGCACGACACGACCCTCGATAATAGTAACCTTCGCGGCGCGCGATACGTCCCTCGAAATATAATATCCATCGCGGCGCGTGATACGACCCTCGAAATGGTATATCCTCTTACCACAACCATGTCTAAGATACAATGCAAATGACATGCTCAAATGAAAATGAGGAGATAACCATTTTGATAACAAAGCACAATTTACAACCAGGAATACAACACCAACAAATAAGCAACAACTTTCCAAGTCATTCTCAACACCACACAAAGAAATACATGAATTTCATACGCTTAACAAGGGTTTAGAAATGCACTTGCCTCAAATAGTCGAACAATCACTCGGGGAAATGAGCCTTCCCTTTTCGTTGTACTTCCAACCTAAAGCAATCTATTTACATTAAATAACCACAAGAAGGTTTTACAACTAACAATACTTATATTACTATATGTCTAGTCTAAACCCTCAAACTCACTCAAATTTATAACAAGCTCCTAATATTAATTATCTATCTCAATACATAAAAAAATTAAATTATAATGTGATAGTTATGGAAACAACGGAAACAAAAAGTCAAGTCACACCATCGAGAATTATAATGTGAACAGGCTTGTTCTGCATTAATCTTAAACCTATAATCCATTCGATATCATCCCAAACCCTAATGATTACCTCACAATGATTGTCTAATTATTATCCTAATTACTGGTAGCCAATTCTAATTTTTTTTTTCCTTTTCATCCCAAAACACCAAAACATATATCAAAACTTTAAAATAGATCAAATGTTTTTTTTTCAAGCCATTATTTTAATAATAATAATCAGCAGAAAGATCTAAAAAGAATTTAAACCCAAAAAGATTTTCAACACTCAACTTGCCGCACATTAACTTTCTACAATTATTCGTCATATATTTTATTTATAAAATAATACTCTCCATTAATTGATGTGATCCAAATTTCATTGCCGTCTTAATAAATTTTAGAAACAATTGAATTTAATTGATTGAATAAGTAAGTTGCATCTTATTACACTAATATATAAATATATCAGTATAAAGACATTAAAGCTTGGTTTAAGATTTGTGTTTACCTGAGAAGTTCGTACTTTTCTTGTAAGCGGTGACCATTCTTCGTTGTGTGCCGCATAAATATTTTTTCGCTGCACTCTTCTTGCTTCTTAAGTAAATTGTTTATAATTGATTAACCTACTAATTTATTTTTGTATATGGGTAAAGTAGTACGGGTATTAAATAAATTATGGCATTGCCCATTGACCATAAACAAAATAAATAAGATTATTTAATATAAATTCATTAATGAAATAATAATTTCAAACCAATTTCAATGACTAACCAAAAAAATACTCCGAACAATTAATAAGAGGAGTGAAACTCTAATTTTTAGGAATTTCAAAAAAATGATTTTTCGAGTCATTACAATATCCACCACTAAAAATCATGTTCGTCCTCGAACATAAGGAAGAAGAAGGAAGACTGACTGACGTTATCAAAACCTTAAATTACACCACTAGTCGTATTCATCTCTCCAAGTCAGCTCATCTTAGACCATTCCATCAAGATCAACTACTAAAAACTGAACTTTCTAATCAAACTTTGTAAGATCTATAAATCAAGAGTGATTATCAAGCCTTAAACTAACTCATGAACTCAATCTAATTGAAACCCATTGGACCATAACACAACCATCATGACGAATCTTTTCTCACATCACCAAGATAATAATCTGAATCGATACTAGCTACAACCAGAAGTAAACTTCAATCAACTACCACGCATTCATAATGCTCACCATCACAGATCTTATCAAGATTTTCTTTTCACAACACAATTTTTTCACGAGTTTAAGTTACAAAAATCTTATCTTTAGACATTGGGTACTCATCAAATGAGAATCAAAACGTATCTAACTCAAAAAAATAATAAGATCAGGTAAACACCCAATTGTACACTCTAGGATGCAAAACCTTTTACAACAATATCGGATAACTGTAACAATCCACGGAAGCTCTTCTATAAGTTCTCATAAGCAAGGTAGTGCATGTAAAAATCACTAGTATCCTTTAACTCACCAAATCTTCCATAACTCAAATGAACAAGTCTAACCAAGGATGCCCTCATATCGGGAGAAAAATCACAGGATTGGTACACACGATCCACCACTAGGAATTCAGCCATAGAAGCAAAAATACACACAAACGTAGAAAGTGAATCATACTCTAAACCATGTGAAGAATGAAATAGTTGGTCACATAATAATATACAGAATCAAGGTCGAATAACATCATATACTCCTTCCATAGGGACTATGTAAATAAAATTTCATTTATCGGACTCCATCTCGCGATTTTCAGCCACCCACTATCAATCAAGTCTGATCACCATCACAACATTACAAATACTCGATTCATCAAACCCCACATACTTCTCACCGTATTCCATTGAAGCTAAACCTCTTCATACCAACAAATATCATAACTACACCAATTATTTACCTTACTCTTGAACTGTCACTAGTATTAATGTCTTCTTTGAAAACACATTGTAGCCTCTAAAAATTTTAATATATGGCTCTCTCTCGTTTCATTTAAACATTACATGACAGATATGAGTTGCTCAAGACTTATATCACTAATTTCAATTCTAAAAATACTTTTCCATCGAGATAACAATATTGAATCACACACAATGTCAATTCACGTACTTTTCAAATATCGAATTTCCACTAGTATTCAAAACTTAAGAAATTCATGGTCACTCCAATAATTTGAATACCAACACTCAAGAAATTCATGTTCACTCCAATAATTCGAATACCATAAGCTCATAACCTCTACTCATTATCAAATGCCTATGTAATACATCATAACAATCAGTATCGTCCCATCAACAAAGTTGTGATCCTCTCAAATCCTCATTAATTATGTAAAAAATTTGGTCCACACCATTGAACATTAATAAGTTACTTATCATAATTTGAACAATTTAGCTCCACATAAGAACACATAATCTTATACTCCTCACTGTTTTACACCCAAATCAAAAATTCTTAATTCATAAAAGTTTCTGATAAATTCTTGGTAAGTCTATACCAAATCAAATTCAAATCCATAGTCATATTAGATCTCATATATAAAAATTCGTACATCCTTCAACTTCGAACCAAGAGTCTATATGAGAGGTCTTATTCCTTCACTTCTCTTAAATTCTTCGTGTTACACAAAATTCTGACTATCTTGAACTCTTCAATACACCAACTCTAGTTCCTTTGATTGACTCGCTTACCAATATTATCCTTTGACTAACAACTCATGGTATTTTTACCTTATCCTCTAAATCAAAACATTACGTGAAATCTCCACTTATGTATAACAATCAAAAGTAACCAAGTTTAGCACTCAAATAATGCACAAGTCCTTCCAAATGCTTCATACTCAATGAGATCAATCATTTCTTAGCTTACGAATTTATACCTTGACAAAACACACTACCATAAAACTAAAATCACAATGAAAAACTTTAATTTATTCCAATCGTGTAACAGAATTCCATTGTACATCAACATTAGTTTATACCTTGAATTTTTTTTAAACATAAATTCACGTATCTAAGCTTATCATTGATAGCCTCTTCATTGACCTTTTTATATCTTTCGCTAAATATTTAACCCTACTCATTATCACACTCAAAACCCCCAAAAAATTATCATCACACTCGAGCTGAGTATTTGTACACTACTTTCTCATATTTTATTCAATATTTTTATTTAACCAATATGATGAATACGTGACACCATATTCATGACCAGAGCAAAATGAATGAAACCACATGTCTCTGAACTCAATTCACAATTATTTTAGGATACCTCTTTATCCTTGCAATCTAAGTAAAAATCATTATTCTCTCCTCATTCCAAAGGATACACTACATCCCACTAATTCTTTTCAATTATGACTTTAGTTCCTTTCAATACTTATTTGAGCAGTGCTTCAAATAAGTATCATTATTATTATTAGTAGTCTTGTTATTAATGTTACTGTTGGTGTTGTTATCGTTATTTCTATTATCATTATTACTATTATTATATTCATTTATTTTGTTTGAGGTTAATTTTAGATATTTTGTACTTTATTAAATATCTTTATTTGTTAAAATTGACTAATGAGAAAATCTCTTCGTCAATTTTGGAGGCCTTCTCATTTTTGAAAATAGAGATTTAGTTTATGTTCATATTTTGTTCGTTAAAATGGGCCGATGAAGAAATTACCATGGATTTTCAACGCATCCCATGTTAATAAGGTGGGATTTTATTTTTAAGTTCTTATTTGATTTATTAATATTTATTAATTATTAACACTTTTACTAAGTATATTTACATGTACAAGGAGTTGCTTCCCAATGAAGCTAATTTAATGAAATTACTGTTTCTTGTATTGTTGTTTTATTTTATTATTGTGTATATTGCATATTTATTATACTTGTATATTATTGTTATCTTCTCAATTTGAAAAGATGAACTTAGTTGGGAATCAAATTTGTGGATTTCGAACGATGTCTAACCCCTTTTATACGAAATAACTTGAACCCCTTACCTACAACCAACTGGTTCCGTAGATATTCTTTTAAAAACTAATTAGTTATTGGTTTCCTAGTTTTCCTAAAATTAGGTGGCGACTCCCTTTACCCCTTTTATCCTTTTAAAATTATTTTATTCTTTTTAAAATTGATAACGATTTTTTTAGTTAGTCACGTTGCGCCCTCTCAAAAGATGTCAACAATTTTATACTGGATAAATGATGGTGTAACTAATTCATGCATAAAATATTACATATATTCACTCGTTACCAATATATTCATAACTCTAACCAACTACCAAACGGGCTCTGACTCACTATTATCTTATATTATGGATATCTTTGGTACTTAAAAAGGAGAGGCCTTTTTATTCGTCCCAAAAAGAGTGATATATGATAAGTACAAGTTGAAAAATATAATTTTCATGTGTAATTAAAGGAATAATTCCTATTTTTTTGACATATTATGAATTTAAAATTACATAAAATTATTATAGGTTGCAATTTGTAATTAGTGAACTTTAAAGTTATACAAAAGTTAAAGTATACACTGACTATACAATATAGTTGATCTATACATGAGTTATACACTGAATATACACTCAAAAAACCGAATATAACTTAACTATACATGGAATATACATCAAAAATTCAATCTTGATCAATTCAAAGTCAACTCTAAATAGTTTCAAAATTTAGATATGAAATCCTTTTGATGTTTTGAGTCTTTTGATATATAATTTGTTTGAAATGATTCACTTTTACGGTACATCAATTTTAGCATACAAAGAAGAATTAGAAGAAAAAGGGAAGGTGGAAAAGAATTTGACTCTCTTTTTGGTAATCAAATTGATCGAATGGTCGTTTGATGTAATTATCTCTATACTATGTTAAGAAAATATTTATCATCTATGATAATATCATTTTTCTAATTGAATATAACATTTTTTTTTGAAATTGAATTTAGTTTGTTTGTCTGTCTCACTTTCTCTATAATTATTTTTCCTCATATTCATGAATTCTCCTCCTCATCCTCCTTTTCTCCTTATTCTAAATTTCCTCCAAGGAACTATCTTTAAATTTTAATTTCATCAAATAGATTTTCAATCACGTTTCACGATTTTTACCCAATACAACAAGAGGAAAAAAATATAACGATCATCTGCACAAACAAGGATTTCAAATCTCTAAAATTACAGCAACAAGGATTCACCATTAATGACCATTAAAACACTTCAGGATTTGAATTCATTATTAGGGTTTTACAAATTTGTGACCAGTTTGGATTATTTGTTCTTGCAAATAATTGAAAATATCATTTGAAATTATATCTGAATTTTAATAGGGATTGATTAAGTTTAGAATTGATTTTAGGAGAAATATTATGTTCGAACTCAAAGAAGACGAAGTTTTCAAAATTATATCTTAGTTGTATTAGAATTGTATCAAATAATGAACAATACATTTATAATATATACTATAGACATATCTCATTCTAAGCTATACCAACCAAAATAATTTAGATAACACATACATTTATAATACAAATATGCTTTAATACATATTTCAGACAACACCTTTTATTGGTGATACAAATCAAAGTTATTGATAAGATACACATGTTTTGTTCATGAATAATGCATTTATAATACATATTGCAGACTCCACTCCATTGTTAGTAGGGGTGGACATTCAGTTTTTTTGTTCGATTTTATCAAAATTCGATTCGATTCAATTTTTTTTTCCGAAAAGTGTAAGTCAAACATCAAACCAAACTAATTCAATTCACTTTAATTTTTTAAAACTTCAATTCGATGTGATATGATATTTTTAAAATGATTTTTCGATGCAAATAAGATATAAAATGAGAAAAAAATTATTAAAGTTGAAGACACCACCTTAAAACATTTAGCAGCAATCAATGTTGATATGCAATATGTATACTCCTATATGCAACATCTAAACATTTTGCAACAGTCATTCAACATGACATAATTGTTGCAAGATTCTGACTTTGAGTGAAGTGTTAGGATCGTAAAATAATTAGGTGTCATGCTGAAGCTATCAAAATAAACCTCGAAAGACCACGAGTAATAAGACAAAAGAGAAATATACCAAAAGACATAAATATTTAACGTGGTTCGGTCAACTGACCTACATTCTAAAGGAGATGAACAATCCACTATAAAAAATGAGGGTACAAAATATAGAGAGAAATAACCACTACCGATTCGTCAGAATACATGGGAGGTTCACAAGTGATAACATATAAAACTTGTGTCCCACAAATCCCCTCCCCTCATCCAAAATTCTCAAAGCCCTTAGGACTACATTTCAAATGCTAATTAAGTTAGAAGGAACAAACCTATATTTATAGAGTCTTACACCTTTTCCAACCAGAAAAGGACTAGCCAATCCTAAACATTTTCCTAAAAGGTTATGACAAGAAACTCAAGGCAATTAATACCCAACAAATCTCTTCCTTGGCCTGAATTTCTGACAAAATAAATTTATCCACGTTCTTCAAATAATCTTAAAAAATTTGCTTCTCCTCTCCATAATCTCCTCATCAAATCTATATCACAACACAGAGAATATTTCAAAAATAATTTCTCCAATAAAAATCTTTATTACTTTCAAAAAGTTTGTGTAATACTTTGAAAGTCTAAGACGTGTTCTAGAGCCTATTATAAGTTTCAAAAGGTTTAGACACTGCTTTGAGGTCAATTTTAATGAAAATGATGAAAATTGGTGGAAGGGTGTCTAACATATGTTAGAGTTATTTCATAATAGAAACGTCCAGGCATGACTCCCCAAGGACCAAAAAAGGGCCCTTGAGGAGGACCCTTGCATTTTGGCAAGAAGCTTCCAAAAGGCAGTATGCACAAACGAGTGCCAATCAACGGATCGCGTGTCAATCGATGAGGCGTCAATGACAACCGTTGATGAAAACTTAGCCAAATTCATGGGAGGCCTTTATGCACAGTATCTGACCAAAACGATGGACCAACAGGACAGTTGGTCCCTTGGCTGTCGTTTGACAAACGGACCGTTTGTCGTGGTCTCGTCTGTGAAGACTGTCTTTTACTGTTCATTTTTAGTTTAGTTAAATTAATTAATTAGGTGTGTTAATTAGTTAGGGGTTAAGAGTGGTCTAATTAAGTTAATTAATTACCTATATAAAGACCCTAAGCTAATTAAACTAACCTAAGCCCTCATAATTGCCAAATCCAAATTCTCTTCCTTCTCTCTTCTTTCTCTCTCTCTCAAGTTGAAGAACACCATAGAAGGTCAAATTAGGAGGTTTTAGGGCTACAAAACTCAAAGTTTATCCATCAATCTTCATCAAATACTAAGGTATGGTGTTTCTTTCACCGTTGAAACTTCTTTCCTCAAATGGTTCCATCAAATTGATTTCAAAAGTAGGAAGTTCAAGTGGGTTTTCATCCAATACGAAATTGATGTTATGAATTGATTTGTTTATGATTTATTTTGGATATTATGAGTATATTATGATTTATTATAACTTAATTATGTTATTTCTTGATGTATTGTTCTAGTTTGTAGAAGATGACCTTTTCCCCCGAACCCTAGGTTTTCATCTTCAATTGAATTGCATAGTAATGACTCAATTGACTTGGTTAGTGTGTGAATTACTATATTATGATGTTATTGTATCAATTATGAATATATTAAGATGAATTATAGTCCTATCATGATAGTTCTTGATTAATTGATCTTGGTTGTGAAATAGATTATGAATTTGACCCAAGTCTCTTATCTTAAGCTATGAACTAGTGATGGATTGTGATGCATTGATTAAATTAGCCTTCTTATCATGTTGCTTATTGTTGTGTGATGATATAACACCCTTATTGGTTTCATTTAAGGGTTGATGGTAAGACCTTGATGATGCAGTATGAAGGAGACTTGGTAAGTCTTGTGATCCCTATTCTTTATTTCAATTGTGGTTAATTATGATTAAGTGATGATGTTACATTGAAGTATACCTTGTATTAAGATTGATAGGGTTGGTATGATGTTGAATTGAAATTTCTTGACTTTGGTTTTGTCAGGTGTTGGTTAAGATGTAAATGTTATAAGGATGATGACAACTTACCAATGTGCCTTATCATGATGTGATTATGTAAATGAGCTAACTTCACTTATATGAATTGTAATGAAAGGACTATACTCATGCAGTTCTTATTGAGCTATGATAATGATGATTATACAAGGGATATACCCTATGATCTACATTAAGCAATGATGATTAAAAAAGACATTAAAGACATTTCAAAAGGGACTTAGCTTAGCACCGAGTGAACTTGACAATGAGAGGTGTTGACTTTCCATAGAGGAAGATTCACCCAATAGTTCCATATGAGGTGTTGACTCCCCTATGAGGGATACTCATCTTATGGATTCCCATGAGATGAGGCTCCAATTGCCAAGTGGAAGGTAGAGAGTTCATACATATCTCTTAGTTCTTGAACCATGTTTCCCCCATAGAAAGACTAGCTAGTGGATCCACCTAGAAAGGTATGTTTATGTTTGGTTTTACTTAGGCCGGTAGACCACCTTCCATCGGTGTAAGTTTTTACAACACCGGGTTCCATATTTAGCTCTTGTGGTCTATGTCGGTTTAGGCAAGTGTTCCCTAAACTTAAAATGAAGTAATGAATTACAAACCAACTAGGGTGACTTGAGAGGTTTGACTTAGCCTAGGTAAAGGTATGAGACTCTACCTATTCCTTGCACTAGATTGCCTTGAAGGAAACTTTAGAAGGTTGTTCTTATATATATGTATATGTTTATAGTAATACATGATATACATGTAATGGCCTTGCACATTGATGATGCTACATTATGATTGGTTTCACTAAAAAATATGTGTTTGGTCTCTATTTCTAAATTATGATGATATGTACTCTTAAATAATAAGCTATGTGAAGTTGGATATTGGCCATGGTTCTTGTTAGTTTTACTTGATTGAGTAAGGTTATGGGGCTTTGCTTGGTCATTGCACTAGTGACTTAATAAGGGTTTATGGGTAATTGTCTTGCTTTGGATATGTTGTAATGAACTCTTATGTATGCTTGTTGCTATTGTAATTCGGTTATAGAGTTGCCTCGACAATGTGTTCAATTATGTGATATGCATGTTGGCTTGACTAGACTTAGTATTGTTGGTGTTGTGATGTACATGATTTTGACTTAATGAATATATCGTGTTGACTTGGAATGGTTTTCTTAAATGTGCATAAGTCTTTTCAAAGTAAATTGTTGTAACATCCCGAAACCACACCTTAGAAGTTAGGGGCAATCTCGGATTGCAACCGGCATGCTTGACCTCTAGGAGGTCTTGTACAAGCCCTTACATATCATTCATCACATATACATAATGAAAAGCAGTGCAGCATTAAAACTTTTCACAAAACATATCATAGTCTTTAAAAAATCTTTTTATATAGTCATAGGAAATACTAAGTCTCAATCTCATCATAGTTAAGACACGAGAATACTTGGGACATGGCCCATATGTCAATAATAATATAGAATTACTTAGTCTATTAAAATACTTCAAATGAACACATAAAAGACATCTATGCCCTCAAATCAAATGAGGACATAATTCGACTTCACTATAATGATGCTATAATCCAAGTCTTCCTTCCCAAATGCTCCTCACCTACCAACAACTATAGAGATAAATAAAAGCATGGATTAGTACAACCACATGTACTAAGTATGGCATAATGCATGAAAATCATGAAAATGGACATTTATTAGAAATATGAATCTTTTCATTTAAAAAAAATATTATAATAATAAGAACAACATTTAACAACTTAGAAACACATAAGATAACATTTAAATGATTTAACCCAATTTTTAGCTAACTTAACAATGATCTATATTCACTGTATAGTGAATTGCTTCACTGTTACAGTGAAGTATCTCTTCCTTCCTTTTAGCACTTTCAAGCATGTAGTCTTCTCACTAAAAGCTATCCTAATACCCACTTAAGCAATACAAATAGAGACCGTCCATAAAACCTCCCTAAGCATACCTAAATGACCCTCAAAGACACTTATAATAAGACGCATACACAATTACAAGACATCAAACATATCAACATAAGATAATATGACATTTACATACCAAAGGCTATCAAAATCTAGAAGATAAGGTCCATGATTGACCTTTTCAAGACAACATAAATAATCCTTAAGACTTCCTAAGTTTAAATCATGTCCACATAATCAAACAATTTCCCTAACTAGAGTATCTCAAGACTTCCAAAGATAAGACATGAAGAGATCATCCCTTATTCCTACTTCACACTTTAGCTAAAGAATCCTTAAGTCAGTTTAGATTAGGTACTCATTCATTTATGTCACGACCCGAAAGTACCCCTAGAAGTTAGGGAGAACCCTCGTTTCGTGACCAGGTGTACTTGACCCTTTGTGGTCATGTACAAGCCCTTTAACTATCGTTCATTACATACGACATGAAAAGTAGTGCGCAATTAAAACTTTTCAAGACAATTCACATAATAAGGAATTCTTTATAAATACTTAGAAAATCTCATCATCAAAGCCAACTTAAGACACGACATAATAAACTTAGGGACACAACCCTTTACATTTGAAAGAGATACATAATAAGTCTTAACATAAAGAAACTAAGAAGATAGGAATTATGCCCTCGAATATATGAGGACACACTTTGTCTTGAGAGGAACTTTCCCAAGCCTTGCCTTCTAGACTTCAACCTTGCCTCCAACCTATACTTAGATAGTATAGAAAAGTATTGGGTTAGTACAAAACAATGTACTAAGTATGATGTATGCAAAAACATGCAAAAAGGGAAATTTTAGTAACATAACATTTCATGCCATTTAAGTAAAACATTCATGAATATAGAAGCAAAACATCATAAGGAACATAATTGAACACATAGAGAAGAATTTGCATGATTTTAAACTCAAAGGATCACTTTACAGTAACTTACAAAATATTACAGTAAGCTCATTTAACAATTACAGTGAACTCCTAAGAACATTACAGTGAATTCATCCTATTCTAAAGAGGGAAGTTCCAAAGCCAAGTAAAGAGGAAGTGACCTTATTTCCGTAGGAGTTTCCCTAACTACGGATTATCCTAACACTCACCAAGTTAAGACATGAAGGAAGTACACATATTCCTCCTTGAATACACACCAAAGAGATCCTCAAGACTACCCCTTTCGGCTTACTCACCTCGGGAGAACAAGCCCCCACTCAATGAGAAGACACTAGAGAAACACCCAACAAACCACCAAAGTCTTCCTTTTCGAAATGCCTACTTAGTGCAATGAAAAGATGTCGTCCCATACCAACCCCTGCCCTAAGTAGCACACTCTTTTAGAAGGTTTGATACCAAGTCTTCCCTTCGGAAGGTCCTACTTAGTGCAATGGATAGATAGTGTCCCATACCACCACCTACCCTAAGTAGCACGTTCTTTTAGAAAACTTAGTTCAATCAATTCACATAAGACTCACCAAGACTCCCCTTTTGAAAGGTCCTACATAATGAAATGGATAAATAGCATCCCATACCACTACCTACCCTACGTAGAACACTCCTTTAGAAGACTTAGCATATTCGTTGCTTTTGTGGGAGTTAGCTTAACCAACATAGACCACGAGAGCTAGAGATGGAATCCCGATATTAACCCCTATCGGATGAGGAATCCTCACTTGCCTAGAATGAGGTCATTCTCTTAGATTTTGCATGGCTTTCCCAATAGCTACACCTATGTGGGCGCATAGTTAAAGGATAAAGAGATTGCTACTAAGTAACTCATTCTCTACTAACGAGGAGTACTCATCTCAAGAGGTACATTGGAATACAACATCTCAACTCACAAAGTGTAACCACCTCTTCTTCGTATCCTCTCGATGCTAGGCATAACTTCCCACGGATTCTAAACATTATAAACTATAGGTTAAGGATAACTACTGAACATCACAGCTCAACTTACGAAGGGCATTCATCCTCTAACCTATCTTAGAAAGCTCATGGGATGTAGTGGGGTTGCTACTAAACACTTCATCTTAAATCACGAAGAGTGTTCACCCCAAAACTCCCCTGTAGGACTTAACTTAGCTTTATTCATTCATTCAAGTGTGAGTGTGTGTACATGTGATCACACTTTGCACATAAGCTTCCTTTCATTTACATTTAACTTCTATACATGCTTAGACCTTCATTCATCACATCTCACATTTTACATACTTCATACAATCATATAAGTCCTTTATTCCTAATCCTTAACATACATCTGATAATAAGCTTTATAAAACAATTAACAAGTATGACTTCATTCAAGCATACACTCTAGGCTACTTCACATAATCACTTCATAAGTCACATTTAAGAAGAATGACATATTTATCATCTTACTTCACATAAAAAGCCTTAATAACCTCATTCACAATAAACTAGTAACTTCACATTCATACAATTCAAGTAAACATCGCCACCAAGAAGGTTGACCATGCCACTCAAGAGCATTTCAAAATTTAAGCTAAACAACATAACCAACTTAAGATTTAACCCAAGATTTAATAACCTAAAGAAATTAACTCAATATTCCATCATAATAAATCCCTTTGGTCAGTAGCTAAACAACAATAACAACCATAAGAAAGCAAAACTTGAAGACTACCAATTCATGCTCATTTAACTCTTTTCCTAAGTCCAAATTTGATGAAAATCTTTAAAATGATTTCATTGAAGTTTCAAACTTAAAATCATCAACTAACATTAGAAATACTATTATTAAGTCATTAGAAACGTTTTCATGCAATACCCATATTTAGAGTTGAAGATAGTAGAAACTAGGGTTGAAAGCCCCTTTTGAAAATTCATTTGAAGAGACTCCTTGAATGGAAGAGAATTCAAGGATGGATAAAATAACTCACATTGAATAAATAACAATGATTTTTGATGAATAAACGACCACCACCAACCCTCCTAGCACTTCTTGACTTCTAGCTTCCATGGTGACTTAAGAGAGTCTTCTAAGAGAGAGGGTTTTTTGGGTTTTAGAAAGAGGGGTCTTAAATGAGGTCTTAGGGTTTATAAAACTTTAATATACCTAATAAAACCTAAAACTAACGTTCTACGGTCATAAAATACTTGGAGTGAATTTACCAAACACCCCAAGCCTTAACAGGGAACTCACAGTTTTTGGACCCCTCATAGACGAGTCCTAACCAACGGGCCATCTGTGCATCAACGGACTGTTGGTGGGGTCTCATGGGTGAACCTTAGCTAAAAATGGAGCCTGACTAACTAACCTTTCAGGTCCAACCGACGATGCAAGACGACAGGCCGTTGGATGGACCACTGGCCGTAGTTGCCTTCGTTAGTTGACACTGCCAAGGCAGTTTTTGTCCATGTCTTGGGCCTTTTTATAGGGCCCCTTGTGGGTCCTAGGTGGGGTCGTGCCCGAACGTTAAACCCCTAAACTAAGTCATCTAGGTCTTAGGAACATCCCACATCAATTTTGATTAAAAAGAACACGTAAAACTCACTCAAACACATCAAGACACGCAAGCGCTATCTAAGGCACACCTTCCAAACGTCATGGACGTATAGACCTCCAAAACTAACCAAACCTCACACACTTCCTAAGAAATCTAAAATAACTCATTTAAAAACAAAATTAACTCAATAAACACTCACGAGACTCTAGTTTACCTTAGTTTGTTTTGGGGCGTTACATTCTCCCCCACTTAGAATAACATTCGTCCTCGAATGACACTAAAAACTTAAGAGCAACAAGGACTCACTTAGCATCACGTAACACATTACAATCATGATCAAAAAAGTCAAAGTTCCAGCATCAACTAGCAAAAGAACATTTTCACACTTTCAAACACTAGCAACATAAGCAACTCTTTGCAAAACTTCAAAATTTCAAAATCTTCTCTTATTCTTCACTTATGGAAGAACTACCTTCTCCAACATTAAACATTATCATATGCAACACTTTTGCCCATATTTAAACTTCAATCAAAGACAAGACAAATTTTCTCAAAATTCAAAAATCATACAGTGAATCTCACTGTCACACTGTTAAGCATGCTTAAAATTTGCAATTTTTATTCTTTGAGCAATTCATCAAGATGGTATGATCATATGAAGTATAATACCATACAAAATCATCTCATAACACACTGAAACCATAATTCATGATAAATGCAATTTTCTCAAAAATTTGGACTCCTTTATAGTGACCTCAAAACTTCACTGTGTCACATACTTAAGATTTTAATAATGCACCTTTCAAGCAACTTTAACAAGATGGCATGACACTATGAGGGACAAGACCACACTAACTTACTCCAAAAAGACTTGGTAAGTTTCACTAAGTGCAATGTGAGAGTAGCATCCCATACTACCACTCCCCACTTATTGATCCTTGAGGATTCTCTTGGACTAAGTACATTACATGCAATTCTACTCAACTCAGTTTCCCCCACTTAGGGTGAAGCCATCTTCAAGGTCTGACTCTCACAAGATAGCAACTCACACTATCCTCAACTCATGCACATCAAGATTAAACATCAACCTTACAAGTTAAGCCTAACACTTCCCTCTTAGGATTCAACCCTAAACAAACTCCCTTAAACACCACCTCATTCAACTCTTAGGCATAACTTAACTCAATTTTCATGGAACAAAACTCCCTTACTAGGTACTCATACCACATTTCCTCCTTAGTGTAAACCTACACAAGAAATTCAACCAAATCACAAGAACAACTATTCAAACATTAACCACACAAGATGGTTGCCCTCAACTCCTACAAAATCTCCACATTCTTTCAACATTTCTCAAATTTACATCTTAAAGCATTTCTACCATCTTTGAACATAATCACAAAGATAACTCATTTGCTCTCAAAGGCACTTTATTAAATCGTTATAATTCTTACCATGCTTAGAACTACACCACCATAACATTTCTTATCACAACACTTCCAATCTCATACATCACACCTAGCCATAAATAGTATCACATCACAATTTTCAAAATAGTAACACACGAGAGAGAGAGGCCTTATGAAGTTAAGTTCTATGGCACGATTCAAGAGTAATGAAGAAAGTGAAACTTTATCGTCCTATAGCCTATTGTCCATGGATGTATCGCCACTCACACCAATGACCAAGATACTACTATATGTGGATCGTGAGACTTTTTAGACCCTAAACAATTTCCCATAACCTTATGCTCTGATACCAAGTATGTCATGACCCGAAAGTACCCCCTAGAAGTTAGGGAGAACCCTCGTTTTGTGATCGGGCATACTTGTGTCACATTCGGGTTTACCCCCTAGACGTAACCGGCGTCGTTATCCTTTTTAAGGATTAAGACTAGTCTCTTAGTTTCATGTCATCACATTCATAGGTTGAAAAATGCGGAAAAATTTTAAAACTTTTATTTTCTCTACTTGGAGGTTTACATAGACCTCTACATACACACAATATATATTCATATCGATTATACATATACCCCTTTATAAAGAAAGGTTACATAGTCTTCGACTTTTATTACACACACACACACACAGATATATATATATATATATGTATATATATATATATATAGTCTCAACGATTGTGTCATCTCATACCATCTAAACGGATATCACAATATGGGCATAGCCCTTACATAAATTCAACAAGACCATGTATAGGTAATATGAAAGTACAATATTCAAATAACAAGGAAAGAAATGATAGAGTCAATAAGCTCATAACAAAATCCAAAGCTAGAAGATGGAATTGCCCTCGAATGTTGATGACCTACCCCACTTGGATGAAAGGAAGAATCCAAGCCTTCAATAATATCGCCTTCCCAACTCTTCAACGACCGGAACCTAAAATGTTTGGGACAAGGGAAGAAAACGGGGTTAGTACTCCACATGTACTAAGTATTAGATCTTATGCACATACACAAGCAAAACATGCTAAAAGGGATTTTTTTCAAAGCATGCCATTATACCCCCTTTTAGAGGCTTAATGCAAATTCAAGTAAGTCATATTAATCAACCAAACATGCTTACTATCTAAACAAGTAATACTTATCCCAACACATTTGGAATCATGATTTACTACAACCGTAACATCAAGGAATAATATCACAAGAATGAATACGAGTTATACATGTCATAATAATCAAGACAACTACTCATAAGTCCTTATAAAGACAACAGGTGCAGTGACCAAGCAAAGCCCCATAACCTTACTCAATCAAGTATCCTCAACAAGAAAACATGACCTATGTCCAACTTTACATATCATGGCATTTAGGATTGAAATTCATCTTATATTATCATTATTATCCAAAGCATATTCATAAACGAACTAATCAATGTATAGTATAAACAATATGACATGGTCATCATATATATATATACATCATATTTTATCTTACATAAACATATAAGAACCTCCTCCTAAGACTCCCCTCAAGACTAACTAGTGCAATGTCTAGGTAGAGTCTCATACCCCTACCTAGACTAAGCTAGACCCCTTAGGTTATCCAAGTTAGAGTTCAACTCCTTTGATTCGTTTTACCTTTTTTTGAACATCTTGCCTTAACCGACATCGACCACATGAGCTAGTGTGGAATCCGGTGTCATAAAACCCTACAAAAAAGAAGGCGGACTAATTGCCAAGGTAGTACCAAAACATAAAACATAGCAACTACGTGGATCCACTAGCTAGTATTCCTATGGGGGCAACATAGTTCAAAAACTAGTAGATTTAGTTGGGACCCTCTTTATGCGCTATGCATTATAGTCTCCAATCTCAAGAGTAATGTAGTGTTCCTACCTTCCCTATGTGGGAAAGGACACTTCTCCATCTAGTTCACTCGGTGCTAAGCTAGAGTCCCTTTTGAAATGTATTTAAGCCTTTAATTTATCAATCATAACTTAATTTAGGCCATGGGGTCTACCCCTTGTATAATCATCATCATCAATAGATCAATAAGAATTGTATGAGTATAAGTCCTTTCATCACAATTCATATAAGTGAAGTGAACACTCTAGCATTTCATAACATATTAAGGCTCATTGATAGTTTTTCACCATCTTTATAACACATACACCTTAATCAACCTCTCTATATAGTCAAGTCATTTTAATTCAACATCATACCACCCTATAATCATAGTATAAGGCATACTCCAATGTAATATCATGGCTTAACAACAATTAATCACAACTGGAAGTTAAGATAGAGATTCTAAGACTTACCAAGTCTTTCTCATAGTCTATCATCAAAGTCTTACCATCAACCCATAACTCAATCCAACTTGGGGAGTAACATCATCACACAATGATAACCAATAGAATAACAAGGCCAATTGCATCTCTATAACACAATTCATCTTTAGATCACAACTTGAGATAAGGTACATAGACAAATTTCCCATTATAATTCATAACCTAAATCGCATCTCAAGAACTAGCATGATAGGTCTATAATTCATCTTAATTTAACCATAATAGTACCACAGGATAGTAATCTAATCAACAACCAACTCAATTGAATGATCACCATACAACATAGGTCAACATCTTTACCTAGGGTTAGGGATGGAGGATCATGTTCTTCAATTTAGACCAAACCATCAACAATTACCATAAATAAGTTGAGTTACATGTTAATATACTCAATATAACCCTAAGAATTAAACTCAATCCATAACTTCAATTTCGTAACTGAATGAAACCTATAAGAAAACTCAACTTCTTGAAATCTATTTGGAAGGAACTCTTTGAGGAAAGAATCTCAAAGGTGAATAGAACCATACCTTAATGTTTCTCTACAATTTGATGAAGAATACACCCTTTTTTCCATCCCCCAAACCTAGTTCTTGCTAGCCTTCAATGGTGAGTTCATGTACAGAGAGAAATAAGAGAGAAGGAAGAGAGTTTATTTTTGAGAGTTGTCTTTAGGTTAAGGAGGGTTAAGGGTATTTATAGAGGGGATTAATCAACTTAATAAGTCTCCCTTTAATACCTAACTAACCATTAAACCAACTAATTAACTAAATGAAATCATTTAAAATTCATCAGTGAAACTCGACCCTCACCGACGAGACCCCGATCTACGGTCTGTCGGTGAGTCGACGGACAACCCCCCTCCATCCTACACTCAGTCGTCTCGGTCAGAGACTTTGCAGGCGAGGGCTTCCTTTAATTTCTCTAAGTGTGGGATGACGGTGGCCTCGATGCCTCATCGAGCCACTGACGCCTCGTCAACCCCTTTCGTCGCGTGTAATAGTAGCTAGGTAAACAAGTGCCTTCACGAATCTTTCTAATTGTGGGACTACGGTGGCCTCGACGCCCTATCGAGCCACGCACGGACCGTCGTTTTTTCTGTCGATGCACACTGCCAGGCAGTGCTCTATCAAACTGCAGGTGTTCCTCTCAATGGCCCTTGATTGGTCTTTGGGGAGTCGTATCAGATGTTTCAACCATGAAACAACTCAAACACCCATTAGCTACCTTTCCACCCATTTTCGTACATTTTTGAATCCTAAATGTAATTAAAAAGAAGGCTAAGGCACACAAACATCTCTTTGAACCAACTTCTCGGACGTTTTGGTTCTTAAACCTTCGAAATGGCCTATATTCATTTAAAATAGACTTAGAAACAGTGTTTAGACTTTATGACACCTATGCTAGGATTTACCATGAGTCTTGGATTTTCAAGGTTTTACATTATCCCCCCCTTAGGAACATTCGTCTCCGAATGACATTAAAACTCTTTTGAAGGAAGGAATAGACCCAAGACTAGCAACCCAATCAATAAACAATATCCGTTTAACATAAGTCATATCATTTCAACAAAGCAAATATCAAAACTCATATTACAACACCAAAGGCTCAAAACACTTCATCATGAGGCATTTCCTTCTCACAACACTTATGAGCTCAACAAACATCACATGAGTCAATTAGCACAAAATTCAACTTAACAACATGCTATCTATAATTTCATGAAGACTCACCATATCAAAATGCACAACATAACTCAAAGCAAGCAAAAAGTAAAAGTTCAAATTTTTAATAGCAATACTATAGTGACTTCACTGTAAAACTTACTGTAAGGTTTTCAAAAATGCCATTTTTGTAACACTTCACCCAAAAATCAAGAAACCTCAAATCTTTGTCGTAATTATATAATTAAAAAGAATGGCTAACCTTAATTCTCAAAAATATGAGGATAACGGGACTTCATATCGGCCTCGACCTCCCATGTAGCACCCTCAACTAATTGATTTTTCCATAACACTTTTACGGATACCACTTCTTTATTCCTCAACTTCTTGACTTGCCTATCAAGAATTTGAACCGGGACTTCCTCATAAGAGAGGTTGTCCTTGACAACAAGACCCTCAATAGGAAGAACGGACTCAGGGTCACCGATAAACCTTTTCAACATAGAAACATGGAAAACTAGATGAATCGAAGCCAATTCGCTAGGAAGTTTCAATTCATAGGCAACATTACCAACCCTTTGCAAGATTTCATAGGGACCCACATAACGAGGACTCAATTTCCCTTTCTTGCCAAACCTAACCACCCCTTTAATTGGTGAAATTTTTAAATACACCTTGTCACCTTCTTCGAACTCAAAATCCCTTTTCCCATTATCGGCATAAGACCTTTGCCGACTACAGGCCGTTTGTAACCGGTTCCTTATGATATGAACCTTTTTCAAAGTCTTATAAATCAACTCAGGACCAATAAGTGATGGCTCACCCACTTCAAACCAAAAAACAGGATACCTACACCTTCTACCATACAAGGCTTCATAAGGAGCCATGGAAATGGATGAATGAAAACTGTTGTTGTAGGAAAACTCCACTGAAGGTAAATGCCTATCCCAACTCCCTTTAAAATAAATAATGAATTCTCTAAGCAATCTTGAAGTGTTTGTATCGTACGCTCCGCTTGACCATCAGTTTGGGGATGAAAAGCGGTGCTCAACTTCACCGTAGTACCTAACCCTTTTTGGAACGACCTCCAAAATCTAGATGTGAATTGTGCGCCCCAATCTGATAAGATGGATAACGGAATGCCATGGCGGCATACAATCTCATCTACAAAGATTCTCGCATAATCCTCCGCCGAATAAGAACACTTGACGGGGATAAAGCGAGCGGATTTAGTCAGTCAATCCACAACCACTCATTTGGAATCATAGGAGTTTTGGGTCCTGGGTAAACCTACTACAAAGTCCATATTAATGTCTTCCCACATCCAAGTTGGAATTTGGATCTCTTGTATTAAGCCACCCGACTTTAGGTGTTCGACCTTTACTTGTTGACATTTCGGACACTTAGCGACAAATTCCGCTATGTCCCTTTTTAGACCTTCCCACCAATATATTTCCCTTAGGTCATGATACATTTTTGTCGACCCCGGATGAATTGAGTAGCGAGACCCCTGTGCTTCTTCTAAGATCCGAACCCTCAACCTATCTATATCGGGAAAACACAATCTCCCTTGGTACTTGAAAACACCATCCCCCCTAGGGAGAATGATTCATTCAACTTGCCAAGAACCGATTCTTTCAACTCCATCAAGGCTAAATAAATGTGTTGTTTGAACTTCTCCTCAACCACTAATGATGACTCGGATTTATGATGAACTATGACACCCCCATCCGTATCTCTCTCCAACATCACCCCCAACCTAGACAACCTATCCACTTCCCTTGCTAGGTCCTTTTTGGCTTTATCAAAATGGGATACACTACCCATAGTCATCCGACTTAGGGCATCCGCAACTACATTAGCCTTGCCGGGGTGATAAAGGACACTCATATCATAATCTTTCAACAACTCAAGCCACCTTCTTTGTCGGACATTTAACTCTTTTTGGGTAAACACATATTGGAGACTTTTATGATCGGTAAAAACATACATATGAATCCCATTCAAATAATGCCTCCAAAATTTCAAAGCAAACACCACGGCCGCTAATTCAAGGTCATGGGTGGGGTAATTCATCTCATGTACCTTTAGTTTCCTAGAGGCATAAGCTATCACCTTCCCGTTTTGCATAAGCACACACCCTAAACCCGCTCGAGATGCGTCACAATACATCACAAAACCCTTTGTACCCTCAGATAAGGTCAACACCGGAGCGGAAGTAAGCCTATCTTTAAACATTTGGAAGCTCTTCTCACATGCCTTCGACCACTAAAAGTTTTTACTCTTTTGGGTCAAAGTAGTCAAAGGAGACGCAATGGACGCAAAACTATCCATGGACCTCTGATAGTAACCTGCTAAACCCAAGAAACTGCTGATGTCAGTTAGAGTCAATGGTCAAGGCCAATTTTTCACCGCTTCCGTTTTCCTTGGGTCTACTTCAACTCCCTCTCTAGAAGTGATTTGCCCAAGAAAAGTAACTGATCTCAACCAAAACTCACACTTACTATATTTGTCATACAATTGATGTTCTTTCAGGGCTTACAACACTACCCTCAAATGACCCATATGATCATCCTCATTCTTCGAGTATACCAAGATATCATCAATGAAGACAATGACAAACGAATATAGGTAATTTCGAAATACATTATTCATTAGGTCAATAAATTCCACCGGAGCATCAGCGAGATTGAAAGACATGACCAAGAACTCATAATTCCCATACCTAGTTCGAAAGGCCATCTTTGGTACATCCTCCCCTCTCACCTGAGTTGATGATACCCCAACCTCAAGTCTATCTTTGAAAAGTAACTCGTCCCTTGGAGTTGGTCAAATAAGTCATCAATCCGAGGGACAGGGTACTTATTCTTAATGGTGACCTTGTTGAGTTGGCGGTAGTCAATACACATTCTTAAAGACCTATCCTTCTTTTTTAAAAATAACACCGGAGCACCTCATGGAGGTATACTAGGACTTATAAAGCCCTTGTCAAGACAATCCTTGAGTTTAGCCTTCAACTCTTTCAATTCGGCCAAAGCCATCCAATATGAAGAGATTGAAATGGGATTTGTTTCTGGTAGCAAATTGATACCAAATCAATTTCCCGTTCGGCAGAATACCGGGAAGGTCATTAGGAAAAACCTGCGAAAATTCTTTCACTATGGGGACCGACTCAATAGGAGGAATTTCGGAATCCAAATCTTGGACTCTTACTATGTGAAGAGACAACCCTTTGAGATCATTTTACATGCTTTTAGACAAGATGTGATGCGACCTCTAGGAGTAGAATTTCCCCCCTTCCACTCAACAATGGGTTCATTTGGGAAGTTAAACCTCACCACTCTTGTCCTACAATCAATGGATGCAAAAAATGTATGCGACCAATCCGTACCCAATATAATATCAAAATCAAACATATCGAGTTCTACTAGATCGACATAAGGAACTATATTATGCAACGAAATAGGATAATTTCAATAAACTCTTTTAGCAACAACCGACTCTCCCACCAGAGTAGACACTAGAAAAGGCTCATGCAAAATATCTTGTAAAACATCAAACTTTTTAGCAACTAGTGGTGTAACAAAGGAAAAAGTAGCACCCGGATCAAGTAAAGCATGCACATCAAGAGTAAAGATTTTTAACATACCGGTCACCACGTCGGGAGAGGTCTCTTTATCACCCATAGAGCGGAGAACATAGAAGCAGTTCTGCTTTGGAGCATCACTATAACCACTTGCTTGATGGTGGCCACTACCCTTGTCATGACACTTCAAGTTTGGACAATCTCTCATTTTGTGACCACTCTTGCCACAACTAAAGCAATTATCCGTCCCCTTAAGGCACTTACCATAGTGCTTTTTACCATACTTTCCACAAGTTTGATTCTCCTTCGGTGAATTAGAACCTTTTCTCTTCTTAAATTTAGGTTTAGAAACCCTATCACCACTAGCTCTTGGGAATTTGGCAGGGACTTGATTTGAACCCCGCTTCTTAAATTTAGGCTTATCTTGTATCTCAAGCCTATTCCTTTAGGAGCCTCCATCGAATGACCTAGCCCTCTTAGCATCTCTACTTTTTCTCTTAGCTCTTGCCTCCTCAACCCTTCTTGCATAGACCATAAGATGAGAAATTTTCATGTTGTCATGTAGCATGGCCGATAGGCACTCTTCTTGTAAGTCCTCCGACACCCCCATCACAAAACGGCTCATTTGGTCTCTAGGATCAGATACTAATGAAGGAGAATATTTGGACAACTTAACAAATTCCAAAGAGTAATTATGAACACTCTTCCCTACTTGGGGAAGATTGATGAACTCCGTCACCTTCTCCTTCCTCATATCTCTAGGGAAGAACCGATCTAGAAAAGCCGCCTTAAAGATCTCCCAAGTCATCGGACCACCCCTTAACGACCTATTATCCCTCCATTGCACATACCAAGTTTGAGCCACATCCTTGAGTTGATATGAGGCCCACTCGGCCTTCTCACTTGAAGTCACCCCATAGCATATAACACTTTTTAGACCTCATCAAGGAATTCTTGGGGGTATTCCTCAACCTTAGACCCATAGAAAGTAGGAGGGTTCATCAGAGTGAAGTCCCTTAAACGGGAAGCCATAGTACTGACTTGTTGATGAGGACGAGGAGCAACATCCCAATTGGCTTGAGCTTTCATAGATTTGGATTAAACCATTGCGGCTTGTGCTTGAGTAGTCATGGCTTGGGCCATTTGAGCAAGAATAGACCTCATCTCCGCCTCCATCATAGGTGGAGTGTTAGCCGGGGCTTGATCAACATTAGAATTTTCATCAAGTGGAGGAACTTGCTCAACATGGGGAGGATCTCCCGCATTAGCAACTTCCTCCTGGAGTCTTCGAGCTGAATTCCTTTGAGTGTTCATGTTTCCTATAAGCACAACAATATGATTAGATGCGAGGTACACTATAAGTATACTCTATTGACACAATATAAGATTTCCAAGAACGAGAGCGATTCCTAAGCATCATATAGGTTCCTACTCATAAGTGTGGTGCGCTTCACAATTATGAAAACAAACCTACATAGATGTGGTAGAGAGAAAGACATAAATCAACGGTATTCAACTCATGCTCTGATACCAAGTTTGTCACATCCGGGTTTACCCCCTAGACGTAATCGGCGTCATTATCCTTTTTAAGGATTAAGACTAGCCTCTTAGTTTCATATCATCACATTCATAGGTTGAAAAATGCGGAAAAATTTGAAAATTTTATTTTCTCTACTTTGAGGTTTACATAGACCTCTACATACACATAATATATATTCATATCGAGCATAATATAGACCGTCAATATAGGAAGGTTACATAGCCTTCTACTTTTATTGCACACACACATACACACACACACACACAGACACACACACACACACACACACACACACACACACACACACACACACACACACACATATATATATATATACACATTTATATATATATAGAAATAGTCTCAACGATTGTCTCGTCTCATACCATCTAAAAGGATATCACAATATGGGCATAGCCCTTACATATATTCAACAAGACCATGTATAGGTCATATGAAAGTACAATATTCAAAAAACAAGGAAAGAAATTATAGAGCCAATAAGCTCATAACGCAATCCAAATCTAGAAAATGGCATTGCCCTCGAAAGTTGAAGACATACCCCACTTGGATGAAAGGAAGAATCCAAGTCTTCAACAATATCGCCTTCCCAACTCTTCAACGACCGGAACCTAAAATGTTTGGGACAAGGGAAGAAAACGGGGTTAGTACTCCACATGTACTAAGTATTAGATCTTATGCACATACACAAGCAAAACATGCTAAAAGGGACTTTTTTCAAAGCATGCCATTATACCCCCTTTTAGAGGCTTAATGCAAAGTCAAGAAAGTCATATTAATCAACCAAACATGCTTACTATCTAAACAAGTAATACTTATCCCAACACATTTGGAATCATGATTTACTACAACCGTAACATCAAGGAATAATATCACAAGAATGAATATGAGTTATACATGTCATAATAAGCAAGACAACTACTCACAAGTCCTAATAAAGTCAACAGGTGCAGTGACCAAGCAAAGCCCCGTAACCTTACTCAATCAGGTATCCTGAACAAGAAAACATGACCAATGTCCAACTTTACATATCATGGCATTTAGGTTTGAAATTCATCTTATATTATCATTATAATCCAAAGCATATTCATAAACGAACTAATCAACATATAGTATCAAAAATATGACATGGTCATCATATATATACATCATATATTATCTTACATAAACATATAAGAACCTCCTCCTAAGACTCTCCTCAAGACTAACTAGTGCAATGTCTAGGTAGAGTCTCATATCCCTACCTAGACTAAGCTAGACTCTTAGGTTATCCAAGTTAGAGTTCAAGTCCTTTAATTCGTTTTACCTTTTTGGGAACATCTTGCCTTAATCGACATCGACCACATGAGCTAATGTGGAATTCGGTGTCATAAAACCCTACCAAAAAGAAGGCGGACTAATTGCCAAGGTAGTACCAAAACATAAAACATAGCCACTACGTGGATCCACTAGCTAGTATTCCTATGGGGGTAACATAGTTCAAGAACTAGTAGATTTAGTTGGGCCCTCTTTATGCGCTATGCATTATAGTCTCCAATCTCAAGAGTAATGTAGTATTCCTACCTTCCCTATGTGGGAAAGGACACTTCTCCATCTAGTTCACTCGGTGCTAAGCAGAGTCCCTTTTGAAATGTATTTAAGCCTTTAATTTATCAATCTTAACTTAATTTAGGCCATGGGGTCTAACCCTTGTATAATAATCATCATCAATAGATCAATAAGAATTGTATGAGTATAAGTCCTTTCATCACAATTCATATAAGTGAGGTTAACACTCTAGCATTTCATAACATATTAAGGCTCATTGATAGTTTTCACCATATTTGTAACACATACACCTTAATCAACCTCACAACATAGTCAAGACATTCTGATTCAACATCATACAACCCTATAATCTTAGTATAAGGCATACTCCAATGTAATATCATGGCTTAACAACAATTAATCACAATTGGAAGTAAAGATAGAGATTCTAAGACTTACCAAGTCTTTCTCATAGTCTATCATCAAAGTCTTACCATCAACCCATAAATCAATCCAACTTGGGGAGTAACATCATCACACAATTATAATCAATAGAATAACAAGGCCAATTGCATCTCTATAACATAATTCATCTTTAGATCACAACTTGAGACAAGGTACATAGACAAATTTCCCATTATAATTCATAACCTAAATCACATCTCAAGAATTAGCATGATAGGTCTATAATTCATCTTAATTTAACCATAATAGTACCATAGGATAGTAATCTAATCAACAACCAAGTCGATTGAATGATCACCATACAACATAGGTCAACATATCTACCTAGGGTTAGGGATAGAGGATCATATTCTTCAATTTAGACCAAATCATCAACAATTACCATAAACAAGTTGAATTACATGTTAATCTACTCAACATAACCCTAATAATTAAACTCAATCCATAACTTCAATTTCGTAATTGTATAAAACACATAAGAAAACTCAACTTTTTGAAATCTTTTTTGAAGGAACCCTTTGAGGAAAGAATCTCAAAGTTGAATAGAACCCATACCTTAATGTTTATCAACAATTTGATGAAGAATCCCCCTTTTTTCAAGACCCCAAACCCTAGTTCTTGCTAGCCTTCAATGGTGAGTTCATGTAGAGAGAGAAATAAGAGAGAAGGAAGAGAGTTTATTTTTGAGAGTTGTCTTTAGGTTAATGAGGGTTAAGGGTATTTATCGAGTGTCTTAATTAACTTAATTAGTCTCCCTTTAATCCCTAACTAATCCCCAAAACACTTAATTAATTAAATGAAATCATTTAAAATTCATCAGTGATACTCAACCCTCATCGACGAGACGTCGATCGACAGTCCTTCATTGAGTCGACGGACAACCCCCTCCGTCCTACACTCTGTCGTCTAAGTCAGATACTTTATTGGAGAGGTATTCCTCCAATTTTTATAAGTGTGGGATGACGGTTGCCTCGACGCCCCGTCGACCCACTAACGCCTCCTCGAGCACACTGCCAGACAGTGATGCATCAAACTGCAGGGAATCTCCTCAAGGGCCCTTGGTTGGTCCTTGGGGAGTTGTATCTAGACGTTTCAACCATGAATCAACTCAAACACCCATTAGCTACCTTTCCACCAATTTTTGTCCATTTCCGACTCCTAAAAGTTAGTAAAAAAAAGGCAAAGGCACACTAACATCTCTTTGAACCAACTTCCCAGACATTTTGGACGTTTTGGTTCTTAAACCTTCTAAATGACCTATATTTATTAATAATGGACTTAGAAACAGTGTTTAGACTTTATGAAACCTATGTTAGGCTTTACCATGAGTCTTGGATTTTCAAGGTGTTACAACATGACCCTTTGGGGTCTTGTACAAGCACTTTAACTATCGTTCATTACATACAACATGAAAAGTAGTGTCAGAATTAAAACTTTTCAAGACAATTAACATAAAAAGTAATTTTTTATAAATACTTAGAAAATCTCATCGTCACAAGCCAACTTAAGACATGACATAATAAAGTTAGGGACACAGCCCTTTTCATTTGAAAGAGATACATAATAAGTCATAATAGAAGGAAACTAAGAAGATAAGAATTATGACCTCTAATATATGAGGACACACTTTGTCTTGACAGGAACTTTCCCAAGCTTTGCCTTCTAGACTTCAACCTTCCTTCCAACCTATACTTAGATAGTATGGAAAAGTATGGGGTTAGTACAAAACAATGTACTAAGTATGACAAATGCAAAAACATGCAAAAAGGAATATTTTAGTAACATAACATTTCATGACATTTAAGTAAAACATTAATGAATATAGAAGCAAAACATCATAAAGAACATCATTTAACACTTAGAGAAGAATTTCCATAATTTTAAACTTAAAGGATCACTTTACAGTAACTTACAAAATATTACAATAAGTTCATCTAACAATTATAGTTAACTCCTAAAAACATTACAGTGAATTCATCCTATTTTAAGGAGTGAAGTTCTAAAGCCAAGTAAAGAGGAAGTGAACTCATTTCCTTAGGAGTTTCCCTAACTACGGATTATCCTAAGACTCACCAAGGTAAGACAAGAAGGAAGTACGCATATGCCTCCTTCAATACACACCAAAGAGATCCTCAAGACTACCCCTTTCGGCTTATTCAATTCGGGAGAACAAGCCCCACTCAATGACAAGACACTAGAAGAATACCTAACAAACCACCAAAGTCTTCCCTTTCGGAATGCCTACTTAGTTCAATGAGTAGATGTCGTCCCATGCCACCACCTACCCTAAGTAGCACACTCTTTTAGAAGGTTTGGCACCAATTGTTCCCTTTCAGAAGGTCCTACTTAGTGCAATGGATAGATAGAGTCCCATACCACCACCTACCCTAAGTAGCACATTCTTTAAGAAGACTTAGTTCAATTAATTCCAATAAGACTCCCAAGATTCCCCTTTCAAAAGGTCCTTCTTAGTGCAATGGATAAATAACGTCCTATACCACTACCTACCCTAAGTAGAACACTCCTTTAGAAGACTTAGCATTTTCATTGCTTTTGTGGGTGTTAGATTAACCAACATAGACCATGACAGATAGACATGGAATCCAAATATTAACCCCTATCGGATGAGGGATCCTCACTTTCCTAGAATGAGGTAATTCCCTTAGCTTTTGTATGGCTTTCCCAATAGCTACACCTATGCGGGCGCATAGTTAAAAGATAACGAGATTGGTTCTAAGTAACTCATTCTTTACTAACGAGAAGTACTCATCTCAAGAGGTACATTGGAATACAACATCTCAACTCACTAAGTGTGAACACCTCTTCTTCATATCTTCTCGGTGCTAGTCATAACTTCCCATGGATTCCAAACATTATAAACTATAGGTTAAGGATAACTAGTGAACACCACATCTCAAATCACGAAGGGCATTCATCCTCTAACCTATCTTAGTAAGCTCATGGGATGCAGTGGGGTCGCTACTAAACACTTCATCTCAACTCACGAAGAGTGTTCACCCCAAAACTCCCCTGTAGGACTTAACTTAGCTTCATTCATTCATTCAAGTGTGTGTGTGTGTACATGTGAGCACACCTTGCACATAAGCTTCCTTTCATTTACATTTAACTTCTATACATGCTTAGACCTTCATTCATCACATCACACATTTTACATACTTCATATAATCATATAATTCCTTTATGCCTAATCCTTAACATACATCTCATAACAAGCTTCATAAAACAATTAACAAGAATAACTTCATTCAAGCATACACTCTAGGATACTTCACATTATCACTTCATAAGGCACATTTAACAAGAATAACATATTTATCATCTTACTTCACATAACAAGCCTTAATAGCCTTATTCACAATAAACTAGTAACTTCACTTTCATACAATTCAAGTAAACACTGCCACCAAGAAGGTGGACCATACCACTCAAGAGCATTTCGAAATTTAAACTAAACAACATAACCAACTTAAGCTTTAACCCAAGCTTTAATAACCTACAAAAATTAACTCAATATTCAATCATAATAAATCCCTTTGGTCAGTAGCTAAATAACAATAACAACCATAAGAAACCAAAACTTGAAGACTACCAATTCATGCTCATTTAACCCATTTCCTAAGTCAAAATTTGATGAAAATATTTAAAATTATTTCATTGAAGTTTTAACCTTAAAATCATCAACTAACATTAGAAATACCATTATTAAGTCATTAGAAACGTTTTCATGCAAGACCCATATTTAGAGTTGAAGATAGTAGAAACTAGGGTTGAAAACCCCTTTTGAAAATTCATTTGAAGGGACTCCTTGAATGAAAGAGAATTCAAGGATGGATACCATACCTAACATTGAAGAAATAAAAATTATTTTTGATGAATAAACGACCACCAATAGCCCTCCTAGCACTTCTTGACTTCTAGCTTCCATGGTGACTTGAGAGAGTCTTCTAAGAGAGAGGGGTTTTTGGGTTTTAGGAGAGGGGTATAAAATGAGGTCTTAGGGTTTAGAAAACTTTAATATACCTAATAAAACCTAAAACTAACGTCCTATGGTCATAAAAGACTTGGGGTGAATTTACCAAACACCCTAAGCCTTAACAGGGAACCTACAGTTTTTGGACCCCTCATAGACGAGACCTAACCAACGGACCGTCTGTGCAACAACGGACCATTAGTGGGGTCTCGTGGGTTGAAACATAGATACAAATGGATCCCTACTGACCAACCTTTCAGGTCCAACCGACGAAGCAAGACGACGGGCCTTTGGTTGTACCACTGGCCGTCATTGCCTTCGTTGGTTGACACTGCCAAGGCAGTTTTGGTCCAAGTCTTGGGCCCTTTCCCTAGGGCCCCTTGTGGGTCCTAGGTGGGGTCGTGCCCGAACGTTAAACCCTTAAACTAAGTCATCTAGGTCTTAGGAAAATCCCACATCAGTTTCAATTAAAAAGAACACTTGAAACTCACTTAAATATATCAAGACACGCAAGCGCTATCTAAGGTACACCTTCCGAACGTCATGGACGTTTTTTGACGATGACCTACAAACTTAACCAAACTTAACACACTGACTAAGAACACTAAAGTAACGTATTTTAAAACAAAATTAACTGAAGAAACTCTCACGAGGCGTTAGTTCACCTTAGTTCATTTTGGGCGTTAAAATTTACATACTTCATAACATAAGTCATTAGTTCATTAGTTCATTGAGACTCATACATCACATAAAGGAAATTCAAGTAATGGTCTTGGACAAGACCTAGGAATTCCAAGTAACACCTTCAAATCATATTGTGCAATGTCTAGATAGCATCCCATACCACCACCTAAACTTCATAGAACTTTCTAATGCTATATTGCATATGATGAGAATAGGCAATAACCGACATAGACCATGATAGCAAGACATGGAATATAAAGTTCTAACCTACTCCGATGAGGGTGTTCTACTTTTCAATGGTAGAACTTAGACACATCCCATGTAGGCACATGGTTAAGGAATTTGAAGGGCATGCTTTGTAATCTAGTCTCATTCTTTAACTAGAAATACTTCTCTCGGTGCTAGCCTTTGTTCTCATAGATTAATTCACATATAGGTTCATATAAAGGGGTTCCATATCTAGTTCATAACCTAATTACATTTACCCTACCAAAGAGGTGGCGACAAAAAGCTCATGATGACTTTCCTAAGGATTAATATGATGCCATTCCAGCAAATTAACCTTAAGTCTATCATTCCTTACTTTGAAGGATACCATTACGGCTAACGATTTCAACATTCTTAACCTTACCAATAGGTTCAAGGTTTCACATAAAAGACTCTCTTAACTTCATTTAAGGTCACATGTCATTCATACATTCAAGACTAAGAGACTTTAGCATCTTATGTCAAGACATCACATATTCACATTTATACATACATCAACCAAGGGACACATGTCAACCAAGACAAGACACCACATACTTCACTTTAACTCATAATACATGTCATTCTAGAAACACATAGGCATAACCATATCATCTTCAAGTCATCCTATACACTATCATACCATAATCAATATGACCAACATAGACTCATATACTCAATTAGGATTAACCAAGTATAAACCTTAAGACTATACACACAAGGTCAAAGTCATAGTCTAACATGATCACCTAAGATGACATGAATAGAAAAACACATATATGACTTCACATGTAGATCGATATCATCATACTTCACATAATCAACTATACAATTAGTCACATTACTTCAAGTATATTGCCGACAAGGCCACATCAATTGCAAGTAAAGAACATAACAACGCCACCATAAGTGGATTATACCAATCACAACAAAATTGAATTCTAATTAACATCCAAATAAAGGAAATAGGGCAGCTTACCACCACATCATCCTCACATTTGATATCACAAGGCCCTTACCCATGGACATAACCAACAATTCAACATAATTGTAAAAATATTCATGAAACTAGGACAAATTACTACATATTCATCAATCCAATACAACCTAGATATCAATTTACTACAATTATTACACTAATCAATAGCCTACATAAAACTACATTAGAATTTATCAACATTAGATCAATATCAAGTAACCCATAACTTAGTAAAAAACTAGGGTTCATCCCATTCATGGATTCATCGGTAGTTTAGGTTAAAAATAATCAATAAAACAACAATTTAATCCATAATAAAAATTTAAAAACAATTGATGCAAGAACCCATGGTAGAATCATGAAATTGGACAATTCAACTTTGAAAACTTTAGAAAACTTCTTGAGAGTTGGGATCCTTGATGAACAGAGTTTAAAGGATCAAAATCCATAACTTGGTGAATCTAATATACACTTTGATGAATAATATCCACTCTATTTGTCAATCCAAGCCCTTCCTTGAGTTTTGATTACAATGGAGTTCTCAAGAGAATTCTAACAGATTTTGGGGTTTTGATTTGGATAAATGAAATCTTCTAAGTGTTAAAGACTTATATACACACTTAAAATACCCAAAATACCCTTAAGGAACCAATAATACTCTTATTTGTAAGTGGGGTGAAATAAGAACTTTAGGCTCACTTAACAGTGAAGCTGCACGCAAGACAGTGCTCATCGATGGTTGCCAGTAGACGGACCGCTCGTCCACAAACGGACCGTCCTGTCCTTCCGTCATTGGGTTCAGAGGCTCAAAATGGTTCTATTCACTCCCCAGACTAACTACCTACCAATGTCACCCATCGGTGGGGCGTCGACTGGCCCACGAGCCTACGATTGCCTCAGTCATTGGGGCTGCCTTGGACAGTCTTGGGCATCACTTTTGGGTCCTTCCTCAAGGACCCTTGGATGGTCCTTGGGAATGTTTTTCCCGGACGTTTCCAACCCAAACATGACCTTATATGATTTTAGGACCTATCACATGAGTTTCACCCAAAACAAACACGTAAAACTCAACGAACATGCTTAGACACACAAGGTCATTTCAAGGCAACACTTTCGAACGTCATGGATGTTCTTGGACATTTAACCTCCAAACTTCACGAAACTTGAAATACCGCATATATACATCAGAATAACTTAAAATCTCATGAATCACACATAAAAACATAAAACCACGTGTGAGGCACATAGGTGACTTAGTCATCGAACGTCTTAGTCGTCCCTTGACGTTTGACTTCCAATGCACCTAAACTCTTAGACACTACCTCAATACCACTGTATAGAAATAATTAGGACCTTATACCATCATGACATCCATGTTAGGATCTAGTTCACCTAAGTCATTATCGAGGTCTTACAGTTGCACTTTATTGAATTGTCCCTTTTTAGCATGATTTCATGATATGTGTGCATATGGTCTCATACTTAGTACAAGTGTTGTACTAACCCCATTTTATCCCTTTTTCCCCATTTTAGGTTCCGGTCGTTGAAGGGATTTTGAGATGATTTTTAAGGAAGACTTGGAATTCTCATTCATCCAAGTTGGGTAGGTCCTCACTTTCCTAGGGCAATGCCAATATCAAGCTAATGAAGTTGTTTTATTTTTAAGACTCCTATGTTCTTTCCTTTTCATTTAGGTACTAAACATTGTATAGCCTATATGTGGACTTATTACTTTGATGTATGGGATATGCCCAATTGATATAATCATGTTTAGATGGTTTATGAGATGAGACATCCAATTAAGACTATGTTATATTTTATATATCTATGTGCAATAAAAGTAGAAGACTATGTAATCTTCCTATACGAAGGGTCTATGTTTACTTGATGTAAATATTATGTGTATGTAGAGGTCTATATAAACCTCAATGTAGAAGTAATGAAAAAGTTTCAAAAGTTTTGGCATTTTAACTTGTGAATGTAATGATGTAAGATAAGAGGCTAGTCTTAGTCCTCAAAGAGAACGCCGCCGCCGGTTACGTCTAGGGGGTGCTCCCGGGATGTGACAAACTTGGTATCAAAGCATGAGGTTGAATATCTTTGAGTCGATGTCTCTCTCAACAACGTCTATGTAGATTGTTACTCCTAATTGTGAAGTGTTCCACACTTATGAATAGAAAACTATGTGATGCGTAGGAAAATCTCACTTTCTTGGAAGTCCAATATCTTGCCGCTAGAGTCTTGTACTCTATGTGATTTTTGCATCTAATCCTTTTAGTGTGATTATAGGCAATGAATAATCTAAAGAACGCGGTATCAAGACTAGAAAAAGAGATTTCTAATGCGCGAGTTCCTCCCCGTGGTGGTCAAGTCCCTACTCTTAAAGAAAATGTTAATGATGACCAAGCTCCGGTCAATCCTCCTCCTTGGACGGATTGTGACATAAGGGCTTCCCTTTTCCAAATGTATCAAACCATAACTACTCAAGCACAAGCTGCCACTACTCAAGCTCAAGCCATGACAATCCAAGATAATCGGGAGGTTGTACCCTGAGGAAACAAATATGTTGGTACCATGGCCTCCCGTTTGAGGGATTTTACTAGGATTAATCCCCCTATTTTTTATGGGTCAAAGGTTGAAGAAGAACCCCAAGAGTTCATTGATGAAATGTACAAGATCCTCTATGCTCTGGGGTTGACTACTAGTGAGAAGGCCGAGTTACCCCCTTACCAACTCAAAGATGTGGCCCAAACTTGGTACGTCCAATGGAGAGACAATAGGCCTTTAAGAGGTGGATCGGTGACTTGGGAGGTCTTCAAGAAGGCTTTTCATGATAGATTATTTCCTAGGGAGAAGAGGGAATCAGAAGTGGTGGAGTTCATTAACCTTCGTCTAGGAGGTATGCGTGTACTTGAATACTCTTTAAAATTCACTAAATAGTCAAAGTATGCTTCTTCTTTGGTTTCCGATCCTAGGGATGAAATGAACCACTTTTTGATGGGAGTGTCAGATGACTTGCAAGAGGAATGTCATTCGGCTATTATACAGGAAAATATGAACATTTATCGTCTCATGGTTCACGTACAAAAAGTGGAAGACCCAAAGGCTAAGAGGAAGAGTAGAGATGCCAACAGGACAAGGTCGTTTGATGGTGCTTCTTCAAAGGGTAGGCTTGATATCCATGACAAGTTTAGGTTCAAAATGAGGTTTTCTATTCAAGTTCCTTCCGATTTCCCTAAGGCTCGTGATGATAGGGTGACTAACACTAAGCCTAAGAAGGGAAGGGATACTACTTCACCAAACAAGAAGCCTACATGTGCCAAGTGTGGAAAAGGTCACTTAGGAGAATGCTTAGTTGGACGGGCAATTGTTTTGGTTGTGGCAAGAGTGGCCACAGGGTTTGGGATTTCGCTAATATGAAGAGTCAATACAAGGGTAGTGGTAAATCTCAAGCAAGTGGTTCTAATGATGCTCCAAAGAAGAATCACTTTTATGCTTTCCTCTCTAGGGGTGAGAAGGAGACTTTCCCCGATGTGGTGACCCGCATGTCAAAAGTCTTTTCTATTGATGTATATGCTTTCCTTGATCGGGGTGATACACTATCTTTTTTTACTCCTCTAGTAGCTAAAAAAATTTGACATTTTTCCTGATATCTTAAATGAACCCTTTATGGTGTCTACCCCGGTGGGTGAGTCGGTTGTTGCAAAAAGGGTGTATAGAAATTGTCATATAATGTTGCCCAATAGAGTTACTCATGTTGAACTAGTAGAACTTGATATGTTTTATTTTGATGTCATATTGGGTATTTATTGGTTGCATGCTTTCTTTGCCTCCATAGATTATTTTAACAAGTGTGGTTAAATTTAATTTTTCGAAATGAGCCCGTTTTAGAGTGGAAGGGGGGAAATTCTATTCCTAGAGGTCGTATCATTTCTTATTTGAAAGCTTGTAAGATGATTTCTAAAGGGTGTTCATACCATATAGTAAGAGTCCAAGATTTAGACATTGAAATGCCTCCCATAGTCGGTCCCCATAGTTAGGGAGTTTTCGAAGGTCTTTCCTAATGATCTTCCCAGTATTCCTCCCGAATGGCAAATTGATTTCAGTATCCAATTTTTACCAAATACAAATCCCATTTCAATTCCTCCTTATTGGATGGCTCCGACCAAATTGAAAGAGTTGAAGTCTCAACTCAAAGATTTAGTAGACAAAGACTTCATTAGACCTAGTATTTCTCCATGGGGTGATTCGGTTTTGTTTGTGAAGAAGAAGGATGGGTCCCTTAGAATGTGCATTGTTATCGCCAACTCAATAAAGTCACTATTAAGAACAAGTATCCTTTCCCTCGGATTGACAACTTGTTTAATCAACTCCAAGGAGCAAGCTATTTTTCTAAGATTGACTTGATATTGGGGGTATCATCAACTTAGAGTGAGAGGTGAGGATATACCAAAAATATCATTTTGGACTAGATATGGTCACTATGAGTTCTTAGTAATGTCCTTTGGTCTCACTAATGGTCCAATGAATTTTATGTATCTCATGAATAGGGTGTTTTGCAGTTACCTAGATGCATTTGTCATTGTCTTCATTGACGACAACTTGGTATATTTGAGAAATGAGAGTGATCACATGGACCATTTGAGGGTGGTGTTACAAGTGCTTAAGGAGAACTATTTATTTGCCAGGTATAGCAAATGTGAGTTTAGGTTGAGGTCGGTGGCGTTTCTTGGTCATATCATCTCTAGTGATGGAGTTGATGTTGATCCAAGGAAAATCGAGGCGGTGAAAATTTGGCTTAGACCATTGACTCAAAACAACATTAGGAGTTTCTTGGGTCTAGCGGGTTATTATCGAAGATTTGTGGATGGTTTTTCGTCTATTGAATCTCCCTTTATTACTTTGACCCAAAAGAGTAAGAAATTTGAGTGTTCGGCGGGATGCGAATGAAGCTTCCAAATCTTGAAAGATAGGCTTACTTCCATTCTAGTGTTGACTTTACCGAAGGGTACCAAGGGCTTTGTTGTGTATTGTGATGCATTCCGAGTTGGTTTAGGGTGTGTGCTTATGCAACATGGGAAAGTAGTAGCCTTCTAGACAACTTAAGGTGCATGAGAGGAACTATCCAACTCATGATCTTGAGTTAGCGGCCATGGTTTTTGCCTTGAAAATATGAAGGCATTACTTGTATGGTGTTCATATGGATGTGTATACCGACCACAAGATTCTATAATGTATGTTTACTCAAAAGGAGTTGAATCTATAAGAAAGAAGGTGGTTGGAATTGTTGAAGGATTACGACATGAGCGTTCTCTATCACCCCGACAATGCCAACGTGGTTGCAGATGCTCTAAGTCATATGACCATGGTTAGTGTGTCTCATGTTGAGAAATCCAAGAAAGACCCAGTGAAAGATGTTCATAGGTTGGCTAGATTGGGTGTTAGATTGGAAGATTCTCCAAATGGTGGTTTTATGGTCCATCATAACTCCGAATCATCTTTGGTGGTTGAGGTGAAGTCCAAAAAAAACATTATCAACCATTGATGGAGTTGGAAGAATCAGTTCTTGGTAAGATTAATGAGTCATTCTCCTTGGGGTGGGGGGGGATGGTGTCTTGAGGAATCAAGGAAGGTTGTGTGTTCCCAATGTAGATAGTTTGAGGAACCGAATTCTTGAGGAAGCTCATGGGTCCCGTTGTTCCATTATTCGGGTTCTACAAAGATGTACCATGACCTCAGGGAAGTGTTTTGGTGGGAAGGTTTGAAAAGGACATATCGGAATTTGTTGCTAAGTGTGCAAATTGCCAACGAGTAAAAGCCGAACATCAAAAGCCAGGTGGTTTGCTTCAAGAAATCCAAGTCCCTACTTGGAAATGGGAATACATAAATATGGATTTTGTGGTAGGTTTGCCTCGGACACAGAAACAATATGACTCCATATGGGTGGTTGTGGATAGGTTGGCCAAATCTACTCACTTCATCCCCGTCAAGTCTACTTACTCGGCGAAGGATTATGCAAGCATCTTCATAGATGAGACTGTTTGTTGCCACGGTATTCATATCGGATAGGTTGGCACAATTCACATCTAGGTTTTGGAGGTTACTCCAAGAAGGGTTGGGTACCAAGGTGAAGTTAAGACCGGTTTTCATCCCTAAACGGATGGTTAAGCGGAGCGTACTATTAAAACCCTTGAGGATATGCTAAGAGCTTGTATCATTGATTTCAAAGGAAATTGGGATAATCATTTGGCTTTGGTGGAGATTGGTGGGTGAGTCTTCACTTTTGGATCCAAATTTGATTTATAAGACTTTGGAGAAGGTTCATATTATAAGGAATCCCTTGAAAACAGCCTACAGCCGGCAAAAGTCTTATGCCGACCATAGGAGAAGGGAATTAGAGTTTAAGGGGTTGAGGAACAAAGAGGTGGCTTCTGTAAAAGTGTTATGGAGAAACCACCTAGTTGAGGGAGCAACATGGCAGGCCGAGGCCATCATGAAGTTCTGTTATCCTCATCTCTTTCCTAATGAAGGTTAGTCATTCCTATTAATAATGAAAATAATGACTAAAATTGAAGTTGCTTTGATTTTGGTGAAGTTTTGCAAAAATGTGCATTTTATGGTGTCAATACAGTGAAGTTACAGTGAAATATGCCAATTTCACTTGAAAATTGTCAATTTTGCTATTTGGCTTGTTTTGACTTATGTTTTGCATTGTGATATGGTGAGTCTTTATGAAATGATATTGATCATATGGTAAGTTGAGTTCTGGCATAATTGACTCATATATGTTATGTTGAGTTCTTGTTGTTGTGAGAAGGAAATTCCTCGTAATGTGATGTTGAGCCTTATATGTGGTAACTGAAGTATTTGAATTGCTATGTGTAAATGTCATGGGTGAAGTAATATTGATTTGATTTGTAACTCATATTCTGATATCTTGTTGTTGGTTGGGCTGCTAGTCTTGAGTCTAATCCTTCATTTCAAAAGATATTAGTATCATTCGGGGACGAATATTCCTAAGGGGAGGAAGGGATAATGTAATACTTCTAAAGTATAAGACGTGTTCTAGAGACTATCATAAGTATAAAAAGGTTTAGACACTGTTTCAAGGTAAATTTTAATGAATATAAGTCATTTAGGAAGTCTAGAAATAAAAACGTCAAGAAACGTCCATGACATCCGGAACTAGTTCAATGACTTGCTAGTGTGGCTTAGTCTATTTAACTAAGTTTTAGGAGTCGGAAAATGATGAAAATTGGTGGAAGGGTGTCTAACATGTGTTAGAGTTATTTAATAGTCGAAATGTCTGGGTACGACTCCCCAAGGACAAACCAAGGGCCCTTGAGCAGGACTCTTGCATTTTGGAAAGAAGTTGCCAAAAGGCAGTGTCCACAAACGAGTGACAATCGACGGATCATGTTTCAATCGATAGGGCGTCAATAGACACCATCAGTGAATACTTAGACAAATTCATTGGAGGCCTGTTTTACACAGTCTCTGACCAAAACGATGGACCAACATGACGGTTGGTCCCTTGGCCGTCGTTCGACAAAAGGACCGTTTGTCGTGGTCTTGTCTGTGAAGACTGTCTTTTGCTGCTCGTTTTTAGTTTAGTAAAATTAATTAATTAGGTGGTTAGTTAATTATTTAGGTGTTAAGGTAGTTCTTACTAATTTAGTTAATGACCTATATAAAGACCCTAAGCTAATTAAACTAACTTAAGCCCTCATAATTCCCAAACCCAATTTCTCTTCCTTCTCTCTTCTTTCTCTATCCCAAGTTGAAGAACACCATAGAAGATCAAATTCAAGGAGGTTATAGGGCTGAAAAACTCAAAGTTTCTACATAAATATTCATCAGATACTAAGGTATGATATTTCTTTCACCTTTGAGACTTCTTTCCTCAAAAGGTTCCGTCAAATTGATCTCAAAAGTAGGAAGTGAATTTTCATCCAATACAAAAATGATGTTATGAATTGCTTTGTTTATGATTTATTTTGGATATTATGAGTATATTAACAAGTATTATAACTAAATTATGTTATTTCTTAATGGATTAGTCTAGTTTGTAGAAGCTGACCTTTTCCCCCCAACCCTAGATTGTCATCTTGAATTGAATTGCATAGTAATGACTCAATTGACTTGGTAAGTTTGTGAATTACTTTATTATGATGTTATTGTATTAATTATAAATATATAAATAGGAATTATAGTCCTATAATGCTAGTTCTTGAGTAATTGATCGAGGTTGTGCAATAGATTATGAATTTGACCTAAGTCTCTTATCTTAAGCTATGAACTAGTGATGGATTGTGATGTAGTGAATCCATTAGCCTTGTATCATGTTGCTTATTGTTGTCTGATGATATTACACCCTTATTGGGTTGAGTTAAGGATTAATTGTAAGACCTTGATGATGGAGTATGAAGGAGACTTGGTACATCTTGTCATCCCTATTCTTTACTTCAATTGTGGTTAATTATGATTAAGTGATAATGTTACATTGAAGTATACTTTGTATTAATATTGATAGGGTTGGGATGATGTTTAATTGAAATGTCTTGACTATGGTTTTGTGAGGTATTGGCTAAGATGTAAATGTTATAAGGATTGATAACTTACCAATGTACCTTATCATGATGTGATTATGTAAATGTGCTAACCTCACTTATAAGAATTATAATGAAAGGACTATAGTTATGCAATTCTTATTGAGCTATGATGAAGATTATTATACAAGATATAGACCCTATGACCTATATTAAGCAATGATGACTAATGAATACATTAAAGACATTTCAAAAGGGTCTTATCTTAGAACCGAGTGAACTTGAAAATGGGAGGTGTTGACTTTCCATAGAGAAAGATTCACCCAATAGTTCCACATGAGGTGTTGACTCCCCTATGAAGAATATTCATCTTATGGATTCCTGTAATTATGAGGTTCTAATTGCCAAGTGACATGTAGAGAGTTCCTACATATCTCTTAGTTCTTGAACTATGTTTCTCCCACAGGAAAACTAGCTAGTGGATCCACCTAGAAATCTACATTTTTGTTTGGTTTTACTTTGGCCGGTAGACCACCTTCCATCGGTGTAAGGTTTTACAACACCGGATTCCACATTTAGCTCTTGTGTTCTATGTCGGTTAAGGCAAGTGTTCCCTAAACTTAAAATGAAGTAATGAAGTACAAACCAACTAAAGTGACGTGAGAGGTTCGACTTAGCCTAGGTAGAGGTATGGGGCTCTACCTATGCCTTGCACTATTTTTCCTTGAAAGGAACTTTAGAATGTTGTTCTTATATATATACATATTTTTATAATGATACATGATATGCATGTAATGACCTTGCACATTGATGATACTACATTATGATTGGTTTCACTTATAAATATGTGTTTGGTTTCTATTTCTAATGTATGATGATATGTAATCTTAAATGATAAGCTATGTGAAGTTGTATATTGGTCATGGTTCTTGTTAGGTTTACTTGATTGAGTTAGGTTATAGGGCTTTGCTTGGTCATTGCACTAGTGACTTAATGAGGGTTCATGGGTAATTCTCTGGCTTTGGATATGTTGTAATGAACTCTTATCCATGCTTGTTGCTATTATTTATAGAGTTGCCTTGACTATGTGTTTAATTATGTGATATAAATGTTGGCTTGACTAGACTTAGTATTGGTGGTCCTGTGATGTACATGCTTTTGACTTAATGAATAGTTGACTGCCATGGTCTTCTTAAATGTGCATAAGGATTTTCAAAGTAAATTGCATATATTATTGAATTGTCCCCTCTTAGCATGATTTCATTATATGTGTGCATATGGTCTCATACTTAGTACAAGTGGAGTAAAACCCCCATTTTTTCCTATTTTCCCCAACATTTTAGGTTTCGGTCGTTGAAGGGCTTTTGATACGACTTTGAAGGAAGACTTGGAGTTTTCACTCATCCAAGTTGGGTAGGTCCTCACTTTTCGAGGGCAATGCCAATGTCAAGCTAATGAAGTTGTTTTAGTTTTAAGACTCCTATGTTCTTTCCATTTCATTTGGGTACTAAATATTGTATAGCCTATATGTGGCCTTATTACTTTGATGAATGGGATATGCCCAATTGACACACTCATGTTTAGATAGTTTATAACATGAGACATCCAATTAATACTATGTTATATTTTATATATCTATGGGCAATAAAAGTAGAAGACTATGTAACCTTCGTATACGAAGGGCCTATGTATACTTGATATATATATTATGTGTTTGTAGAGGTATGTGTAAACCTCAATGTAGAATTAATGAAAAAGTTTTAAAAATTTCTAAATTTTAACCTATGAATGTAATTATGTAAGCTAAGAGGCTAGTCTTAGTCCTCAAAGAGGAGGACGATGCCGGTTATGTCTTGGGGGTGCTCCCCATATGTGACAGGTTGTGGAACTTTACCCGCCAAGATGAACACTGAATATTTAACCTAGTTCAATCATAGATTATTGAACCACTATACCTGGCATCATGATTGAACCATTGGACCTGACTCCATCATTGAATCTATCTCTTATATCAATTGCTAGGATCGACAATAAGCGGGTGTAATATAGAAGCTAGCAAAGCAAACTTCTAAGACAACGAGTAAGAAGAAAAGTGAGAAATATACCAAAAGAAACAAAGATTTAACATGGTTCAGCCAATTGACCTACATTTACATAACACATGAGCAATCCTACTATATAAACATGACAGTACAAAATATAAAGACAATTAACTTCAACTAATCTCTCAGAATACAGGGAGGTTCAAACAAGTGATAACGTATCAAACTTGTCTCCCACAAATTCTACATTTATAGAGACTGAAACCTTTTCCTACAAGAAAAGAATTAGACAATCCTAAATATTTTCCTAGAAGAAAAATCTATTTATGATAAGAAACTCAAGGCAATTAATACCCAACTCTATTTTAGCGACCCTTTCATAAGGATACTACAGCTTAAAAAAGAAATCTAATTTATACATGCGAAATTTAAAATAGATTGACGAAGGCATATCGGTTATAATCTAGTAGAGGAATTAGTTTTAGAAAAAAAAGTTAAGGAAGATAAGCCTGCCCATTTACACATTAATCTGATATCAAACTGATGTTACGCAGAATCTCAACTTGTGGCGGAAGAATTCGTCTATAATAATCTAAACAAATAACTCATGAAATTTTCATAGATATCTTATTCTCACACTTATTACGATATAAAAAGAACATTTCCAACTGTCGAGTACCAAAATTAGTCAGCTAATTTTTCACACAAACATTCGAACAAATAGTAAATTTAGTATATTACAAGACTTGGGACTAAACACCCCCAAAATATCAAAACATATAGCCATACTTATATTACAACCCATGGTGACATGATCAAATTAGCCCTCAAAATTTCAGGTAAATATAAAACATATAGATCATGTACAAGTCCCAAGGTTTATACAAAATATAGATGCCTATATGCAAATGCGATCTTCCTTAAGGCTCTCAAAATCTTCATCTCCAATAGCCAGCTTCTTGTATCCTCTCGAACATTCCCTACGACATAAACAACTATCGTTAAGCATATGTCTTAGTGGTGTAACAACTACAGGTTCGGGGTCCTCAGATTCGTCAAGATACCTTTCTAAAAAATGGGCAGTGCACAATTGAAACGTAATAAATAAATCAAGTAAACATAATAATAAGAGTATAGAGTTTAATATTTGAAGATTGAACACTCATAACACCATTTTCCAAGAGATTCAATAACAAGGCCCCCCCAATATATACATCATGTCGTCACACCAAGCACGAGCATGTATCAAGAAGGGACGATGCCTTGTGTCAAGAAGTGTCAAAGCCCAAAAATCAAGAGGACTAAGAACCATATTAAAAATAACTTTTCAGTTCATACATAAAATGGACAATTTCAATTCATAAGACGAACTAAAAATCTAGAGTCAAGATGGAAAATGATACGAATCAAGAGGCATTCCAGTAGTGACAAAGTCACATCCACAAAAATGATTCGGTCCCAAAAAGAGTGCCAACTGATCAAATAATACGTAGAAGTGGGCGAGTTACACAAGTGTCTTTAATGTCATAAAGGATATCAACCTGACAATGCAAAGCGACAAGAGGTAACCGAGGTACCAATATAAATTTTTAGATATATAAAAATAGTACAAATATAAGTTTATACACAAACCTCAGGGCTTTACCATAGAAAAGGTCCAACACAACTTCGGGAGTTAAAACCATAGACCAACCAACATATCAAGGTCCTCAACCTGTTCACGAATATATAAAACCTTAAAAATACAATTAAATAACTTATTTAATTCCTAAGATATCAATAATGTTGAAGCAAAACAAGATTATAATCACAAGTAAGCTTAGCCTGTACAAATACGACTACGCTCCCAGAATAGCGATTTGGCCAGCCTAATATCTCATGTCGCAAGTTAGATTTGAAAAGGAAAACCACAAACTGGACTTTATAACCTTGATGAACGATGTAGGTACATATCGTAAGGTTCAAATAAACAAGAATCACCACAAAAAAATATTTTGTACAAAAAGATATATTCAAAACAGTAACAGTTGTCCATACACGATTTTTAATTTCTAAGTTTGGACAGAACTTGTCTTATGTTGCATCCCATATATCGAATACAAAATAGCTAAACTAGAGATTGACATATGCATAAGAACTGTTTATATAAAAATTAACTTTTTGAGTCATATTTATTCACTGTAAACTAAGTTCTATAGAACAAGATATGATTAAAATACCAAACATTACCCAACATAGAAATATATTTTTCAGCACTTGCTAAAGAGAAATGTGTGTCTCGAATTCCTGCCAAAAGGACCAAGTTTTCTCTTGTGAATTTGATGAAAACTTGGTTAAAAAATATCTAAGGTTCTTAGACATAAGGTGAAACGAATTTCACTACATGAGGTGTCAAAATATAGTCTCAAGAGAGGCTTATCACACATACGTATGTCAATTAAAGGTGGCTGCCCAAATAAAAATATACTTCCCAAAATGCATAGATATATACCTATATGTATATTTATCACCTTCATTTCAAGTTATACATAATTATAATTATAATTTTAGATGAATACCCTAATACAATCCCTTAAATTACGATCACAATTTACGTTAAGTAAGTTTACAAATATCACAACATTTCAATTGAGATTAAAACAAATTGTAGTAATTAAGAAATTTTGACTCAACATGAGACTCTTGGTTAGTAATTCAGGGTGTTACAAATCTCTCTCCCTTAAGGAATTTTCGTCTCAAAATTTACCTTACACTAGTCCTTGAACAAGTGTGGATACTGGGTCCTCATGTCTTCTTCTGTCTCCCATGTAGCTTCTTTCTGAGAGTGTTTTCTCTGAAGTACTTTTACTGAGGGGATTCTCTTGTTATTAAGTTGCTTTACTTCTTGAGCTTGTAATAGGGTGGATTCTTCATTATACGTCAGGTTAGGATTAACCTCAATAGAGTAAACTTTAATAACATGAGATGGATTGGAACGATATTATCTTAGCATAAAAACATGGAAGACATTGTGAATATTGTCTAAATCAGGTGGAAACACCAATTTATATGCAACTGGTCCAACCCTTTCAAGTATCTCATAAGGTTCAATAAATCAAGGACTAATTTTTCCTTTTTGGCCAAATCTCAGAATCTTTTGCATGGAGACAATTTTAAGAATACTTTATCTCCAACTTGATATTAAATATCAAACTTTTTAAGATTAGCGTAAGACTTTTGCCTATCCGAATAAATCTTTAGACAATATTTGATAATTGTTACCCTGTCCTCTGTTTATTGCACATTTTCAGGACCAATAAGTAGTTTTTCACCAACTTCACTCCAACCAAGAGTGGTCCAACATTTTCTTCCGTATAAGGCTTCATAGGAAGGCATTCCAATACTCTATTAGTAGGTATTATTATAAGCAACTTTTATCAAAGGCAAGTGTTTGTCCCAACTACCCTCGATCTCAGCAAGCTCGACGAATATATGATGAGTCCACAAATTGGACTCATTTAGGGCTCTATTTTTATGGAAATAGTATCTCAAATGCTTATTTTGTCTCATTATTTGATTGAAAAATCTTAAGTTTCAGGTATTTGAAGTTTTAAAGGAAGCATGGACACTTACGCCCAAAAAAGAACAAAAAGGCTGAAAAGAACACAAAAGCTAAAGACTGAGCTTCACAATCACACTTGGCAAATCATCGGAGGGAATCACTCCTCCCTTTATTCCAGTAAGTGAAGCCCTGAAGGAAGTGGATCAAAAAGAGATGAGAGGGGCAGTCGGCGTGTCGCTGATCAACTCCGCAAAGTAGAGATATAGTGCCAAATGATCCAGGACACCAACATGCCGAAGGCAAAGCACAAAAGGGTATGAACCAGAAGAAGGGTGAATCATCGAGTCATTCAGCGATAGCGACTAACCTCGCCGAATGGTCCACTAGAACACATAATATGAAAGATATAAATACTAATTGTAGGTATTATTTATAGAAAAGGACCAGAACATTATTATTAATTTTCACTTTTTTGAACTTTAGTTTTTGTATTTTCTCTCATGTTTGGAGAGGGTTTTATGGGAGACTTGAAGAAGGAAAGGTTTCATCTTCCCCAAGTTGGAAGTGGGTCTTCTCTATTCTTATTCCTTTGCTCATATTAAGATTTAATTTATACACATCTGATTTCATAATCATTTATGTGTATTTTTTATAGCTTGATGTGTGTCTAAGAACCCTATTCTTGGGGTGTAATTTAGAAAAATGTATTGATATTATTCTTGGGTCTTGCTTGCTGATAGGTTAGATGTATTTTAATGGTGATTTCATGTAATACCTCGAAAATGACTTAGGTGAATCTAGAGCCTAACATATTTTACATGATAGTATAAGGTCCAAAATTGGTTTATAATGTTTTAATGAGGAAGTTTCTAAAGTATTAGGTGAATTGGAAGTGAAATGTCAAGAGACGACTAAGACGTTCAACGACTAAGCCACATATATGTTCCTTACCTGTTTTGATATTTTTATATGTGTGTCATGAGATTATGAGGTCCTTATATGGGTTATTATAGATTTTATAGTCAGTGTGTCAAGTTTCATGAAGTTTGGAGGTCAAACGTCCAAGAACGTTCATGACGTTCGAAAGGTTTGCCTTGAAACGACCTTGTGTGTCTTGTAATGTTTTGTTGAGATTTACGTGTTTGTTTTGGATGAAATTGATGTGGGAGGTCTTAAAATCGTATACAAACATAATTGAGTTGTAAACGTCCGGGTAAAAGTCCCCAAGGACCAACCAAGGGTCCTTGAGGAAACACCCTTCCTAGAACCAAAAGCTGTCAAGACCAGCCCCAATCGACTGAGGCAATCGACGGCCAGTAGGCTGGTCGATGCCCCGTTGTTAGTGGAAGTTGGTCAGGACTTAGGCGTGGGGAAGATGTCCATCCAAGTACCAGCCTCAGTCCCAAACCACGGACCAACAGGAATGGGCCATCGATGGCCAGGCGTGGATTATGCCTGCAATTCGCAGTTCATGTAAGTTGCAAGGGTGAATTGGTAAATTCACCCAACTATCAAATAAGAGTTTGGGCAGTTACTTAGGGGTACTTTAGGTATTTTAATTGGGCTTATAAGTCCTAAATTCCAAGATGAATTCATTTTTTCAAAGCAAAACCCAAAATCCCTAAGAAATTCTCTAGAACTCCATTGAAGCCAAAACTGAAGGAAGAGCTTGGATTGGATATTTGAGTGGTGATTCTTCATCATTTTTCTTATTAACATCATTGAGGTATGGTTTTTGATCCTTGAAACTCTATTCATCAAGAATCCCAAAATTCAAAGATATTTTTAAAGTTTTCTAAAAGATGAACTTGTCCAATTTTATGATTCATCCATGGGTTATTGCATTAAATGTTTTGAATCATTATAAATTGATTATATTTATGGTAATTAGATGATTTTAACTCAATTAACCTATGAACCCATCAAATCCATGAACCCTAGTTTTTGACTACTTTATGGGTTAAGTGATATTGTCTTAATGTTTATGAATTTTAGTGTAGTTTTCTATGGGATATTGAATGATTTAAGAATTGTATTGAATTGATTTATATGTTTTCTTATATTGATAAATCTATATTGAATTAACCTAGGTTCATTGAGTATTACGGTTTTTGTATTGAATTGTTGATCATGGCCATGGGTAAGGGCTTTTTGTATTGAATTGGATGATTTAGCTATGGATTGAAGCGTTGAGAATTGATTGGTGGTACGCTTCCCTAATTCTCTTTATTTTATGTAATGTAGCTCTTGAATTATGTTGTTATTGGTATGGTCCACTTATGGTGGTGGTGATATGTACTTTATTTGTAAATGATAACGTCTTGTCGGCATTACATTATGTATTATGATGATTATGGACTTAACTACTTGATATTTATATGATGATTTGTGTAGTGATTTATGTTAATTAAGATGGTATATATCTACATGTGATTAATCTGAAAGTATGTGTTCTTCTATTAATGTTGTTAAGTAATCATGTTAGACTATGACTATGTGTTTATGTGTGTAGTCTTAGAGTTGATGCATGGTTATTCCTACTTGAATATATGAGTCTATGATTTTTATATTTACGATGTTATAGTAGTGTATCAGAGACCTAAAGATGATGTTGGTTATGTCTATGTGCTTCTAAAGTGACATGTTATATGTGAAGTATGTTGTGTCTTGTGTGGTAGACTTGTGTCCCTTACTTGATACATGTATGATTGTGAATATGAGATGTCTTGAGTTAGGATGCTAAAGCGTCTTAGTTTGTATGTATGAATGACATAAGACCTTGAATGATGCTAAGAAGGTCCTTTATATGGAACCTTCAACCTAGTGGTAAGGTTATGAACCTTGAAGACAAAAGTCGTAATGGTATCCTTCTTCTATGAATGATGGACTTAAGGTTAGTTGTCTGGAACAACATCATATCATCCTTAGGAAAGTCATTAAGCTATCTTCGTCGCTATTGTGAGGTAGCCCTAGGGGACCTCTTTGGTAGGGTGAATGTTATTGGGTTGTGAACTAGATATGGAACCTCTTCATGAGATTCTTTAATGTGAATCACTCTATAAGAACAAAAGGTAGCACCGAGTGAGTATGGTAAAGGAAGTAGTTCTAGTTAAAGGATCAGGCTAGAGTGCAAAGAAACCCTTCATATTCATTAACCATGTGCCTACATGGGATGTGTCCAAGTTCTACCATTGGCAAGTCAAACACCCACCATCAGAGTAGGTTACAACTCCGGATTCCATGATTTTCTACCATGGTCTATGTCGGTTATTGCCTATTCTCATCATATGGGATACCTAATACTATTTGAGAAAGTTCTATGAAGTTTAGGTGGTGGTATGGGAAACTATCTAGACATTGCACAATAGCCTTTGAAGATGTTAGTGAAAGTACCTACGTCTTCTCCAAGACCATTAATTGAATGTTTTTATGTGATGAATGTCTCTTAAATGAACTAATGAATGTAAAAACTTATGTTAGAAATCATGTTAAATGAATAAGTACTTATCTAGAGTAGTTAAGGATTGTCTAGTTAAGGTGTCAAGGGGGCATAGGAATGGTCACTTCGTATTTTACCTAGATAAGTCTTAAGAATGACTCTTGTTAGGAAAGTTGGTTCACTATGTAAACATGAACCAAACTTAGGTAGTCTTAAGGATTACTTAGGTAATCTTGAACAGGTCAAGTATAGACATTCTCTTCTTTATTAACTTGAGTAAGTCTTTTGATAATCTCTAGAAGGAGAATGTCATATTATATGTATGTTATTGTATTAAGTGAGAATGATCTTATCCTAGGTAATATAAATGATCTCTTAAGTGTGTGTGAAGGGATTGCATGAGCGGTCACTTCACAACTCGCTCAAGTGAACTTTAGAACCACCTTTAGTAAGAGGATATCAAGTTCATGTGTTTGGTGTATTGTGAGTGTATGTGTGTCTCATTATAGGTGGTCTTAAAGATTATTTCGGTGTGCCTAGAGAGGGTGTAGGAGCGGTCTCTCTTTGTCTTACTTAATTATGTCTTAGGATAGCTTTTAGTGAGAAGATTACATGCTAGATAGTGTTCAATGTGAGGTGGAATAACTTCACTGTAACAGTGAAGGAATTCACTGTAACAGTGATTTGGGTTACTGTAATGTTTCTCCAAAAATGTGATAAATTGCTTAAGTGATATCTTATGTATTTCTAAGGTGTTAAATGTTATTATGTTTATACTATGATGTTTTAATCAAAATATGCATATTTCCTATAAATGTCCGTTTTCATGATTTTATGCATTATGCCATACTTAGTACATGTGTTTGTACTAATTACGTACTTTTATCTAACTCTAAACTGATTCATAGGTGAAGGTGCTTTTGAGAGTGGAGCTCGGATTATAGGATCTTTCAAGCAAGTGGAAGTATGTCCTCATTTGACTCGAGGTCATAATGGACTTTATATACCTTTTATTGAAGTATTGTAATAGACTTAGTAGTATTATATTTCTATTGTATGGGTCGTGTCCCAAGTACTCTTGTGCCTAAGATTGATGAAATGAGACTTAGTTTTTCCTATGGATTTTATACAAAGGTGTTTTTGAAAGACTATTCAAATGTTTGTGAAATTTTTTATAATTCCGCACTACTTTTCATATATGTATATGCGATGAACGATACAAAAGGTCTTATAAAAGACCTTCAAGAGGTCAAGTACGCCATGCCACGATCTAAGAATGCCCTAACTTCTAGGGTGTAGTGCGAGTCGTGACATTTCACCTAGTGGTTGTGGTTTAATTTATTAGGTTTGTAGTTGCAAATACAAATACACCCAGGTGTATTCGACTTGCCCGAGAGGTCGGTCGTGAAACCAAGACTGCTAGGCTAATGACAAAAAGAGTGGGTCGACATGAGGTTTAGCCCGAGATGGTGAGCCCTAGTGCCATATACTAACACTCAGCTCAAGAGTGTGTGGGGTACGGCGTAGGCTGGCCTTGATGCGGTAAATGGGTGTCCGAGAGGAACACCTTTGAAATAAGGTAAGTTGGTGAGTTGGAACTAATTTTCATGTAAAGCTTAGCCTAGTCACTATTATCTTGAAATTTTTTTATCGAAAGCATCTACCCAACTATTTATCTCAAACATGTATTGCAGTCACACCCCAAGAACTTTTCCCATACTTAATTCCCTTTTGCGTTATTATCGTTTTTACTTTACTTGTGACAAAACTCCCGTTTGATATTTGACACTTTTGTGTCGCCCCTTTCATATGACATGTTTTTATTCACAAATTTCATTAGCTACGATTAATTAAAATGAAATTCTAATTTAACTAGATTTTGTCAAAACCGCTCCGTTGGGACACGACCGCAACCCTTGGTTGGGATAACAAACTATCAACGATCGTAGACACTCATTCCATAAGTTAGTGTGGTTGGTCACAATAAGCATAAAAAGTGGCTTCTCTATTGGGGAGTGGTGTCATTTGAGAATATAGTTCAGTAGGGTTTTTATTCTTATTAGTGGTAGTTTACTTAATTTTTATTTTTGTTTTAAGTGTTTGTGTTGTAAGCAGTAGCTATGAGTGTAAGTGGATGTAATAGTAGCCAGGTGGGCCACAAAGATGACATCGGTAACCTCAACGATGTCCAAGAGACAAATGTCAATGAGCCCCATATCGTGGGAGGTGTTAGAGCCATTCTATTATCCCCAGTTGAGGGGAATACAATGTTCCATATAACGAGCACCATGTTGCAGCTCTAGCAATTAAAAGGACTCTTCACCGAATTGGCACATGAGGATCCCCATGAGCATCTTCCAAACTTTGTAGATGTTTATGGTCCATTCTCTTTTAAAAACATCTCTCAAGAGTTAGTTAGACTCTTGTTATTCCCATTTTCCTCGATGGGGAAGCTTGCAAATGGTTAGCCAAATTACCATGAAATTCAATCACTTGATGGGAAGAGATGGTTACCACATTCAATATGGGATTTTCCCCTCCCTCGAAGATAATGACTATTAGGGATAACATTCAAAGCTTTAAGAGCCTAAATTGAGAAACTCTGCACAAAATTGTCCTGATAATGCGCTCCTTCAGTACTATTACCAGAGTTTAGAATCGGTAAACAAAGGTGATATTAACCAACTCTCACTAAAAGGCCTAATGCAATAAGCGTACGCAGTAGCAGCTCAACTTCTTGATGGCATGAAAACCATCAACAGGGCATGGTACACTCGCGAGGACTAGGACTCTCCTGTCATATTTCATCTATCAAAAGAGCAGATTGAAAATGACAATGAGAGAGACAAAAACATGGCTAGGATTATGACACAACTGGATATTCGATCAAAGAACATTATGGGGATCGGTGCCTATAGTGTCAATGTTGTGGAGGTTTGGAGAACTTGTCCGGGGAAATGAAGTTTGAAGTTCTGTATAACAAGGAGGTGAACTTTCTAGCCAACCAAGGCGGTGGTTATCAGTCAAAATACCTTAGACAAGGTGGAAATCAAGGTTGGGGTAGAGATGAAGGATGGAAAGATATAGATCGTGAAATAGAGACCGTAACCTGAATTAAAAAGATGAGGAGAAATACGTGCCTCCCCATGAGTATCAGAATCCCAACGATTCAGAAGGTGAGAGGTCTGAGGACTTCCTCTCACGTATCCTCAACACAGTTGAAGGGTCATAGAAGATGGTGATGTAACACTCTGGAAGTTCCATGATCTCGCCTAGAGCCTCACTTGATGCATTATGCCTTAAAACATTTTTCTAAGATTAAACAAAGCTGATGAAATTAATTAGGAACTTTTAGAATCAAAACGTCAAGAAACGACCACAAAGTCCGAAGATTTGTGAAAATGAACTAGTGTGACTTGCTGCATTTCAAGGGGTTTCACAAATCAGATAAAAGACAAATTTGGTGAAAAGGTTTAGAATACATATTAGAGTGTTTTTAGGGTCAAAACATCCATGTACGACTCCCCAAGGACCACCCTAAGGGTACTTGATGAGCACCCAACATTTGACCTCCAAAACTGTCTATTGGCAGTCTGCAACCACGAGGGAAAAGAAGAGTCGGCGTTTGAATGACGCTCCATCGTTTGGCACCATTTTTTGACACTTAGACAAATCACCAAAAGGCTTCAGAAACCAGTCTCTGATCCAAACCATGACTGACCAGGATGGTCCATGGTTGGATCGACGACTCGTCAGTGGGGTCTTGTCGTTAAGACCCCACTTCTTGCCAAGTTTTAGTTTAGTTAGGGGTGATTAGTTAATTTGTTAAATAATTAATTAATGGTTAGGGACGGTTTTAATTAGTTAGATTAGGACTAAAAAATTCCCCTAAGTCTTTAAACTAACCTAACACCTCAAAATTTCCCAAACCCAATTAGCTATCACTTCTCTATACTTTCTCTTACTACCCCAAAGACCCCCATGGTAGAAGAAGAACAATTTCATCCAAGGGATTCAAGAATTCAGTTTTCCGCTATTATTCTTGAAGTATTCTCAAGGTATTGAAGATATTTACTCCTGGGACTCCTTTCCCAAAGAGGTTCTTCAAAGATTTGATTTCAAAAATGTCTAAAATTATGGTTTTCATCCAATTTCGTGGGTTATGTTTTAAATTGGTTTAATGTTGTATTGCTTTGATTAGCATTGATATATGATGATTGTTAAATGGTGGATTGTTGTATTAATATAGAGTTTGACCCAAATTCCCTAAAATATCAATGATTGTCCCTTTCCTTCTAACCCTAGGTTAGGAATTAGGTTGATTGGTGATTAAGAAAGATGTAATTGAATAAGTTTGTATAATTTATTATTATATGATGAAGATGGTAGAATTGATGGATAAATATTGTAGAATTGTGGTGAAGTCGTGAAGGATATTCTTGGAAGGTATTGGTAAGATTCTCAAAGGTTGTGAACACTTTATTGATGTAATGATGGTCTATCCTTGATGTTGATGTTCAATTGAAGTATGAATATCTGATCAAAATATAAAGATAATTACATGATGAATGTGATGGAATGTAATGAATATGTCTAGTGTGAGATCTTAATGGGGGTATTTATCATGCAAGGTGGAAGGTTATTCTCTTGTATGCCTTATTATTATGGTTATGATGTGATGATCTCACTAATTATTGATTATGATGAAAGGAAGTTCTCTTCTATACCTAACGAGTTATAAGAATGATATACAAGTACTTAGTCCCTAAGGCCTATATTGTAAACTAATGTTAAGGATGACTTAAAGACATTTCAAAAAGGGACTTTAGCTAAGCACCGAGTGAACTGGATATAAGAGGTGTCCTTTCCCTATGAGGGAAGGTAGGTTCACTATGGTTCTCATGAGATTGAAACTACAATGCAAATGGGCATAAATAGGGTTTCCAATACTAATATTCTAGTTCCTTAACTATGTGACACCATAGGAAGACTAGCTAGTGGATCCATCTAGAATACTATGTTCATATTTGGTTCTACCTTGGCAAGTAGAGCACATTGTTTTGGTTTAGGGTTTCATGACACAAGATTCCAGGTTTAGCTCACATAGTCTATTGTCGGTTAAGGAGAATGTTCCTGAAAGTAAAATGAATGAATGAAAGTAATAACAATGAACACTAACTAGGGTGACTTAAGGGGTTCTACTTAGTGTAGGTAAGGGTATGAGACTTTACCTATGCATTGCACAAGTTGACCTTGAGGAAAATCCTAGGAGGATGTTCTTATGTACATATGTTATGAATGAAATGCATAATGTTGGATTTTTATGATGTTGATCTTATATGATGTTGGTTTCATTTGGTGAACATGGTATTGGTCTAGTTTGGTATGTACGATAATGACCATGCATGATATGATGTTATATGAGATAAAGGCATTGCTTAGGGTCTTTTTTACTAGTTGACATAGTTTATGTGGGGCTTTTGTGGCTTCACATGAGCATTGCACTAGTTGAATTGCCTTGGGATTGTAGGTAAGGGTCTTGTATGTTTTGATGATATGAACTCTAAAACATGAAATGTTGCTTATTGCTATATTACTATGTTATTCATTTACATGAGTATGACTATGCCTTAATGTTTATATGGTTATGGACTTTTATATGCTTTTGTGTGTACATAAAGGCTTTCAAATTTATGTAGCATGGTTTTGAACAAAATGTCCCTTTGTGCATGATTTCAACGGATTTACTTGCATAGGTTTCCATACTTAGTAAATGTGGTTTGTACTAACCCATATTCTATGTATTTCTACAATAATGTAGGTTCAGGCCATTGAAGAGCTTCAAGGCTAGTACCAAGGAAGAATTGTATTTTGTTCCCAAGTTATTGGTGAGTCTTCAAGTACGAGGATGATGCCACTAGTCTAGCTTTAATATTTCACTATATCTAACAATGATTCATTTCTTATATTTTGGTACGTTGTTGTAAGTCCTATGTGGGACATATTGTTATAGTGTAAGGGCTATGTCCCAAATTTTGTAATTCTCCAATATATGGTTATGTGTGAGAGCATAATAGACTATGTTGTTAAATGAGAAGTCTAAGTAAACTTTATATGTAAAGTTTTAATTTTTCCGCATTTCTCTACCTATGATATGAAATGTGTATGCTAAAGGCTAGTCTAAGACCTCTTCAGGGACGGAGATGTCGGTTACGTTTAGGGGGTGCTCCCTGTCGTGACAAATTTGTTACAAGAGCATGAGAGTTGAAAAAATATTAGGAATGATGTCTCACAAAACCACGTCTAAGTAGAGTCTTGTTCATAATTGTGAAGCGTTCCACACTTATGAATGAGATGCTATGTGATACTTAGGAAATTCTCACCTCTTTGGTATTCTTAAAGTCGTGCCTCAAGAGTCTTAACTCTATGTGTCCTTTTCTTCTATTTATTTTCTTGTGGTTATATGCTATGACTACTATAAGGGCAGCCTCAAGAAGAGTTGAAAAAGATATAACTAAAGTGGGAGTTCCTCCCCAAGACAACCCAGCTCCTCCTCAAGAACAAGCTCCTCTAGGTGACCAAGCTCCGGTCAATCCTCTGGATATGACAGATGGAGAAATAAGGACGAATTTTATCAAGTTGGCTCAAGCCATGACTACTCAAGCTCAAGCCATAACTACTCAAGCTAAATCTATGATAGATCAAGAAAATGGGGAAGTTGGACCCCGTATGAACCAAAATTCTAGTACCATGGCTCCTCGCTTGAGGGAATTCACAATGATGAACACTCCAATGTTCTTTGGGTGTAAGGTGAATGAAGACCCCCAAGACTTTTTTGATAAATTTTACACGCTTGAGGGAATTCACAATGATGAACCCTCCAATGTTCTTTGGGTGTAAGGGGAATGAAGACCCCCAAGACTTTTTTGATAAATTTTACACGCTTGAGGGAATTCACAATGATGAACCCTCCAATGTTCTTTGGGTGTAAGGGGAATGAAGACCCCCAAGACTTTTTTGATAAATTTTACACGCTTGAGGGAATTCACAATGATGAACCCTCCAATGTTCTTTGGGTGTAAGGGGAATGAAGACCCCCAAGACTTTTTTGATAAATTTTACACGCTTGAGGGAATTCACAATGATGAACCCTCCAATGTTCTTTGGGTGTAAGGGGAATGAAGACCCCCAAGACTTTTTTGATAAATTTTACACGCTTGAGGGAATTCACAATGATGAACCCTCCAATGTTCTTTGGGTGTAAGGGGAATGAAGACCCCCAAGACTTTTTTGATAAATTTTACACGCTTGAGGGAATTCACAATGATGAACCCTCCAATGTTCTTTGGGTGTAAGGGGAATGAAGACCCCCAAGACTTTTTTGATAAATTTTACACGCTTGAGGGAATTCACAATGATGAACCCTCCAATGTTCTTTGGGTGTAAGGGGAATGAAGACCCCCAAGACTTTTTTGATAAATTTTACACGCTTGAGGGAATTCACAATGATGAACCCTCCAATGTTCTTTGGGTGTAAGGGGAATGAAGACCCCCAAGACTTTTTTGATAAATTTTACACGCTTGAGGGAATTCACAATGATGAACCCTCCAATGTTCTTTGGGTGTAAGGGGAATGAAGACCCCCAAGACTTTTTTGATAAATTTTACACGCTTGAGGGAATTCACAATGATGAACCCTCCAATGTTCTTTGGGTGTAAGGGGAATGAAGACCCCCAAGACTTTTTTGATAAATTTTACACGCTTGAGGGAATTCACAATGATGAACCCTCCAATGTTCTTTGGGTGTAAGGGGAATGAAGACCCCCAAGACTTTTTTGATAAATTTTACACGCTTGAGGGAATTCACAATGATGAACCCTCCAATGTTCTTTGGGTGTAAGGGGAATGAAGACCCCCAAGACTTTTTTGATAAATTTTACACGCTTGAGGGAATTCACAATGATGAACCCTCCAATGTTCTTTGGGTGTAAGGGGAATGAAGACCCCCAAGACTTTTTTGATAAATTTTACACGCTTGAGGGAATTCACAATGATGAACCCTCCAATGTTCTTTGGGTGTAAGGGGAATGAAGACCCCCAAGACTTTTTTGATAAATTTTACACGCTTGAGGGAATTCACAATGATGAACCCTCCAATGTTCTTTGGGTGTAAGGGGAATGAAGACCCCCAAGACTTTTTTGATAAATTTTACACGCTTGAGGGAATTCACAATGATGAACCCTCCAATGTTCTTTGGGTGTAAGGGGAATGAAGACCCCCAAGACTTTTTTGATAAATTTTACACGCTTGAGGGAATTCACAATGATGAACCCTCCAATGTTCTTTGGGTGTAAGGGGAATGAAGACCCCCAAGACTTTTTTGATAAATTTTACACGCTTGAGGGAATTCACAATGATGAACCCTCCAATGTTCTTTGGGTGTAAGGGGAATGAAGACCCCCAAGACTTTTTTGATAAATTTTACACGCTTGAGGGAATTCACAATGATGAACCCTCCAATGTTCTTTGGGTGTAAGGGGAATGAAGACCCCCAAGACTTTTTTGATAAATTTTACACGCTTGAGGGAATTCACAATGATGAACCCTCCAATGTTCTTTGGGTGTAAGGGGAATGAAGACCCCCAAGACTTTTTTGATAAATTTTACACGCTTGAGGGAATTCACAATGATGAACACTCCAATGTTCTTTGGGTGTAAGGTGAATGAAGACCCCCAAGACTTTTTTGATAAATTTTACACGCTTGAGGGAATTCACAATGATGAACACTCCAATGTTCTTTGGGTGTAAGGTGAATGAAGACCCCCAAGACTTTTTTGATATAGTTTACAAGATCTTGTATGATATGGGAGTGAGTTCAAATAAGAAGGCCGATCTAGCCTCTTATCAACTAAAGGATGTGACTCAAACTTGGTATACTCAATGGAAGGATAATAGGGCTTTGATAGTGGGTCCCATAAGTTGGGAAGTCTTTCGGAGGAAATTTCTTGATAGGTTCTTCCAAAGGGATAAAAGAGAGTCTAAGGTGTAAGAACTCATCAACCTCTCTCAAGGAGGTATGAGTGTCCAAGAAAACTCTTTGACATTCACTAAGTTGTATAAATATGCCTCTTTTTTGGTGTCTAATCCAATAAATGAAATGAGCCATTTTGTGATGGGTTCATTCGATGATCTTGCGGAAGAGAGTCGTTCGGTGATGCTTCATGAAAACATGTACTTTCTAATTTTGTGGTTCATTCTAAACAAGTTGAGAAGAGTAGGGTTAAGAGAAAGAACAGCGATGCTAAGAGAGCAAGATCCTATGAATAAGATACTTCTCATGATAAGTTGGAAATTCAAGACAAGCCTTAGTTCAAGAAGAAATTCTCCAACCAAGTTACTTCTAAATTTCCCAAGGCTAGAAAGGATAGGGTTTCTAACCCTAGGTCCCAAGGGGGAATTGGTGGTAATTCACCAAGTGAGAAATCTACTTGCACCAAATGTGGTAAGAAACATATGGGTGAAAGTCTAGTTGGAATGCGTAATTGGTTTGGTTGTGGAAAGAGTGGTCATAAAGTGAGAGATTGCCCCATAAATAAGGCTCGAGGAAAGGAGAGTAACCAAGCCCAAGCAAGAGTTCCTACTCCCGATGCTCCTAAGAAGAACCATTTCTATGCTCTCCGTTCTAGGGGTGATCAAGAGGATTCTCCCAATGTTCTCACCAGTATGTTACAAGTGTTCTCAATTATTTTCTATGCTTTACTAGATCCTGGTGCTACTTTATCTTTTGTAATTACATTAGTAGCTAAAAAGTTTGAAATGCTACTCGATATCTTAGTTGAACCTTTTTCGGTTTGTACATCGATGGGTGACTCTGATGTTGTTAAAAAAGTATAGGAGTTGTTCCATATTATTGTCAAATAGAGTTATTTTAGTTGATTTGGTAGAACTTGATATGTTGGAATTTGATTTCATTTTTGGAATGGATTGGTTACATGCTTATTTTGCTTCTATTGATTGTAGAACAAGGGTTGTTAAATTCTAATTTCCTAATGAACCCATCTTAGAATGGAAGGGGGGAAACTCAATCCTAAGAGGTCAAATCATTTCATATCTAAAAGATTGTAAGATGATTTCTAAGGGATGTATTTACCATATTGTGAGTTTCAAGGACCTTAGGTGTGAGGTTTCTCCATTAGAGTCGGTACCCATAGTGAAGGACATTTCAGAAGTTTCCCCAATAACTTACATAAAATTCCTCCCAAATGGGAAATAGACTTCGGCATAATTTTTTTGCCACATACGAAACCTATTAAACCCCTCCTTCCGGATAGTTCTGGCCGAGTTGAAGGAACTAAAGGTTCAACTCAAAGATTTACTAGATAAAGGTTTCATAAAACCAAGTATTTCTCCATGGGGCGCTCTGGTGTTATTTGTCAAAAAGAAAGATGGGTCCCTTAGGATGTGCATTGATTGCCGTCGACTAAATAAGGTGACCATAAAGAACAAGTATCCTCTCCATAGGACTGACGATTTGTTTGATCCACTCCAAGGGGCAAGTTACTTTTCAAAATTGATTTGAGGTCGGGGTATCCCCAACATAGGGTGAGAGGTGAAGACATACCAAAAATGGCTTTCCAAATTAGGTATGGTCACTATGAGTTCCTAGTTATGTCCTTTGGTCTAACTAATGCCCGGACGGATTTTATGTACCTTATGAATAAAGTGTTTCGAAATTAGCTTGACTCATTTGTAATTGTCTTCATTGATGATATCTTGGTGTATTCTAAGAGTGAGTATGAAAGCATGGGTTATTTGAGTATAGCATTTCAAGTCCTGAATTTACATAAACTCTTTGACAAATATAGTAAGTGTGAATTTTGGTTGAGATCGGTTGCTTTTTTCGGTCACGTTGTTCAAATAAGGGTATAGAGGTCGATCCAATGAAAATGGAAATGGTTAAGAATTGACCTATACCTTGGACTCCAACCGATATTTGAAGTTTCTTGGGTTTATCCGGGTATTATAGGAGGTATTTTAATGGATTTGCATCCATTGATTATTCTTTGACAACCTTAACTCAAAAGAAAGTTAAGTTTGAATGGTCAAAAGCTTGTGAAAAAGGATTCCAAGATTTGAAAGATAAGCTTACCTCCGCTCCGGTGTTAATCTTACTGGAGGGTACTAAACGGTTTGTAGTGTATTATGATGCTTCTCGAGTAGGTTTTGGTTGTGTATTCATGCAACATTGTAAGGTGATAGCTTATGCCTCTAGACAACTCATGGTAGATGTATTCAGCGACCACAAGAGCCTTCAATATGTGTTCACTCAAAAAGAGTTGAATCTCTGACAAAGAAGGTAGTTGGAAATTTTGAAGGATTATGACATGAGTGTTCTCTACCACCCCAGCAATATCAATGTGGTTGCGGACGTTCTAAGTAGAATATCAATGGGTAGTGTAGCCCATGTTCCTGATGATAAGAAAGAGTTAGTGAAAGAGGTGCATTGATTGGCTCCATTAGGCATTTAGTTGGAAGATTCTCTAAATAGAGGTTGTATAGTTCATCATAATTCTGAGTCATATTGAGTGATGGAGGTGAATTCTAAGAAAAACCTTGATCCTTCATTGATGGAGTTGAAGGAATTGGTTCATAGCAAGTTCAATGAAGCATTCTCCTGGGGGGGATTGGGTAGTTAGTACAAAGGTAGATTGTGTGTACCGGATGTGGATGGCCTAACAAGACATATTTTGGAAGAGGCTCATGGTTCCCAATATTCCGTTCATCCGGGTGCCACTAAAATGTATTGTGATCTTCAAGAGGTCTATTGGTGGTATGGATTGAAAAGGGATAAAGCAAAGTTTTTGGACAAATGCCCTAATTGTAAACAAGTTAAGGCCGAACATCAAAGACCGGCAGGGCTAACTCAAATGACGGATTTCCCTACTTGGATATGGGAAGATATCAATATGGATTGTGTAGTGGGTTTGCCTCAAACCCGGAGGCAAAATGATTTAATATGGGTGATTATTGTTACATTGACAAAATCTTCCCATTTTATCCCCGTCAAATCTACTTATTGGGTGGAGGAGTATGCTAGGTTGTACCTTAATGAGATTTTGAGTTTGCATGGGATCCTTTGTCCATCATCTCGGATAGAGGTGCCAAATTCACTTCTCTCTTTTGGAGGTCTTTCTAAAAGGGTCTAGTTACTCAAGTGAAACTTAGTATTGCTTTTCATCCTCAAACGGATTGCCACGCGGAGCGGACCATCCAAACCCTAGAAGATATGTTAAGGGCTTGTGTCATCGACTTCAACTGTAATTGGGAGGATTACCTACCGTTGATAGAGTTATCCTACAATAATAGCTACCATTCAAGTATTTCCATGACACCATTTAAAGAACTCTATGGTAGGAGATATAGGTATCTAGTTGAGTGGTTTGAGGTAGGTGAGTCTCCACTCCTTGGTCCCGAGATAATCTATGAGGCTATGGAGAATGTTCGGATGATAAGGGATAGGTTGAAAACAGCCTATAGTCAGCAAAAATCTTATGCCGACAATAGAAGGAGAGACGGTGAATTTGAAATAGGTGATTGGGTCTACTTGAAGATTTCACCCATGAAAAAGGTGATGAGATTTGGTAAGAAGGGAAAACATAGTCCCCAATATGTGGGCCCTTATGAGATATTGCAACAGGTCGGGAAGGTTGCTTATGAGTTGAAATTACCAAGTGAATTAGTCCTGTTCACCCGGTATTTCATGTCTCTATGATTAATAAATGTATACGTGACCCGATGTCTATTCTCCCCATTGAAGGGTTAGGGGTGAATGAGAACCTTTCTTATTAAGAGGTTCCGGTTGAAATCCTAGATCGTCAAGTCAATAAGTTAAGGGATAAAGAGGTGGTCTCCATAGAAGTCCTATGGAGAAACCAACTATTTGAGGGAGCAACATGGGAGTCCGAGGCCAATATGAAGAACCGCTATCCTTATCTTTTTCCTCTTACTTCTAGCCAAGGTTGAGGATAGTAGTTCCTCTTAAAAATAAAAGTATGAATAATGTGAACTAGCTTGTTATTATAATGTATGTGCACACCCTTGTAAAAGGTTCATGCTTAAATTGAGTTTTCATGGTTAACTTGCACTCACATGTAGTGTGTTATAGGTTGCTTTCATGAGAACTGTAGTAAGCATGTTTAAGGTTGCTTGAAAGAAAATTTTCATGGTAACTCTTTAAAAATGACCATTCTGAGTTCATATTGAAATTGAGAAGGTAGTTCCTCATTATGTGATATGAAAGTTCAGCTCTTATATGTGGTAAATTGTATTTTGAGTTGCTATGTGTAATGATTTGATTTTGTGTTGAATGGATTTGAGTATTACTCCTATGAGATGTGACTCATAATGATTATATCATGATGTTGTTGTTTTTGGTTGGGCTGCTAGTATTGAGTCTTTCTCTCCATATGAAAAAAATTTAGGTGTCATTTGGGGACCAATGTTCCTAAGGGGGGATAATGTAACACTCCAGATGTTCCATGACCTAGTACAGAGCCTCACTTGATATATTATCCTTAAAACAACGTTTCTAAGAATAAACAAAGGTAATTAACTTAATTAGGAAGTGTTAGAATCAAAACATCAACAAACGATCATGACGTCCGAAGATTTGTGAAAATGTACTAGTGAGCCTTGGTGTGTTTCAAGGGGTTTAAAGAGTCGTATAAAATAAAAATATGGTGAAAATGTTTAGAATAAATATTAGAGTGTGTTTAGGCTCTAAACTTGCGGGTATGAATCACCAAGGACGACCCCAACATTTGACCTCCAAAATTGTTTATTGGCAGTGTGCAACAACAAGGGCAAACCACGATGAACACTAACTAGGGTGACTTAAGCGGTTCTACTTAGTGTAGGTAAGGGTATGGTACTTTACCTATGCATTGCACAAGTTTACCTTGAGGGTAATCCTAGGAAAATGTTCTTATGTACTTATGTTATGAATGACATGCATAATGTTGGCTTTACATGATGTTGATCTTATATGATGTTGGTTTCATTTGATGAACATGATATTGGTCTAAATTGCTATGTATGATGATGACTATGCATGATATGATGTTATCTGAGATAAACGCATTGCTTATGGTCTCTTTACTAGTCGACTTAGTTTATGTGGGGCTATGGGGCTTCACATGAGCATTGCACTAGTTGGTTTGTATTGTGAATGTAGGTAAAGGTCTCATATATTTTGATGATATGAACTCTAAAATGTTAAATATTGCGTATGGCTATATTATAATGTTATTTCTGTACATGAGTATGACTATGCCTTCATGTTGATATGGTTATGGATTTATATATTCTCTTGTGTGTGCATAAAGGCTTTCAAAGTAACTTTGCATGGTTTTGAACAAATTGTCCCTTTGTGCATGATTTCAACGGATTTACTTGCATAGGTTTCCATACTTAGTAAATGTGGTTTGTACTAACCCATATTCTATCTAATTCTACAATAATATAGGTTCGAGCCATTAAAAAGCTTCAAGTCCAGTATCAAGGAATACTTGGATTTGTTCCCAAGTTATTGGTTAGTCCTCAAGTGCGAGGATGATGCCACTAGTCTAGCTTTACTATTTGGCTATGTCTAAGACAATGATATATATCTTATCTTTTGAGTCTTTGTTGTAAGTCCTATATGGGACATATTGTAATAGCTTAAGGGGTATGTCCTAAACATTGTAATTCTCTAATAGATGGTTATGTGTGAGACAATAATAGACTATATTGTTAAATGATAAGTCTAAGTAAACTTCATATATGAATAAACACAAAGTCTATGCATACTTCATACATAAAGATTTAATTTTTCCATATTTTCTCTACCAATGATATGCAATGATGCATGCTAAGGGATAGTATAAGACCTTTTCAAGGACGAAGACGCCGGTTACGTCTAGGGAGTGCTCCCCGGTCGTGACAGCTGAAAGGATTTAAAGAAGATGTATCCACCTTTAGCCAGACCTTCACCTCTCATTCATTTTCAATCAAATAGTTAGAGACCAAATGAATTAAATCTCGTCTTGATTCAACCCGAGACAACATAAGGATTTTGCTAGTGATACTATGGCTAACCCCAAGAGTGAGGCTTGAAGTTTGACTTGCGTCGTGCCACAACGTTAACTATGGCGCTGTTTGGAAGGCAACCCAAAAGCTTTTACTTGCTTTCTGATATATTCATAAAATAATAGTTTATTGTTTGTACATATTGAGTAAGGAAAGTGCTTGAAAATATGTATGGAGGCGAACAACATTTCGGTTTGGCAGAATGCCGACAAGTTCAGCGTGCCCGATAATTCCCATTGTTTGATTTGATTTAATACATCATAAGGTTGAATTTTTAAAACTAGGCAGAGTTAGAATTCGTTGGCGCATCAATAATCCAGTGGGAGATCTCGACAAAGACCACCGATGCAATGACTACGTGAACTGAAAATCCTATTATATTTTGTGAGGAAATTAGATATTCAGTGCTTCGCCAATTATTTAAGCGAGACCGACTAACATCGTCAAATAAGCAGAAATTGGAAGATCACAAGCCACAGGTTTAAAAGTTCTATTTTATTCAGTTTCTTTCAGTTTGTTCATTTACAAACTCACACTCGGTTTTGATCAATAATGATAACTTGAACAGTGCTCTCAATGGAACAAACATGAATGCACGACTACAATAAGACCAAATGAAATTACATAGGTAATGTGTGAACTTTTTGCATCTTGTTGTGATAAGCCATATATCAAATTAATTTCTCTTGTGATGATCATTGCACACTAGCGTAATCTTGTTTGGATTTAGTATCATGCGTTGTGTGATGAACATATTTTGAACCATGTATGAATAAATCTAGAATTTTCTCAGTTAGTCTGATATATTTAAAAAGGTGTCTTCTTGAAATCATCTTAGGCAATTTTGAGAAGTGTGAGCCAAATTTTACATATACCTATTTTGTGACCTACCTATGAGTGTGTGAAACTCTTTTGAACACCCTTGAGCCTTATCCTTCTTTGGAAGAAAACTTGATTAAACCTAGACCTTTATCCAACCACCAACTATAATCCTCATGACATGTGATTTAGTGAGTGACCAACTTAAAACAAAAGCTTAAGTTTGAGGTGTGGTAAAAAGGAAAAGGAGAAGCCAAGAAGTGCATGAAAAGTCTCCCAAACTTATGGTGTTGCCAAGAAAATGGAAAACCTCCATATCTAAAAAAAAAAAAGAAAATAAAGAAAAATAAAAAAAAAAGTGAACTTTTTTTGGAATGAAAGTCCAAAAGAAATTCGGGTTTCTAAGGAATCCATTGAGTTAATAATAGGATGACTCAGAAGCATTAGAAAAGAATTGATAGAAGAAGGTGAAGAAAAGGAAGTGTTGAAAGCCCCTCATTTCATGAGGATCTTTATTCACTAAGCCTAAATAACCAAACTTTCCACTCAACCCCAATACAAGACTTAGCAAGACATTTTTTATCTTAAGTAAGTCGAATCGAAGATCAATTGAAAAATAAGGGCAAACCTATGTGTGAAAAGCTACATTGTGTTCTTTTTTCTGAGTGTGTGTGTTGCATCTGATTCCTAATCTTAAAATGATTAACTTTTATGTGTGAATATGGAATCATTCTTTGTGTAAGGGCCTTCTGATATTGTTTGTTGAGCTTGAACTTGCCATAGTAGCAAGTATTGTGAGCATGAGATCTTTGATTATGGTGTGTAACTACTTGAATCTTTGAGTACACAGTTGATTTTTGCATGAGTAGATTGAGTCTTGTTGTTATGTTCATGATTGATTCTTGTGTAGCACTATGTTAGACATTCTATTTGAACTGCTCAACTAGAGTTTTCCTTGAGGAAAAACAAAAGTTTAAGTTGGGATGTTGATGATTCCACAAATTGTACTTATTTAGGGTTTTATTTTGATAGAACTAGTGTCCTCAAATGCTTATTTTCTCTTAATATCTGATGAAAACTCTTTAATTTCACGTATTTGAAGTTTTATTGAAATCATGCACACTTAAGCACAAAAGGAAAAAAAGGGTGAAAAAAACGTAAAAGTTGAAGCCTGAGCTTCGCCAATCACACTTTCCGAATTTCCAAAGGGAAGCACTCCACCCTTTGTTCCAATACGCTAAGCCCTGAAGAAAGTGGATCAAAAGGCGATAAAAGGAGCAGTCGACGTGTTGCCTATCATTTCAACAAAGTAGAGATATACTGCCCAATGATCCACAACACAAACATGATGAAGGCAAAGCACAAATGGTGATGAACCGAAAGAAGGGAAAATTGCCGAGTCATTCAGCGATCGTGACTAACCCGCCGAATGGTCCACCAAAATACTTAATCTTAAAGCTATAATTACTAGTTGTAGGTGTTATTTTTAGAAAAGGAGCCAAAAATTATTATTAATTTTCACTTTTTAGAACTTCAGTTTTTTTATTTTCTCTCAAGTTCAGAGAGGGCTTTGTGGGAGACTTGAAGAAGGAAGGGTTTCATCTTTCCCCAGTTTGAAGTGAGTCTTCTCTATTCTTTTTCCTTTTATCATATTAATGTTTAATTTCTTATACCCATCTGATTGTTCATTATCATTTAGGTTTAATCTTTTATTGCTTGACATGTGGCTGAAATCCCCATTGTTAAGGTGTGATTTAGCAAATATTTTTTGATTTTTGTGTTGGGTCTTGCTTGCTGATAGGTTATATGTATTTTTATGGTAATTTCACCTAGTGGTTGTGGTTCAATTCGATGGATTCATAGTTGCAAATACCAAACCACCCATGTGTTTTTGGCTTTCCCAACAGGGAGGTTGCGAAACCAAGACCGCTAGACTGATGACCTAAGGAGTGGATCAACATGAGGTTCAGCTCGAGAGGGTTAGACCTAGTCCCATATCATAACACTCATCTCGAGAGAGTGAGTGGGGTAAGGCATAGGCCTACCTTCATGCGGAAAATGGTGTCCGAGTAAAACACATTTGAAACGGGGTAAGTTTCCCGAGAGGGAACTTATTTCAATCTAAAGCTTAGCCTACTAAGTATTATATTGTGAATTTCTTATCGAAAGCATGTACCCAACTATTTATGTCAACATTTATTGCGATCACACCCCAAGAACTTTTCCCTATACTTGATTCCCTTTTGCATTTTTGGCGTTTTTACTTTACTCGTGACAAAACCCCCCTTTGATATTTGACACTTTCATGTTGCCCCTTTTATTTGACATGCTTTTATTCAGAAATTTCTTTAGTTACTTTAACTATATTTTCTCGAAACCGATCCCTTGGGACACCACCCCTACCTTTGGTTAAGTTACTAAACTATTGAAAATCGTAGACACTGATATCATAGCTTAGTGTCATTTGTCACAATAAGCATCAATATCTTCCAAAATTTGTATCACTCTTTATGACGGGCCGTCTTTTTGAGGATGGAACGAAGTGCTAAATTTCAACTTAGTACCCAAAGCATCCTGCAAGCTATCCCAAAATCTAGAGGTAAGCCTTGGGTCTCGGTCAGATACAATAGACACATGGATCCCATGTAGTCTTGCAATCTCATTAATGTACAACTTAGCTAAATGCTCAAGTGAATAATCCATCCCGATTGTTAAGAAGTGAGCACTCTTTGTTAGCCTGTCCACAATCACTCATATTGCACTATGATTTGTTTGAGTGCAAGGAAGTCCAGAAACAAAGTCCATAGGTATTGTGTCCCATTTCCATTTTTGTATCGACAAGGGCTTTAGTAAACCAACTGGGACCTGATGTTCTGCCTTTATTCGTAAACAAACCAAACATTTGAAATTGACTCCGCTATGTCTCTTTTCATATTGTTCCACCAATAATGTTATTTGATTGTTTAAGACATTTTTGTACCCCTACAAATCCCACGTCATCAAGCCAAAATTCACACTTGGAAAGTTTAGTATAAAGTTCTTTCACATTGNCAAATACCACGTCATCAAGCCAAAATTCACACTTGGAAAGTTTAGTATAAAGTTCTTTCACATTGAAAATTTGCAAAATAATCAAGAGGTGGTTATCATGGTTTTCACCACTTCTGTAAAATATTAAAATATCTACAAAAAACAAAAACAAACCGATCAAGATAAGACTTGAATACTCGATTCATTAAATCCATGAATACCGCAGGAGCATTTGTCAATTTAAATGCACCAAAAATTCATAATGACATACCGAGTTCTAAAAACAGTTTTAGGAATATCGTTCTTTATAACACACAGTTGGTGATATCCTAACTTTAAAGAAATATTTGAGAATACTTTAGAACCCTTCAGTTTGTCAAAATCATGAATCATTGGTTGTGGATATTTATGTCACGACCCGGATTCTAGAATCCAGATCGCAACCGGTGTCGTTGAACTCTCAGAGGTCGCAGACAAGCCTCATCTTGCATTCATCACATTCATCTAGTTAAATTTGCAGAAAATTTAAAACTTTTTATATGTATGAAGTATACATAGACTTCATATAATTATTAAGTAGATACATCATATACTAAGCTCAACATAAGAGAACAACCATATGACATAAAGAATCAATTTGAAACTGAAGATGAATATATCATAAATAGTTTGCCAAACATGGCCTTATTACAAACCTTTGAAATGAAGGTGCGAAAGAAACGCTAGGGACAACATCCACTAGCTATGTATAAAACTAATGCTAGACTAAATTTGTAGCATCAGCGAAATCATGAGGACCTACCAAATGGTTTGGAGAAACGTTGAAGTCCAAACCTCTGCAAGTGTCGTTAACCTGTCCTCTGACCTGCACCTATAAAAATAGTAAATGTTAGGGGGTTAGTACACCACTTTTACTATGTATGTGTGTATGCACACATACACATAAAGCTATGCATGATCAATGAAAGCTCTTCCTAAGCAACATGTCCTTTCTGGAAGGCCTAGTCATTAGACTTTCCTAATTCGTTAGTTGTGAATTGTGGTATGAATATGATGTGTTTTAATGCATTCAAAGCACACAACTCATTTTCTATATGATTACAAAACATTAGTATCATCAACATAATTTTAGAACAACTCGGGCGAAGATTTGAGATTTTGATCCTCTTAGGCCGAGAGCTCCTCTTTGTACACTTCGATTATTCTTCAGTCTTTTTCTTATTATTTTTGTGTAGTTCACTAACTCCTTTGGTCCTATGTTTTACTTAAAAGTGCAATTATTCATTGTAGTCCCATACCCATATGAATCGATGTAAGTAATCCAAGGACTAAGGAATGATTTTCCTACCTTATAGTGAGTCATTCTTTACACTACATATTCATTACCTTTCATAAGCAATTCTCTATTGATCATGCCATTGATTTCATTAATTTCATGTTTTATATATTATACATTTCATATACATGAGACTTTGGAATCGTTGATGTAGCATAATACATCTCAAGTGAGGGCCCAACATATGGGACCTCAACCCGAGGGCCTCATTTTGCAAACACAGAGTCTGCTTCATTCGTTCATTCGTACTTCACATTATTCATTTCATTCATTCGTAGGCTGATGCAAACACCATCTATACCTAGGATGAAGTTTAAGACTCTCATAGGGATCATGAAGTACAATGACCAAGAATGACCTAATGTCATTACTTGAATCTGATTTCAACTCCTGATTGTCTTGCAGAAACACTTTCGGTATCGTTCGTTTCATTATCTTTCATATATTGAGGAACTCCAACCTTAACTGACATATATCATGTGAGCATCATGAAATCCAGTTTGTACCGCACACTGAACATAGGTAGACTCACCGGACAAAGTAACCCAAAAGATGCTAGCGTACATAGGAATTGAACCCCGCCAGATCCCTATATTGGAAGTATAGGTTCAAAGACTAGGAGATAAGAAGACCCATAGCCGGAATGACGGACAGTCTCATCTAATGAGAGTTACGTGAACCTCTGCTCTTTCCGAAAGAAGGCATCATCGCTCATAGCTAGCCTATCGGTGCTCAGTATAAAGTTCCATTTTATTGAACTCATACGTCTTGGAAGTTTTCTTCAAGTATGACGACATCATAGCTCAATAGATGATTTATCATCTCATCATTAGTATTAAGCATACATCAGTCTCAATACTTTCATTAGAGTGTACGTAGAGACTGGTCTCTTCATTAGCTTTACACTCTAATAAGTTAGTACATTTTGGTAACATTTACATACACTGTTGATGACTTGTCATCCTTTTCATTACATTTATGAAATGTGAATTGTCCTTAAATAACATCTTTGGTTTTAATGAGACTTGTCTGACATATTCTAACACCTTCATTCGTGAGTATTTTCAGCATAGTAGCTTAGGTGTAAGTGAGGCTTGTCTCACTTCTTTTAACACCTCATTCTGGTCACTTTCTTGACCTAGACATCTTTAGTTATGTTATTACTCACATTACTTGCTTACTTTCGTTTGATAGCTTCATATCATCTTTTATGGACGATGAGAACTTCACTTAATGATACATCGGTTCATAGTTCATTTGGTTAGGGCATGTTGGGACTTGTCCCAACGATTGGCATGCCTTTGGATATGTATTCATTGAATTACCTTAGATGTGATTATATTATCATTTCAATACTTCGGCTATATATGATTGGCACAAAATTAGTATTGGCCTAGAAAATTTGAAAACTGACTTCATAGCCAATTTATTGGCACACGCCAAAGTTACACTCATTCATGAGCCTTCTTCAAGTCGTCTCAAATGAGCCTTCAACGACCGGAACCTAAAATGTTTGGGAAAAGGGAAGAAAATGGGGTTAGTACTCCACATATACGAAGTATGAGACCATATGCACATATAAAAACAAAACATGCTATAAAGGGACATTTTGTCAAAACATGCAATTTTACCCTTTTAAAAGTCTCATGCATAATCAAACGCCATACCAATCAACCAAATATGCTTACCAACTCAAACAAGTAATATGTATCCCAACATACTTGAAACCATGATAATCTACAACCCTCTCATCAAGGAATAACATCACAAGTATGAATAATACTTAATCATATCATAATAAGCGAGACATTTACTCATGAATCCTTATCAAGTCAACAAGTGCAATGACCAAGCAAAGCCTCATATCCTTACTCAATCAAGTAACCTCAACAAGAAACCATAACTAATGAACAACTCCACATAATATAACATTTAGATATATATTTCATCTTACTTTAAAAATATAATCCATCATACTTATAAGTGAACTAATCAACATATATTATCAACAATATGCAAGTTCATCATATATATATCATATATCATCATAACATAAACATGTATAAGAACATCCTCCGAATACTACCCTCAAGGATAACTAAAGAATGCTTAGATAGAGTCCCACACCCCTACATAGACTAAGCTAGACCCCTTAGGTCATCCTAGTTAGAGTTCAATTCTTTAATTCATTTTATCTTTTGGGAACATCTTTTCATAACCGGCATAGATCACATGATCTAGTGTGGAATCCGGTGTAATAAAACCCTACACCAAAATAAGGCGGTCTACTTGCCAAGGTAGTATCAAAACATAAAACATACTACGTGGATCCACTAGCTAGTATTCATATAGGGGCAACATAGTTCAAGAAATAGGAGATATATTTGGAGACCATAAGTATGCTTCATGCATTGTAGTTTCCAATCTCAAGAATACTTTAGTGCTCCTACCCTCCCTATGTGGTAAGGGGCACTCCTCAATCTAGTTCACTCGGTGCTAAGCTAGAGTCCCTTTTTGAAATGTCTTTAAGCCTTTAGTTATCAATCATAGCTTAGTTTAGGTCATAGGGTCTACCCCTTGTATAATCATCATCATCAGTAGCTCAATAAGAATTGTATGAGTATAAGTCCTTCATCACAATTCATATAAGTGAGGTTAACACATTAGCATTTCATAGCATAATAAGGCACATTGATAGTAATCACCATCCTTATATCACATACACCTTAATCAAACTCACAACATACTCAAGACATTTCAATTCAACATCATACCATCCTATCAATCCTAATACAATACATACTCCAATATAACATCATGACTTAACCACAATTAATCACATTTGGAAGTAAAGATAGAGATTCTAAGACTTACCAAGTCTTCCTCATAATTCATCATTTAGGACTTACCATAAAACCTCAATTAAATCAAATTTAGATGTTGAACATCATAATTCAATATTCAACATGATAGTAAGACTAGAATAAACACTATAGCACAATTTAGTACTAGATCAAAGCTTAAAATAAGATGCCTAGGTCAATTCACCTTCTAACCTAGATCATCTTCTCAGGACTAGCATGAAAGACAACAAATTCACTCCAATTTGTTAATGATTATTATAACGACATAATCTAGTAATGATTTAACCCATAATCAATCCAATTGAATCAATCACAACCCAAATTACATCAAGATCAAACTTAAGGTCAAATGTTAAGGATCATGCTATTCAATTTAGGTCAAACCATCACCAATTACCATAATAAAGTTAAAATACATATTAATATATCCACTATACCCTAAATAAAACATAAAATACTCAGATCATAACATCAAATTCGTAATTTAGTGAAACCCACTTTAAAACCCAACTTTTGAAATCCATTTTGAAGGAACCCTTTGAGGAAAGAGTGTCAAAGGTGAATTAGATCCCATAACCCAACGTTTGATGAAGATTTGTTGGTGAAATCGTCCCTTTCCAGCCCCCAAAACCTCCCCCTAGATTGTCTTCAATGGTGTCTTCAAATAGAGAGAGAAAGAAGAGAGAAGGAAGAGAGTTTATTTTGTGAGTTGTGTTTAGATTAATGAGGGTTGGGGTCTTTATATGGTGGGGGGGGGGTTGAATTAGTTAACTAATCTTCCTTTAATCCCAAAATAACCCCTAAACCCCTTAATTATTTTAATGAACTTAATTTAAAATGTGCAGGAACTTGTAACCCTCACAGACGGAACCCCGATCGACGATCCGTCTGTGAGTCAACGGGCATTGTGCCTTCTGTGCTGCAAAACCGTCGTCTCGGTCAGAGAGTGTTTATTTGAGGGATTCCAACATTTTTTCTAAGTGTGGGACGATGTTTGGCATCGATGCCCCATCGTTCCACACACAGATCATCGTTGCCCTCTCATGGTTGCACACTGCCTAGGCAGTATTGATAGCAACATGGAAGGGTCCTCCTCAATAGACCTTTTTGTCCTTGGGGAGTCATACCTGGATGTTTTGACCTCGAATCATCTTAAAAACATGTTGAACACCTTCCCACCTAATTTCATGAATTTCCGACTCCTAAAAGCTATTCAAATAGGCTAAGGTACACTAGTACGTTCTTGAACAAAATTTCCAAACGTCATGGACGTTCATAGACGTTTTGGTTTCTAAGCATCCTAAATGACTTATTTTCATTATTATAGTCCTAAAACAGTGTCTATACCTCAAGACACCTATGTTAGGCTCTACGACAAGTCCTGGATATTCAAAATGTTACATCTTTCCATATGATCTTCCCATAATCCCTTTTGAGAGAGAAATAGAATTCGGTATAAATACTCTTTATTATACTTGTCCTGCCTTTATTCTTGAATAAATAAGGGCTCCATTTTAATTGAAAGAGTTAAAAGAGTAGTTGAAGGACCTTCTTTGGAAAGTCTTCATTCAACCAAGTGTCTCACTTTAGGGCGCTCTATTCTTATTTGTGAGGAAGAAAGATGGTCCTCTTAGAATATATATATATAGATTATCGTCAATTGAATAAGTTTAATATCAAGAATAAGTATCCACTTCTAAGGATTGATGATCTTTTCGATCAACTTCACAGTGCCACTTGTTTTTCTAAGATGGACCTCAGATCTGGCTATCATCAGTTCGGAGTAAGAGAAAGTGGCATCCCTAAGACATCATTGAGGGTTGATTTGACTAATGCTCATGCATCATTCACGGACCTTATGAACAAAGTTTGTAAGCCTTATCTAAATATGTTTGTTATTGTGTTTATTGATGACATTCTAATTTATTCGAGGAATGAAGAGGATCATTCTAGTCATCTCAGAGTAGTCCTTCAAACACTCAAGGATAGGGAGTCGTATGCTAAATTTTCCAAGTGAAAATTTTGGCTTATGAAATTTGATCACATCAAGTACCCAAGGTTGTAGATCCATCCCTCCCAAGATAAAATGAACCAACCATCAAAGAAGTATCGGTACCTCAAACTTTTATAATTTTAATGAACTCAAAAATATAGCAATGAGATCACAGAAACATGCACGATCGATCATTTTTGTTTGTTAGAAATGTATGCAGGAAAAGGGTAGAATTCGATGTAGAAATGTCACGCCCCGAAGCTACCCCTAGGACGTGGAAACCGGACCTAGGATCACGAGTGATCCCAAGCTATCCCTGCTGGAATATCATAAGCATACTAAATGAACTTGAGTAAGGAAATATTGTGTGGAAGCTAAATCATGAGATAAAATGTAATGATAAGGAATACCCACTACTGTCTGAATATAAAGAAATTGTGAGTCTAATAACAACTGAAAGATCAAAATCAAAACTAAAGTTGAATCTAGTACTATGTATGAAATAAGACTCTAAATTACTAGAGATGTTGATACATGCCCCATCTAAATTTGGCAAAACATAAACTAAAGACTAAAAAGAAAGGAAACATGTATGTTGTCTTCGGAGAGGACTCACCACTGATGCTACTGAGCTAAAAATCGGGAACCGATCTATACTTGATCTGGAAATTGAGGAACTGAACCTACATGACAATAACATGTAGTGCAGAGTATGCGTTGGTACTTCAAAAGGTAATGAGCATGCATGATAGAATAAAGCTAAAGAGAGACTATTGTTCCTATTTGCTAGAAAAATAAAAGAGAGGCTAAATATTTTTATTTGCTAGACAAAAAAATAAAATTATAACAATTATGCTAGACCAAAAATAAAAAAATTAACTTTAAATAAAAAATCACTATAAAATGGCCAACTACATTAGCCGGTCATTTGATAATATTTTTGAAGTTATTTCAATAATTTTCGAGCTATCGAAATCGATAACTAGTCAATTATTTTATTGACTATATTTCACAAAACATTATGATTTGAGTAGTCGAAATCATAATAAAAAAAATATAAATCCTTATTTGTCGATTACAATAGTCGAAAAAATATCTAGAATATCGACTGTATATTTGTAGTCGGCAATTGTAGTCAGAAAATAAGTTATTTCTAGTAGTGAGAGCAATCCCCTTACCTACTCAAATTCTGGTCGGATTGGAAAAACCAAGTGAATTTTATGGGGTTATCTTTCACTCATAACATATGTTTACTGAAATTTTTTTCTTTATTCAATTCATATAACAACATCTAAATGGTTGCTACAGTTTTAAGTCTTAGTATAAAAATTACTAGGGCATACATTCTTCACCACAACGAAGGAAGTTTGTTAAGAAAGCCTTTTTTGTATTTACAATTGATGTCTTCGTGAAGAAGATCTTTGGACTTTAGAGGATGTCACTGTTGGCGATCAAAGTGTTACACGAAAGCAACAAGCTAGGAACCTCTTGGCAACTTTTCTTTTTGTACAAATTTATAGAACTATTTTTGTGTAATAACTATCACCTTATCTCTGAATCTTCTACATTCAATTCGAGTTTTATCTGCAAATGGTTTGAAGTTTTTTGTGTCCTCGGTTTTAGGGAGCATTTTGAATTCATTACTACCACATAACATTTTTTCAGCTATGAGAGATCAAACTAAAGTCTACGGGAACATGTTCCACATGTCAGAGGGACTCTTTGTAGTTCTTGATGGATACAAAAGATCAGCTAATGATGTACAATGGTCTAAAAGTCACGGTGAGTGGTTAAACCCTACCAAAGTAGTGTTATTGATTTTTATTTCATGTTAGTCCTTCTTTTTTCATAATCATATTTACTAAAACTGACATTTATTTTTCTCATGGACGCCGATGACTACCTGCTGCCTTTAATGTTGAAATAGATTCAGATTTCCCATGTCGTTCCTTACAAATTATAAGAAATGTACTGCACCGCTTCATGCATTTACTAGAATGGTACTAGACCATCATGTTACATGACTGCTCCAAATGTTTGCTTAGACCTTCGTCTACATTGTATGTCTACTTGTTATATCAAGAAAGGTGGACACTCTTTCCAAATAAGGAGATGTTTTATCGAAGAAACATCTGATTGTTAGTAGTTCTCTTTTTCATAAACAAAAAAGATAAGTAGAAAAAGTAATTACTCGAATGAATTGATTGGTTAATGTAAAAACTAGGGAAAAATCTAACAGGTAGTGTGAAGTTTTGGGCCATTCAGTTGTAGTGTTTCCAAAAAAAAAAAAAAAAAAATTTGCTTTAGGTATTCAAAAATCAAGAATTTTTTTGTTAATCAAGCACAATAATGTGATCCAAATAACATTCTTGATTACTTACGTGAAAATATATGGCTATGAAACTTGTACTATTTATTCTCGACATGATGTTCGTGTATGCTATTCACCATGCAACTCCCCTTCTAGCATCTGCCAGAATAGATCAAGTTGTATGCATATGGAATGTGTGGAGAAGAGGGTGACACGGTTGGAGGCGCTTATTGGTGGGACAAACGATGGGGAGAACTTAGATTATTTGAGTGACAAGATCAGCCAAGTTCTCCCCATCGTTTGTCCCACCAATAAGCGCCTCCAACCGTGTCACCCTCTCCCGTAGTTTAGTGTTTCCTGCAGCCATCGAATAATCTAAGCAAGGCTCTATACCAAATTGTTAGGCAGACAGACTATCCACCTTAAATTCGTGCAGGAAGTAAACCACCCTAATGGCAGTCAAGTCCCACTCAACTCAGCCCTTTCACAGCCTATTCTGCCTAACGTTCAAATGATGTTTTTCTTCTTTGAAGCCTTACATTATTTTTCAGACTTTAATAGGAAATCAACACATAAACATATGAGCAAACCCAACATTTATATTTATAATCAAAATAATACAAAGGACTCACTTTGTTGAACAACAATTTTGTCCAACCTTGACTTCGACTTCGACTTCGACTTAAGGTACAATCACAAGTCGATTGCTGCCTTAGACACTTCTTAAAACCCTCAGGTTTTTTAAGTGTCTTGGTGAAATTCCAGACTCACTCTTTCCTCTTTTACATTAGTATAACAAGTTTATCCTTAGGCAATTTCGTCCAACACCAAGGCTGTCCATTTATAGACCATGTGGCAGCCTTGTGTTTTACATTGTCTAGTGTTGTGACACGTGTCCAACACTTGCCAAATGCTTAGCCTACTAAAATATAATTCAGTTGACATCCCCAACCGATAAGACACATTCAAAATTCGAATTCAAAATCCATACAAGATACAATAAATCTGGACACAAGCGTTTACAAAAAGGTAACCGCCACATGTGCTTGGCATGTGATCTTGCTGACTGGATTTCGTTTCTTTGCTGCATTTTCCTTCAATATTTTTGACTCTAATACAACCACTAAGCATTGTATAGTCAATACTTCATCAAAGCCCACCCGTATTCATCCGCATATTTTCCATGCCTGCGCACCACTGACGCCCTGCCGCTGCCTACCGCTGCCTTGCTTTGGCCTTGTTAACTTTTAATCAACTCATGTCATTTCTTGTTTTCTTGTTGCGCTTCATTCATAATTGACAATGCTTCAATTTAGTTCAGCTCAATTTTTCCGCATTTGACCAGACCATGTGATTTTCGCATGCCAAGTTGTCCACAACCAATGCTGGTCAGCGTCCAAGCCTTGTCATGGCCTGTTGCTTTGCCAACATCCATTTCATGTCTTGACACTGCATTTCCAGCATTGTTTGACACCATTAAGCCATGCCAACACTTTTCTCACACAACGCATCTTTGATTCCACCCGCATTTTGGCCTTTGACAAAGTCATTCATGCCAATCCTTTGCCATGCCCATGCCTATGTAGATTCATTTGGTCAGGACCCTTACAATCTCTGATTCCCTATAAAATGCAATTTCAGCTTGGATAGTGAGAAAGTAATAATTGGTCCTCTAATGGATACATTTTTATTTACGACTCTAAGCTCGCTGGAAATATTAAGGTATACGATGAGACTTGCGTCGATATTGTATTCCATCTTGTCATGTTTAATGTTGTTGCTTTGTAGTTGAAGAAGACAAGTTTCAGTTGCAGTAACATAAATGTTTCAACATTTTGTATGAAGTTTTTTTGTATTGTCTGTTTTTAAGGAAAATCTTGAACCATTGGTAATTTTTTCTAGTAGGACCTATATTTAACGGGTTCAAGCTGAGGAATGAATTATCGTTGCATCATGTTAGGTTTCTTATGTAACTTCCACTTGGAACGTGGAACGTGGGATACTTGGTGTATTAGGCTTCCTATTTTTTGAAGTCTGGTTTTGCACATGCACATCCATGAAAAATTGAAATTTCTTGTTTCATATTTTGATCTCAATTAAAGCTAAAAAAAATGTATTTATTAATGGAGTGATAAAAATGCATCCCTAAAATAATTAATATGAAACTTTCATCCAAATATAACAAAAACGTAAAAGATAAACACCATAAACATTCAAGAAATAACAACACTATCAAAATTCTCATTTTTAAAGTCTGATCTTGCTCATGCAAAGATACCCGTCAAGTTGTGTTCTTCATGCACACTATAAGGTTGTTTGGAAACGACTTATGTGTGCATTAAATTTTGCATAAAAAATATTATTTGATGGTTAGGAGTATTCATGTATAAAATTAATACGATGTTTGATTTGTAATCTGAAATTCTGCATAACTAATACACATACAAGTTATGAGAAAATTTATTTATTATTTTATGGTATATAGAAAATGAATAACTAATACATCAATAAATTAATCCTCCATGATTAATATTTATATAAATAACACAAAATATTTCCCCATAACTAATCTCTGAAGTGACAATTTACATGTCAAAGATCACATGAATACATAGTCCGTAGACTAAACTCGATATATTATTTTGGATAAAACTTAAAAAATATTTAGTATTATTTGAATTTTGAAGGCACCCATGGTAAAAAGAGATCGATAGGTGCATGAAATGAGACATGGTCTTTAACTCCTCGGGTCTAGGGATTGGATCTCACTTACTATCATTTTTTAAAGTTTTTTCTTTTAAAAAAAACACTTGCAAATCATGTTAAGTCAAACAACGGAAACGAATGATAGTTTTTGTGATAGCGTAACTTATTATCTTGTCCTCGTCAAATTGTTGTCAATGTAACTTTTTTCATCTTATAATTAAGAAGCAATAATACCTCCGTCATCTTAAAATCTTGAATTCAACTTTAAATCTCTGTATAAATAATTTATATATATATTTTCTATACTACCTTAAAAGCATACACTTTTAACTTGAATATTAAATGACTATAGTATCCCTAAATCAGGTTATGACTTTTTCTATGAGTTGTGACTTTTCTGATAAGTTGTGATTTTTTTTAAAGGATTCCGATTTTTCGATAAGTTGTGACTTTTCCAAAAAGTTGTGATTTTTCAAAATAGTTTTGACTTTTGCAATAAGTTGTTTTTCCAAAGGGTTGTGATTTCTTGAAAAAGTCATGACTTTTTAGATAAGACACAAAAAAAAAACACTTGTTCATACTACCCTTTGTTTACTATAAAATAGAGGGGTTTTACTCATTTTTCAACCACATTTTTTTAATCTTCTACTCTTTTTCTTCTTGCATTTTTAACAAAATCGTGTCATTTACTGTCGTTGAGTAAGTTCGAAATTTAGCGCAATATGAGGCACCACTATTATGATGAAGTAAATTGTTTTTATTGTAAGAGGGTATATTCCTTAACCTTGAGTACTTGAAAAAAGATTCTGATGATATAATAATTATTTGTTGCTTAGTATATACTGTCATGCCCCCAACCTACATCCTGGACGTGGCCTGCACTCAATGACCATTGTTGGGCTTGAGCGAACCCTTGACTTGACTTACTTAAATCAGCGGAAGACTTAACTCAATAATAAACAAGAATCATTCTCACACAGATAACTTTAAATAAATGTCTTGGCCAAAATGACACTTAAGTCTCAAAATAAAATAACTGAATGCGAGATAAAGAGAGACTTAAAACTGACTATCTGACTAACTATTTGTCTGTGAAGTCTCTATAATATTAAAATGAATGTTGGGAAAACCCCCACAACATTCTATAAGTAAAGACATTGAAAGCAATAAAAGAGTCCTCCGGAATGCAAAGTGTCTCATAACTGACTCTCAGCGCTCAAACTGCGTCAACGGGGGCGTTGGATGTTGATTCGGGTAATCTGCGTCTGCATAACAAGACGATGCAGACCAATTGACATCAGTACATTGAATGTACGAGTATGCAAGTTGGAATTCTAGCAAAACTTAAGCTTGAAGATAGCAAGAAGAAACACTTACCTAGCTTAAAAGTATGAACTAAACTACATTTTTTGGAGTAGTATTGAGCACCAATGTGGGAATGAGAGTTCAAAATTAAGTCAAGTTTCCATGAAAATCATGTAACCATCATGAGGATCAATGAGTCACACTTTTTAGATGATCATGTAAGTTAAGCTAGTGGATCCACTAAGTTAAGTAAGTGTTAGCGACGGAATCAGCGCCGAATTATTTGTCGGTTAATGTTATTGAGTGATATGTAGTGACGGATTTAAATTTTTTTGCAAAAAGTGTCGCTATCTTTTAACAAAATTTTCCTAGGGCACAAAACCCTTTCACACAAATTAACTCACTCCCTCTCTTCCTCTATGCTGCTCATTGCTACACAAAATATTCCCAAGGCACAAATTAACTCACTCACTTTCTTCCTCTTTGCTGCTCATTGCTACACATACAGAGCAGGCCTTCTGTGGGAAAAGAACCGATCGAGCTCATCTTCCTCTTTGTTGATCGTTGTGTGTTTCTCTCTGGGAAGAAATTCGTTCGAGCTCATCTTCCTCTTTGCAGATCGTTTCTACTTGTTGCTATGTGGAAAGCTTGTTTTATTGTTGTTGGTTCATCAAAAGATAACAATAGTTTCTATTAATGTCTAAAATTTTATGATTATTTCATCTCTGTTTCATCTATAATACTCTTCATCACCTTTTTCTGATTTTATAGTTATGGTGACAATAAAGTACCTATTATCTATCCTAATTTTTGCATTTATATTTATCTTGTTGAATGATCTATTTTTTTTTTCTTATTGTGGGTAAAAATGCTCTTTTTCTGTTTTTGTCAAGGTACAATATATTGTTAAAAATGTGCTATTATATCTTCAATAAGTTTGGTTTATAGACTATTTTGGATGCAAATTTCTGCTTAGTGAATCATACTAAACTTAATGCTTTATGATGTTGTAATACTTGGTTATATGTCAATTCCAATAGTAGCAAACTATTGTATTAATCATGCGAAGGTAAAGTTCTTTTTTGTGCTCTGAGTATGAAAGTTAGGTATTTGAGAATATCATTCTTCAACTAGTTTTAAATTCTGAAAGGTAGATTCACATTCTGTGTGAAGATTGTATCCTGCCTTGTGTTTTCTCCCAAAATGGTTAGACCATCAACAATGTTGTTCACTTTCCAAAGGTGTAGTTTTCTTGAATCTTCAAGTAATTGATGTCCCTAATGATATGATCTACTTGTCAAGAAACATCAGAGTTCGTATGATCATGCTAATGATAATTAAAGAGCCATAACTTTACTTGAGATATTCAATATAATAGTAGATATGAATCCATTCTTGCTTTAGTTGTACAGTAGGATATGTAGAAGTGATGTTGCTGATCAGTTGGCTTCATTGTAACAGAATGATGGTCTGATTTCTTGAGTTCTGATGGAATTCAATATTTGTCTCCATCAACTATTTGTTAGTTTCTAGTGTGCTTTTGATTTTGAATTTTCCCCTAGAAAATATGACTTTCCATAAAAAAAAAATCTTAGACTTAAGTACTGGACTATTAACACTGAATTAGTGCTGCATGAACTAAAGCATTGAGAGAAAAGAAAGTTCGAGAGTAGTAGAGGGTGACTATTAGTTGTTTGATGCTTAGCTACTCCATTTGGGTTAACAGAAGTATTGTGATTGCAAGTTGCAGTGTAATGATCTGCAATGTAGCTACTCCAGTTGGATAAGTTCTTTTTTTTCCTTCTCTTCTTTGGGAATGTATAGGCTTATGCATACTTGAAGTTATTTTTCTTTTAGGCATGACGTGAAGCGGAGGTCGAGGTAACACAACTCGTGCAAGCAAGACCTCAATTACAGGTCGAGTTAGAACAAGTAGAGTTTATATGCCTACTGTTCCAATTCCCATAACTAATTCTCAACAAGGTGGTATCAATTCTTCTGCTGGACCAGATTATGTTAACCAAAATCAAACATTAGCTCCTACTAATTCGCCTCCTGCTCAAACAACAGCTCATGGTAGTACTCCATCTGTTCATTTTGAAACACCTCATGTAATATCTAATAAGAGCAATGGAATAGGCTAAAGTGCATCTACTCAAAGAAACGTGATAGGGGAGGTGCCTACATCTAGCCAGAACAACACAATAGGTGAAGGTGAGAGTAATAATAATTCTGGACAGCGGACACTTGATTTCCTTTCGGGTAAGTTTGTACTTGCAATATTGTTATTAATATACTGTAATTTCTTCATGATAGACTTCATATAATATATTTCATTTTTTTTGGTCATTTTGGAACCATCAAATATTTGCTCTAACAGGATAGGGGAGTCTTCCAAGAGTAAACTTGATCCTAATGGAATTAATTGAAAACTGTCTCACAAGAAATAAAAGATTTTTATCTCAGAGAATTCGAGGTATATATTTCACTATTTTAATAAAACATATTACGTCACTTTTGAAGGTTGAATACTAATGTTGTTTACTTATAAAATTATTTTAGAAGGAATTTCGTTAGGATTCTTCCATTGATAGTGAAGTGAAGATACTATGGTGTAAGAAAGTTGCGAGAAGGTACACTGATTTCTTGCTTAAAAAAAGATGGAGTTCGGCCAAGATATGTTCCGAAAGAAACATGGAAAAGTTGGTTGAGACTTTGGAAAGATCCCAAGGTTATTGAAAAGTAAAAAAAAAAAAATAAACTCAAAAATTCAGTGTGGCGGTCAAAATGAAGTTGCAAAGGGGACTGACACGGGAGACTCTATTACTATTGGAGAGCATTGCAAGAGACTTGTAACTATATTTTCGCACACCCTTAATTTATTTTATATGTGTGATATTAACCCTTTTGAATGTTGAAGTGCCTTGTATTATGTTTGCAATCCCACAATTCGAGACTAGAAAATGCTTCCTCCTTAATACTTTCATGGGAAAGAACAAACAGTTCTTCTTGCATTTGAGCCTTCTCTTTGTAACATTGAGACATATCATCATATTATTTGTGCATTTCCTACAATTGTTCAACCAATTTTCAGCTTTGATATTTAATCTTGAGAATTAAACGATAACTACAGGTAAACCTTCATAAAAAATAGATTAGTAGCCTAGAAAATAAGGCTCAAATTAGTTTGGTAGTTAATCAACTGTAACAACAGTCCTACCTTGATTGCAACCAGAGAATCATTCTCATCTAGACAACTCTCCGCCACAGCCAAAAATGTTTCTTTGTTGATAAATATTGAATGATTCTTTAGATTTTAAGCCATTTACAACAACATGCTTCTTTTGTTGTGGTATTGCAGCTCTGTGCTTTGTCTTTCAGTGATTGATTTCTTCTTCTTTTTAAATTTTTGGAGTAATTAGTACGATTTGTATGAAATGATGGAAGAACAGTTAGGAAATGAAGCTGTGTCAAGGTTGTGAATTTTTTGATTTAGTTGTACAATTGTATCTATAAATGGGTTGGCTACCAAGTGAACTACAAATCATCTTATTCCTACTATCGAGGTATTTGGTTAATAAGAAAGGAAAGAAAGAAGGGAAGATAATGTAATAGACAACAAGTTTATTTTATTCTTTAGTTCCTTTCAAGGGCTTGAATGTAAACAAAAAAAAAATATGAAGACTACTCTAATAATAAATTTTTAATTATGACACATTGCCACTTATATGTCAATTTGACTTAGGAGTTAAGATTGAGTGTATGTGTCTTTTTGACAAGGTTGACCTAATGTGTAGTGTGTTTATATACATGAATATGTACTATTTATAATTCTTTTAAGTTCGACTACTTGTATGAAGGGGGTTGCTCTTCAGCTGGCTCTTAACAAAAAAAAAGTTTGCTGAAAATGATTCTCGTATCTAAAGTTGTGTAGATATTTTCATTCAAAATTTCATCAAATATAGCTGAAAATGAAACATATTGTTTTTCTTTGTCATCTGTTATAGGGGGTAGTAATGCTGCCATAATGGGCACATCCGAAGGAATTTTTTTGATTTGCCTGATGATTTTGAGTTTTCTGTGGTTTTGAAGTTTCCCAAGTATTTTAGATTGTTCGATGCTAAAGATACTAGGAATAAGTATATTGAGGTTATTGGAAGAGACCCCCGATTAACCGTTTTTATATCCCAAGTATTTTCACATTTTCATATGCTTTTAATTTTTTCCTTGTATAGGCTATTGAAAAGGGCTGAGAGTCAACACCAAGTGAGCTACATTTGCATGTCCATATACATGGTCATGATGGAAAATCAATTGTTGGTGAATAAGCTCGAATTGTACATGTAAGTCCAAAATTATATAATTACGTTCACATTCGTTGGTGGAAAATTTGTGTAAATGGTTTTATTTTTTCAGTTAACAACCTCCCTGTATTTTCCCCAATTTTGTACCCAAAGAATTATAGGTATATATGTTGTGTAGAACTACTTATTGTTTGGACATCATAATAGTTGAATTGCTCACAATAGGTGCCAACAATTTTTATGTTTCTGAAAGAACTTGACATAGTCTGGTCTTCATATATATATATATATATATATATATATATATATATATATAAATGAGAAAAATAAAGGAGGTGATGTGACACCTCTCTAT